>NC_064622.1:4923437-5231875 GCF_023898315.1 Schistocerca nitens
GGCGCCTTTTTACTTTATGTCTTTTCTTTCTAAGTGCTGAAAGACATGTAAAATTATTTTTCCTTTTTAAAGGGGGTGGATAAGAGTAGAATTTTTTAGCTAAATTTTTATTGACTTAAAATATTCCTAAGACAGTCTGTTTTTAAGACTCATACTTATAAAGAGTGCCATAAATATTAAAATATGTGAAAACTGCGATTTACTGCACGGGGGACCTGGCCCACACGAGGGCTCGAATGCATCCTATGCAATACTATAATAGTTACCGAAGGAATAGAGGTCCTGCTAGTTTCGGATAGTATCACAGAGGGCATTAGTATCAACTAAAAAACTATTCTCAACAAGATTTCTCTTCGTAAAATGATTCACTCATGGTAAAAGTCTGAAAGCGCATGTTTGTCTCGCATCTGGTCAACTCGTCATTTCACTTTTTTTTTATACGGATAGAAAAGATTTTAAAGTAATCGCAGTTATGCAAACAAACGCTTCGTTTGGTAAGCGGAACCCAGTTAATCGATATAATTTCGTCAAAATAAATGTTTAGTTATCGGCGAAAAAAAAAAAAAGGTCAACTGTATGGTGCTGACATAGCCGATTAATGGTCAGTGTTAAGAAACACAAGTTGGAACTTTAAACGCTTGCTTCTTCAAAACAAAATTTTTCAAGTTGGATGGAGCTATAACTCATGAAATATCTATGCATTTACATTACACCGATTTGTAACTTATGAGTCGGTGTTTTATACATTGTAGTGCGTAGGATTTTTGGGATATATTTTAGTTTCGTTTTTGGGGCAGGTATGTATAACGACTTTTTTGTCGGAAAAATTGAATTTCATTTCAGAGTGCCACCATTATGTTAAAACCATTATATATATATATATATATATATATATATATATATCGTACTACGCTACATAACATCATGAATTTCAAACCAGTTTTTGAAATTTTGTTCTAGGTTGAAAATTGTGGAGTTCATAGCCCCAACAACCGGTCTAGCTCTCTACGAAGGCCTTTCGTCGACGTCGTGCAGTGTCTTTTGGGTGCAAGTTTTTAACTTACAGATACATAATACACTGTTAAGAGTGTATAATAAGGGTATAAAGTCAATTTTGTAATTTGTTTGTTATTTTATTGCAAAAAAAATTGACATCAGTTGCAAAATTGAGCGGCATCCCTGTGTGTACATTTAGGTAGATCTGACTTTTGCAAAGTTGAAAAAACTTTCATTAAGAACGTTAAAATATGAACGTTCCTATTTATGCGTAAAGCAAGTTTTTTCTTTGTCCAGGTATTTATAACGTAAATATCTTTTTGCGTTCAGATATTTCGTCCCTTTTATGGTTCACATGGCTCTGAGCACTATGGGACTCAACTGATGTGGTTATCAGTCCCCTAGAACTTAGAACTACTTAAACCTACCTAACCTAAGGACATCACACACATCCGTGCCCGAGGCAGGATTCGAACCTGCGACCGTAGCAGTCGCACGGTTCCGGACTGCGCGCCTAGAACCGCGAGACCACCGCGGCCGGCGTCCCTTTTATGGGAGAGTGTTAATAGGAAAAATATTATTGCCTCGTGCAATCTCCGCATTATGTCACGAAAACAAAACAATAATTATTAAGTCTAAGAAGACACAAAAGCGCAAAGTCCATTACTATATTAGCAGGGAGCTCGGCGAGAAAATGTTAACTCCCGACGTTAGCAGACGACGTCACAGTCCCCCGTTTCCGCGCATGCGCAAGAGTTTACAACTCCACGCTCGGCACAGTCAGTTGATCACTGACGTCACGGATCCCCGTGGCGTCGTGATTGGCCGCCGATTTACACGCGAGCACGTGACGCGCACCTACAACGAGCAGTCGATTTTCACCGGGAAGCCGCTCGTGTGAAACGGGCTCTAGGCTGCGCCTGTGTGGGCAGACCGGCAGTGGCTGCGACCTGACGTCTGCGGCCTTCAGCGCAAGGCGAGCCAGGGGCAAGTCCAGCCCGGCCCAGTCCAGTCCAGGTCGCCACGCAGCCACTACCGTGCTCTGTGTACGTACACACCCGCTGCCGCTGACACGTCTGTCTGCGCCAGTGGTTTCCCAGCCTTCCATCTTTCTCTTATCTCCGCCAATCCAGCAAAGAACTTCCAACGCTTCGTCGAACCTCTGTTCACCTGATCACGCGTCTCGTCAGCTTCCATTTAACTTTCAACACATTCGTTACGGCTAGGCAAACGATAGTCGCGTGCGGACAGACGCAAGATTCCTCGTTCGACCCCAGAGCTCGACACGGTTATCACGCCACTACTCCAACAATCACGTGACTGAATCGGTCAGCGCGCGTGCGAGCGATACGCGAGAAGTGCGCACTAGCCGTAACAAGCAGCTACAGTTCTGCCTGAAATCTGACACTCTGTGAAACCCCACAAGAAATAGCATTTAATTCTGCCACTGTACGAAAGCCTGTTCTATTTGAACAAATTTGCAATAAGTGTTCCCATACCGTATACAGGGTGTTACAAAAAGGTACGGGCAAACTTTCAGGAAACATTCCTCACACACAAAGAAAGAAAATATGTTATGTGGACATGTGTCCGGAAACGCTTACTTTCCATGTTAGAGCTCATTTTATTACTTCTCTTCAAATCACATTAATCATGGAATGGAAACAAACAGCAACAGAACGCACCAGCGTGACTTCAAACACTTTGTTACAGGAAATGTTCAAAATGTCCTCCGTTAGCGAGGATACATGCATCCACCCTCCGTCGCATGGAATCCCTGATGCGCTGATGCAGCCCTGGAGAATAGCGTATTGTATCACAGCCGTCCACAATACGAGCACGGAGAGTCTCTACATTCGGTACCGGGGTTGCGTAGACAAGAGCTTTCAAATGCCCCCATAAATGAAAATCAAGAGGGTTGAGGTCAGGAGAGCGTGGAGGCCACGGAATTGGTCCGCCTCTACCAATCCGTCGGTCACCGAATCTGTTGTTGAGAAGCGTACGAACACTTCGACTGAAATGTGCAGGAGCTCCATCGTGCATGAACCACATGTTGTGTCGTGCTTGTAAAGGCACATGTTCTAGCAGCACAGGTAGAGTATCCCGTATGAAATCATGATAACGTGCTCCATTGAGCGTAGGTGGAAGAACATACTGACGAAACTAAAATGAGCTCTAACATGGAAATGAAGCGTTTCCGGACACATGTCCACATAACATCTTCTCTTTATTTGTGTGTGAGGAATGTTTCCTGAAAGTTTCGCCGTACCTTTTTGTAACACCCTGTATATGGACGTATGAACATCAGTAATGTTTTTTACATAACACTACCAGTCAAAGGAGACAATGTAGTCTTTAAAAAATATTATTTGACTGAACACAACACAATTCAATACTTTATTTCGATATCAGAAACTATAATGATCTACCAAGTGATCTCCAAATGACCATTTCGATCCCTGTTTACATATTAAAATAACGCATAAAAAAGATTTTACTCAGCTTAAAAACGAGAGGTATCATTAACAAGAAACAAGGTAGAAAATTAACCAGGAATTAAATGATTAATAAGAGAAATAACTTATATTAAACTGAATGTAATTGCCATTCCCAGAATAAAATATAGCAGCTAAACCCGTTGTAGAGGTACTACTAACAGCAGTCAGTAGGTCGAGGCACGATCGGAAGTTGGAAGGTTTAGAGTGCATCGTGATTGTGATCTTTTATTTATTTATTACCTATTAACTAGGGTTTACATTCGGCGTTTCTCGACTTCACACCTGAACAACTTCAGTTTGACACGAATAATAAAAGGCCATTATGATGGAAGAGCTGAAAGGACCTAGAGGCCTTTCTATAAATGAAATGAAGACTAAGTACATGAATTTCACCAGGAAGGAAAATAATAACTTGGATAGACTTTCAGCATGCGGTTTCAATTTTGAACATGTGCAGAACTTTGACTATTTGGGGGTCTAATATTAACAGCACAAATTCCATGTCAGGTGAAATAAAACTGCACATCCTGAGTCGTAAGAGATGCTTTAAGAAATTGTTGGCCAGTAGGTTATTAAATAGACAGCTGAAGCTGCAACTATGTCAGGTCATGATCAGGCCAGTTGGAACCTACGGATGAGAAACATCGGCGCTAACGAGTGTTGATGGGGTATTTGAACGTAGATAGCTGTGCAAGATCTATGGGGCAGTTGAGGATAATAATGGTCTCTGGAGATCTAGAAGAATAGCCTGGCTTGGACATTTCCACAGCATGGATATTGGAAGAACATCTAAAAATATTTTTGAGTGGCGGCCTACCGGAAGAAGACAGAGAGGAAGGCTACGAAGACTGTTGTCAGATCATGTGGAAGAAGGTATAAAATCTCTCAGAATCCGAGGATAGCGGAGAACTGCACTGGCCCGCATCTCGTGGTCGTGCGGTAGCGTTCTCGCTTCCCACGCCCGGGTTCCCGGGTTCGATTCCCGGCGGGGTCAGGGATTTTCTCTGCCTCGTGATGGCTGGGTGTTGTGTGCTGTCCTTAGGTTAGTTAGGTTTAAGTAGTTCTAAGTTCTAGGGGACTTATGACCACAGCAGTTGAGTCCCATAGTGCTCAGAGCCATTTGAACCATTTGAACTGCACTGGAGAGGGCAGAATGGCGGAAACTTATTGATGAGGCTAAAACCCACACAGGGCTGTAATGCCGTGAGAAGAAGAAGTGTACGTGGAATTAATTTACACCACTGGTCCAGATTTGTTGCAGGATACACCCACGCCAATAACTGGAAGCATGTGGTGTATGACTGCCAAGGCTCCAGCAAATTTTTCCAGTCAGACTGTCCTATATGCACGAGATTACGTTTACGTCGGTAGTTCGTAAAGTATGTTAAACGCGTTGCCCCAGTGTAAGACAACTGCACATCACGAGTGTCGCATTCTCAGAAGAGGCTACACGTTCCGGCTTCCCTGCAGACACTGCTCTGCTGCGATACGAACAACAGGTACGTCACAGTGTGCGACTGAAGTGGCGTTGCTACTGGAAACGCACTCCAAATCTGAAGTACACGAGGCAGTACGTCTAAATCGCACACAGGTTCACCGTGGAATTCTGGCGATGTATGGAATGAATGCAATACCGCGTGCGGCCGTACGGAAATGGTGCCGGCACTTGGCCCGCGGCCACACAAATGTGTGTGACGGTGATCGGGAAGGACGGCCACCGGTGTCGGCCACAGACGACAATGTCCACGCAGTAGAGCAGTGGTTCCCAACCTGGGGATGACTGCCGCACGACGGGTAAAATGAAATTTTGTGAGGGGGAAAAAGTAAACGATTCGATTTCGTTTCAGTCACGAAACTAAACTATTTTCAAAAGATCATTACTATTATCACAACTCTGTAAGACTCTAATACTCATTATATAAGTTATCAATAATTACTTTTTCTCAATTAGTAGCATTAATACTGTGGAGGTTACAGGTTACTCACAAACTCCACCCACTACACACACATGTTGCGCTTTGTCCGTACATCGCTGATGACAAAAATGAGACATAAACGTAACAAATACTAAATATCCCAAGAAAATGTCTTCTCCAAGTTGTAGATGGTACCTACAGTAGTCCAGAAATTGGTTCAGTACTCGCGTTAATGAATTAATTCAAAAAATGGCTCTGAGCACTATGGGACTCAACTGCTGTGGTCATAACTCCCCTAGAACTTAGAACTACTTAAACCTAACTAACCTAAGGACAGCACACAACACCCAGCCATCACGAGGCAGAGAAAATCCCTGACCACGCCGGGAATCGAACCCAGGAACCCGGGCGTGGGAAGCGAGAACGCTACCGCACGACCACGAGATGCGGGCCAATGAATTAATTGACAGCACGACACAACAGTAACTATATAAGGGCTATACACAATTTTATTATTATTAGCGTAGTTAGTCACAAAGCGTTAACAGCCTGAAGTTGTCCAGTTTCTGCCAGTTCACAAGTAAGGAGTGCAGCAATCGAGTGATTTACGAACAGTAGTAGTAATGCAGGGGACCATGTTTTGTAACAGGTGTGTACCCTCATTGTGGATAGTTAGCTTTCTTTTCTGAAGGGGAGTAGTAGATAGCACTTGCGATGCACTATGAATTCCTTCGTCATTCATTTAAAACACACGAACACAAAGTAAACATCTTCAGCTTTCAGCATTTTAAAAATAAAAGTACTCCAAGATAAACCTTTCATTCTGCAGTTCAGTTAGGTGATAATGTGGGGGAAGGGAGGAGGGGCAACATATGGCAGGGGGTACTAACTAATGTCTCATTGCATTCGGGAGTAATGGTCTAAGAAAGGAAGAACATTTTGAAGGGCGGGGGAGAGGGCAGGGGAGATTTTCCAACGTGAGGACATTCTCACAGCGGTTCTCGAATGGCTCCGTAACCAAAGAGAGGATTTGTATCGTCGTGAAGTTTAACAATTGGTAGAAGGCTCCGACCGTTCTTTGCAGAGACTTTCTTACTATGTTGAAAAATGGTGTCATGTATCTGTGTCACTCTGAAGTGTAGCGCAGCATTCAAAAAGTTGCTTGGCCTGACATAACAGGTTCCCTCGTACCATTACACCTGGATGAGTAGCCAGAGCCCCCAGTTCCACGATCCGTTGGTTTCGATACTGCGGATAATTATCTGTGAGGTCACCTAAAACAATTCCTACAGGCAGGAGACATCGCTAAGGGAGAGACGCTCCATAAGTGTGCGGAAAAATTCCCAAAGGACCCGCATATGGATCCACATAGTCCGAAACGTCTTGGACCATAATTTAACATGTTATTTTTTGTGACCAAAGGCGGAACGTATACGAGTGCACATATTTATCCGAAAAAAGAATAAAAACTTCAGGTATATATCGAAGGAACCCATACAGTGCATGACAGTGAGTATTTCGTGTCAAAATTAGCGATTTTCTGCCGTACTCCATTCGCAACCGAACGACGGAAAAAAGACTGTTTATATGGCTATGCAGATGAGCTCACGTCTGCTATCCTGTTCTCGTAATGTCTACAAGAGGTATACAATGGTGGCAGCAGAATGGCCACAGAGTCTGCGTCGAATGTCATCTAAATGTAGGATACGCGAGAAGTACATCGTCTTTATTCCAAGTTCTACGAGCATCTGCGTTGCATTTTCGTACGCGCTATACGGACATAAGAAAATCCCCGTTCCACGTCTGCGAATTCGTTCGACGTACCTATGTTAGAAGGACTCCAAACACTGGAACAATACTCTAGAATTGGTCGCAATAGCGTCATATGAGGTCTGTTTAAAAAATTCCAGTATATTCGTAATTTCGCGCCAATGGTATGTTGGAGCGAAACGCAGTTGGCATCCCTGCACGAGCATGTGTTTAATGTGTATTGTACGCGCAAACAAAGTTGACAAACGGAGCGGTGGCCGATGGGAGCGACTGCAAAGACATTTCCCATTTACAGGCGCTCCCATCAGCCAGCGCGCCGAGTGTCAACTTTGTTTGCGCGGAAATTTCGTTGTTACATGCCTGTTTAGTCATCGTTGAGTGCTGTATTGAGTAGAACGTTGTGTAGCGCAGCTTGCGGATTTCGAGATGGCAGAGTTAGAAGAGCAACGCTTCTACATTAAATTTCGCGTGAAACTCAAGAAAACCTTTACAGAGACACACCAAATGATCTAGGAAGCCTACAGTGACGAGTGCTTAAGCCGTATTCGAGTCCTTAAACCGTATTCGAATGGTTCACACGGTTGGAAAATGGCCGGACTGAAACTAAACGGAAGTTAAAGACGACCTCGTTCACGACGCCCTTCGACGTCTTGCGACGACGCTCGTGTCAGGAGCGTCAACGTAACAGTGCGTGCCAGTCGAAGACTGACTGTCCGAGAGATTGCAGAAGACTGCAGCATTTCAGTTGGATCGTGAGAGGTATGAGACAGGCGAAATACCCTCAGGCTTCAAGAAGAATATAATAATTCCAATCCCAAAGAAAGCAGGTATTGACAGGTGTGAAAATTACCGAACTATCAGTTTAATAAGTCACGGCTGAAAAATACTAACGCGAATTCTTTACAGACGAATGGAAAAACTAGTAGAAGCCGACCTAGGGGAAGATCAATTTGGATTCCGTAGAAATACTGGAACACGTGAGGCAATACTGACCCAACGACTTATCTTAGAAGAAAGTTTAAGGAAAGGCAAACCTACATTTCTAGTATTTGTAGACTTAGAGAAAGCTTTTGACAATGTTGACTGAAATACACTCTTTCAAATTCTCAAGGTGGCAGGGGTAAAATACAGGGAGCGAAGGGCTATTTACGATCTGTACAGAAACCAGATGGCAGTTATAAGAGTTGAGGGGCATGAAAGGGAAGCAGTGGTTGGGAAGGTAGTGAGACAGGGTTGTAGCCTCTCCCCAATGTTATTCAATCTGTATATTGAGCAAGCAGTAAAGGAAACAAAAGAAAAATTCGCAGTAGGTATTAAAATTCATGGAGAAGAAATAAAAACTTTGAGGTTCGCCGATGACATTGTAATTCTGTCAGAGACAGCAAAGGACCTGGAAGAGCAGCTGAACGGAATGGACCGTGTCTTGAAAGGAGGATATAAGATGAACATCAACAAAAGCAAAACGAGGATAATGGAATGTGGTCGAATTATATCGGGTGATGCTGAGGATATTAGATTAGGAAATGAGACACTTAAAGTAGTAAAGGAGTTTTGCTATTTGGGGAGTAAAATAACTGATGATAGTCGAAGTAGAGAGGATATAAAATGTAGACTGGCAATGGCAAGGAAATCGTTTCTGAAGAAGAGAAATTTGTTAACATCGAGTATAGATTTATGTGTCGGAAGTCGTTTCTGAAAGTATTTGTATGGAGTGTAGCCATGTATGGAAGTGAAACATGGTCGATAACTAGTGTGGACAAGAAGAGAGTAGAAGCTTTCAAAATGTGGTGCTACAGAAGAATGCTGAAGATTACATGGGTAGATCACATAACTAATGAGGAGGTACTGAATAGGATTGGGGAGAAGAGAAGTTTGTGGCACAACTTGACCAGAAGAAGGGATCGGTTGGTAGGACAAGTTTTGAGGCATCAAGGGATCACAAATTTAGCATTGGAGGGCAGCGTAGAGGGTAAAAATCGTAGAGGGAGACCAAGAGATGAATACACTAAGCAGATTCAGAAGGATGTAGGTTGCAGTAGGTATTGGGAGATGAAGAAGCTTGCACAGGATAGGGTAGCATGGAGAGCTGCATCAAACCAGTCTCAGGACCGAAGAACACAACAACAACACAACATGTGAATTGTGGCTCAGGAGCATCAAGATAACGCACCCACACATTCGAGTGATTGTTGCACAAAAATCGAAATTACTGTGCTGCCTCATACTGCGTACTATGCAGACCCGGCCCCTGCGGACTTTTTTTCGCAGATGGTGCTTGGCGCGATCCAGCAAGAGGCGAAACAAGACTCCTTCCGTAAGTGGAAACGACGTTGGGAGCGGTGTATCACAATTCGAAACAGACCATGCACAATAAATGAGAGGAAAGGCTAGAAAACTTTGGTGGGAAAAGTTCCGCAACTTTCTGAACAGAATTCGTAAACAGGAGTGTCCAACCTGCCGGCTGCGTGCGGCCCAAAGAAAGTACCAATGCTACCCAAGAAGTGGGAATTTATCACACGATAGGTAAAAAAAATCCGTTTATGTATTCCTAAAAGACGGGATGAAATACGCACCCATAGTTTTCTATATGATTCATGAATCTGAGAATCGATTTCAGGATTTTCGAAAAAATAATTAATATTTTTGTTTTTAGCGACTCCTTTTGCAAACAATACAGATACGTTGCCAGGAGATTTTCTTCAGGTAGAATGCATAGAGTTGTAACCTGACCTCCAACTACAACAATAATTTGATCTTTTTTGGACCTTTACGAATCATACCTGCCCAGAGACAAATATCGCTTGCTGCACAGTCACGTTTTATATATGTCGTCTTTCTTTGGAAGCACGCACGTTTCGGACCAGTTATTTTCAACGGTAAAGCACACAAAGAATAAAGATAGAAACAGAATCTCGGATGAACAGCTTAAGAACACCCTGAGAACTGCAAGCACTTCGATTCAGCCTGATACTGATACATTAGTTTCCCAAATCTAGAGTCATATGTCACATTAATTCTATGACGTTGCTTCTATGATTTGTAATTACTTATACATAAAATTATTAATGAATTCATGTATAAAATGTCAAATTAATTCCATCTTGCCTTTATAGAATACAGAATCTTAAATTAGCAAATTGTAAATTAGTTACTTAAATGTGTTAACTCTATTTATATTCTTAGCGGTTAGTGTCAAGTATATTGTGTGCAGGCCAAGAATACTCGTCTTCTTAAGTGGTTCCGGTAAGCTAAAAGGTTGGACAGCCCTGGCCATATAACTTCCTTTATAGATGCTCTCCACTTTTAATAAATCTAAGTCTCATACCCATCTCACTTTCCATAATACTGATTATGTGTGATAGTCCCATTTTATACCGCTTCATAGTCCCACTGGACAAAATGTTAGGGGCCCCCTTAGAAGCACAACGGCTTTGCAGTGACGTAGATGGTGTAGACATGAAGCCTGGCTGTCATGTGACGTTCCAGCGCTGACGCCGAAGCCATGGCAGCGAAGTGCTAGTCACGTGTATGGAAGCAGCGCAGTATGATGGCTCCACGTGGATGAGTGATACAACGGTGGAAAAGGATCTAAGAATCCAGGTCCATCTCAACCAGTTTCTGCGAAGGGATCTGCACGCAGTAGACATTTTGGAGTCGGACGTCTCGCTAAAGCCCATTGCTCACAGCGGCATATAAAGTTGCACGACTTCAGCAGCCCAGACAACACAGAAACTGGACGATACTTGGCTGGAGACCTGTAGTGTGATCCGACGAGTGACGATTTTGTCTCATTTTCAAACGATGCGAGGCAAGTGTGGTGACAGTGCAATGAGGAGTCTAACCTGCAGTGGGCGGAGGGTGTATTTCAGGCCGGAGGCGGTTCTCCGATGTTTCGTGGGTGTTTTTGTAGCGTGACTTGGGCCCACTCATTCAGGTTACCGTCAACGTGGAGGAGGAAGTTTACTTCAACATTCTCTTTAATCATCATTTGAGCGACTGCATTTGAGTATTTCATGCATGAAAAAACTTGTGAAGTCTCTTTCCCGACGAAAGGAGACTGTTGTCGAGGCTGTAGTTGCGGTATTACACAATGTTCATCTCTGTCTACATTACACTCCACAAGCCACCTAATGGTGTGTGGCGGAGGGTACTTTTGGTACCGCTAACTGTGCCTCCCCTCCCCCCCCCTCACCCCTTACTATTTGTCTTATGTCACTCTGGATAGTTACTCTTAGATAATTTACGGTAGATACTGAATCCAGAAATTTGGCATCAATATTGTAGTCGTACAGTGATTGGATTTCTTCTCCTACGTATGCGGAATATATTACTTTTATTTACGTCCAGGATCAACTGCTAGGGCATGCACCATTCATCAATACTCTGCAGGTCATTCTGCTAATAAACACTGTGTTCTGGCATTGCTACTTTGTTATACACAAATGCATCATCTGAGAACAGTCCTAAAAGAACATCGGACGCTTTCTACTAGATTATACATCATAAAGAATAACGATCGTATCACACTTCTGTGGGTTACTCCGGAAATAACATCTGTCGATTTTGTTCCGTTAAGAGTGACGAGTTAAGAAAGTATTGAATCCGGTCGCAAATCTGGTTCAATACTCGATAAGCTCGTTTTTTTCTTCACTAACAGCAATGCGGGACGGTGTCAAATGCCTTTCTGAAGTCAAGTTGAGTTCCGCACGATCTCTGTTTGTGGAATCCATACTGATTTTTATGGTTGAGATTTTCCTTCTCCAAAACCGTCATAATTCTTGGGCGTGAAACGCATATTAGTGTGATCTCCCCTGGGGGCACCTATTTCTCTGCCCCGTGTGTTCACCACTTATCTCGTAATGGTGTATTATCGGGTTTTCTGTCTGTTACAGGCGTTCTGCGTTAGGCTGCGATACGAGACTTGCTGCACTGCTTATACGCGGGTTAGATGTTAACGCTACAGGGGCGCGCAGAGCCCGGCCTGTGACGCGGAAGTGCTGGCGCTCCTGCGGTGAAAGTGGCTGGCTGCGAACCGCGGGCCTCTGCAACGGCAGACCACTGCCAACTTGCGCAACTTAAAGGTATCAGATATACAGAGCGACAAGCTAGCTGCAGGGAGGCGCTTGCCAGCGTGAAATGTTCGATTCAGAAGCCACTGACTTGAAAATTAAGTTTTTCTTACAAAAATGAAATGTATTTGTTATAAATAAATACGTCATACAATGACCGCTGCCAGCCACAGTTAATTATTACCTCACTCAAATCTTATTTGGACAATATGGCAATGCAAAAACGTTTGTTCCGTTCTTCGACTCCAGGCTTCCTTTACTGAAGTTCTGCATTCCTATGGTTTAAAGACCATCATATTCATTTCAGGACAACTGTGGCATTCCACATTGTCAACAATGTGTTTTAAGTATTCTTCTAGGGCCGAGCCGGCGGTTCTTTTCTTCTACCACCCCTTCGCCTGCAGTTTTCAGCAGTGACATGTAGCCAATCACTCTCTCTCTCTCTTTATTTATTTATTACGTCCTTTTTTAAGAATTTTTTCTTATTTGCTTGTTGCAGGGAGTCTTCAGTCCCTAACTCCATCAACGTAGCTGATCATCGAAAGTCTTCAGTGTCACCGCAATTCAAAGGTTTCTAATGGTTTAATTTCTGCCTTCCCCACTCCCCACATTACTGAGCTGTACTCCAAAACCTTTTTCCGTCTCAGTGTTACACTTCCGGAAGTTTGCAGATACTTTTTGGGAAGCAAAACCCTTCTGTCGTTAAATCCTTGCTACTATGTCTTTCTCGTATCTTTCCACTTCCTAGACAGCAACATCCACGCATCTCTTCAAAACTCTCTTACCCAAGTTTAACATTTATCAATTCAGCATGTATATCTCCTGTGTATGTCATTAACTCAATATACTTTTTGATTAAGTGCTGTATGTGTGCAATCCTGGTCCGATGTAAGAGAAGGCCTGATCGCCCTAATCAGATCAGGTCAAATAAATAAAGAAAGAAATAAGTAAATACGTTGCCATCAGCTACTACACTTCCCAATTCAGTTTAGTACACGACTTGCTTTTAAGTACACAACGATTTTTTATGAATTACAGTATCAATTAAAACTGAATTAACTCATACAAATATCCAGGCTTTACCAATCCGTACGGTTATGAGATGGAATGATCAGATAGGCTTAGTCGTATGTAAAACAGGCGACACGCTTCTATAATTTAGCAGCGCACTGGGAGAATGAGCGCAGTCTTTGTAGATTGCTTACAAAACATTCGTGCGACCCATGCTGTAAGAGTCAGTGAAATGAAAAAGAAGCACATGGAAAAATTACAAACTGCTTATTATTTCAAAAGTAATCGCCTTAACCGTTAATACATTCATCCCAAAGTGATGCAAGACGGTCAGTGGCTTCATGGAAAAATGTTTGCGGTTGCCTAGGATACAATGATTACACCCAGGCGTGCACCACTTTGCCCGAAGGAAATCAACGGCCACGAAGTTTCTTTATCCAGGACTCCAAATATACGGAAGTCTTCGTCGAGTAAGTTGTGTTCTTCGTCGAGTAAGTTGTGTTTGTTATTCCTTCACGCTGAAGTGACTGGACGGATCTGGATGAAGTTTGGAATGCAGATAGCCTATACCCCGAATTAACAGATAGGTTACCTTTTACTCCGAAAAAAGAAAAAAAAATCACGGTTCCTATGGGATGGTCAACGTGACTACTGTTCCTGTGGGATGGGTAACTGACTAAAAAGTCATCCATGGGCGACAGACATCAAATGAATGCACTGTCAGGTTACCTTCCATTAGGAGCGTGGGTGTACTCAGCAACTGTCGTTTGATTTACAAAAGATAGTGCACAACAATCGCTCGACCTTTTTTGCGGGTTTTATTAGGCAGATCCACATTTCGGCTAGTGCCTAGCCATTATCAGTGCGTTATTTTATTCTATAAATGCATTATTTCATACTATCAATGCACTGATAAAGGCTCGACACTAGACGAAATCAAGATTTGCCAAGTACAACCCGCAAAAAAGGACGGCTGATTGCTGCGCTCTATCATTTGTAAATGGATGCATTGTGTTTAGCGTAGAGTTCAGATCTCAACATCAATGTAGGGCTGTGCTGTGATAGTGCCACGCAAAACAGCAAGAGGCGCAAGCCCCTTCCGTGAAAAACACGACCACGCCATAACACCAACGCTTCCGAAATTTACTGTTGGCACTACACACGCTCTTAGATGACGTTCACCGGGCATTCGCCATACCCACATTCTGCCATCGGATCGCCTCATTGTGTACCGTCATTCGTCACTCCACACAACGTTTTTCCACTGTCCAATCGTCCAATGTTTACGCTCCTTACACCAAGCGAGGCGTCGTTTGATATTTACCGCCGTGATGTGTGGCTTATGACCAGCTGCTCGACCATGAAATCCAAGTTTTCTCACCTGCCTCCTAACTGTCATAGTACTTGCAGTGGAGCCTGATGCAGTTTGGAATTCCTGTGTGATGGTCTGGATAGATGTCTTCCTACTACACTTTACAACCCACTTCAACTGTCGGCGGTCTCTGTCAGTCAACAGACGAGGTCGGCCTGTACGCTTTTGTGCTGTACGTGTCCCTTCACGTTTCCACTTCACTGTCACATAGGAAACAGTGGACATAGGGATTTTTAGGAGTGTGGAATTCTCGCATACAGACGTATGATACAAGTGACACCCAACCATCTGACCACGTTCGGAGTCCGTGAGTTCCACGCAGCGCCGCATTCTGCTCTCTCACGATGTCTAATGACTACTGAGGTAGCGGATTTTGATTACCTGTCAGTACGTGGCAGCACAATGCACCTAATATGAAAAACGTATGTTTTTGGGGTGTCCGGATACTTTAGATCGCGTGGTGTATATATACAGAGAACGAGGATTTTCGGAATGTTGTTCATAGACGTATTACAACACATTTGTTGCCCTGCATACACACCAAGACAATTATGATGTTTTCCGTGTTAGGCATGTCGCGTACAGTCACGAAATTATTTACTCCCTTTACTGGCACATTTTGTAATTCGCTAATAGGTCGCGTAAAAATATTTTCTCCGTAGTTAAAGGAGTGAGTTGCGACCGACATATGTTCTGTCATCTTATTTCATCTTCTCGTTTTTTCCCCCTTGGATGTCATGTATTTGCTGGGACGCAAGTGGTTCACGCCTCAATACCTCCGAGAGATAACTTCTGTGACGCGTGGCTAGCGTGTTTCGGTATTAACATTTCTTGATAATCGAGTGTTTAACCGCGGTTACAAGATGGGACGCAGCTAGTACTATGATGAACATCTCAAAGGTGGATAAAGATCTGATTGGTGCTTTATGGTGTAATACTGTCATTTCCGTCAGCGTGTGTAACTCAGAGCGAACTTAAGACCCTTTCCTACTCTGCCAATCAAAGCGAGCGATGAAAGCTTTCATTTACTGTAGCACCTGTTGACACTCTCGTTGCACCGAAGAGGTCGCCCTGCATCGCAGCTGACTGACGGTGGCGCCTGCAACAAGTGTTGGCACAGCCTGCAGGAGCCGGCCTCGCCTCGGAGCCCGTGTGCGCCGCATTCCGGCGTCTCCGTCAGCCCAGCACTCCGGGCGCGTCCTGAATACACAGCCGCGTCTCGTGCGTGGCGTGGCGTAACGTGGTCACACGCACACGCACACACACACTTCTGCCCTCACCCCCCCCCCCCCCCCCCCGCCCGTCCCCTCCCTCTACATCCCAAGCTGCAGGTTTTCTCCTCGGCCTTTTCTGCCCGTGCCTGTTCGGAAAACACGAAACGGCGAACGAAAATATTCACCGGAGAGCAGATACAGTAAAATGTGTCTCGGTGGTAGCATGCGAGACCAAAGCCTTTAAAGAAATTCAAGTCAAACTGAATAAGAACCTGGAGATACTACGCAGAGATACTAAACTGAAATTCCAAAGAAACTGGTAGGGCATGCGTACTCAATACACAGATATGTAAACAGACAGAAAACGGCGCTGCGGTCGGCAACTCCTATATAAGACAACATGTGTCTGGCGCATTTGTTAGATCGGTTACTGCTCCTACAATGGCGGGTTATCAAGAATTGGGTGAGTTTGGACGTTGTGTTACAGTCGCCGCACGAGCGATGGTACACAGCATCTCCGAGGTAGCCTGAAGTGGAGATTTTCCCGTACGACCATTTCACGAGTGTACCGCGAATATCAGAAATCAGGTAAAACATCAAATGCCCGGGCTCGCTGCGACTGGAAAAAGATCCTACAAGAACGGGACCAATGGCGACTGAAGATAATCGTTGAAAGTGACAGAAGTGCAACCCTTCCGCAAATTGTTGCAGATTTCGGTGCTGGGCCATAAAGAACAGTCAGCGTGCGAACCATTCAACGAAACATAATCCACATGGATTTTCGGGGCCGAAGGCACACTCGTGTAGCCTTGATGACTGCACGACACAAAGCTTTACGCCTCGCCTGGGCCCGTCAACACCGACATTGGACTGTTGATGACTGTAAACACGTCGCCTAGTCGGACGAGTCTCGTTTCAAGTTGTATCGAGCGGACGGACGAGTACGGGTATGGAGACAACCTCATGAGCCCATAGAAATGGTTCAAATGGCTCTGAGCACTATGGTCATCAGTCCCCTAGAACTTAGAACTACTTAAACCTAACTAACCTAAGGACATCACACAACACCCAGTCACGAGCCCGTACATCCTGCATGTCATCAGGGAACTGTTCAAGCTGGTGGCGGCTCTGTAATGGTGCGGAGGCGTGTGCAGTTGGAGTGATACGGAACACCGGATACGTGTAGATACGACTCCGACAGTTGACCCGTACGTGAACACCCTCTCTGGTCACCTGCATCCATTCATGTACATTGTGCATTCCGACACACTTGGGCAATTCCAGCAGGACAATGCGTTCCCCAGACGTGCTCCAGGAACACTCTTCGGTGTTTAAAAACTTCCGCTGGCCATCACACTGCCCAGACATGAACATTATTGAGCATACCTGGGATGGCTTGCAACGTCCTGTTCAGAGGAGATCTCTGCTTCAGACTTCAGTCGAGTACATGGCACGTCGTGTTACGGCACTTCTTCGTGCTCGCGGGGTCCCTACAAGATGTGTATTAGCAGTTCCCAACAAGTTGTCTGTGATGTCGGTTACGTCATCACGAAAACCTTTGTTCGCTGGTATTCCCCAGGATCCAGTCGTCGGTCCACTCCTTTTGTCGCTCGAAATATTTGATTAGGTGAACATCCGCCACTAAGGAAAATATTTATGGAATAAAAATCCGCTTTAGACGACCAGTATCGAAGCCTCAAGCTTAATCCTCAAGTGTCACCAAATAATTGTAGGAACATAAATTTGTGGCGGTCGGGGCATTCAGTCATGGAGCATCGCATCCAAGTCAAATAAACGCATGGGAGCGTAGGACGAGCAAGAACAGCGCCCGCCTGTCTATGCGGTAACAACTGCAATGACAACCGTACCACACTAACCTGTCAGTCGTAATATCCCTAAAACTGTGAAACCGTCGTGTTATTCAAATCTCAAGATTTACTGTCAGCAGCACCGAATAAAGATAGGAAGAAAAAATATGCTACTGTTCCGCAACAGCAGCTCGGTAGTACAAGCACAAATTGCAGTGAAATCGGCGATACGACTACTTTCAGGAAGAATTACGGATGGCGTAAAAGGCAGAGAACTTTCGCTGTGACATAATGCGCCAGATTGTCTCAGAATACGGCGGCTCCTAGCAAGATGTTGGATTAGAAACCTGGAAACCGCAGTTGCAAAATTCTGCTGCCGTTGGGACAGCAAAAGACCATCTCATACAGCTTCATCCATTTCAGAATACAATAAGCAGAACAATTGTTCCTATATTGTGTCGTCTTCTCTGATCGTGTCCTTTGCCACTGGAGAGGATAGGAAAGGCATGAATATTTGACGAAGCTAGATTTCCATGATACAGAACTAAGAGAGAAAGATGATGGTGCACACTTTGTCGACGACTAGACCGTTAGAGCAGAAGCCTGTCGAATAACAATGGAGCAGGTAGTCACCGTGTCACCGTAACAGATGACTCTGTGTCGTATCAAAGGAACTTAGCAGGGACCACGCATCACGCTACCAGCAGATGTAGAAATAGCTTCAATTGTGGCACGGGGAAGTGTACTGAAACCCTTGCTGTTCATGTTGTATATTAATGACCTAAAGCACAATAGTAATGTCACATTTTCCAATATTAATGGAAATCTCAAACTTTTGCAAATTACACAGTTTTCTAAAATGAAGAACAATCAGAAGAAAAATTGCATACATACTGTCAGATAGCTGTATCAGCAAGCAGATAACCGGGTACAAATTGCCGGATGCAGGTTGCCAGTCTATAGGTAATGACTGCAAAGATTTGATTTTCAACATCTCACACAGTGATTGACCGAAATCAAAAATTTAAAATGAAGAGCTACTATCTTACGTTAAAAGTTTAACGCAGTAAGTCAGGTACCACAGGTAGAAACTGTGTATTTGTCTTGAGGCAGCGTAAATCAGGGCACGCATGTTCACCCAGACTACGAGAGGCGTTTGATAGTAATGCAAAACATTTTTTCTCGGCCAATTTCGATCGAAAAGATGCGAAATTTGTTGTGTGACATCGTGGAACATTCCTGCTTCAGCCTCTACAGTTTTATGAAGTTCCGATAGGTGTCAGCGCTGTACGGAGGTGCGTTCCAAGCAGAGAGCTACCATTGAGTTTATCTTGGCGGAAAACCAGAGCATCGCAAATATTTTAAGATTTTGAACATGGCTGGAGCAGGAACCGTAGAATGAAATCTTCATGTAGATATACTAAACAGCCGATCAGCTGCAAATTGGTTTAGCATGGTTTCAACGTTTATAAAAAACTACTTCTTCGGAAGGAAACGTAGACAACTGGATTACATGTTGTTGCAGAGGTACGTTAAAATGTAGCAGAACGGCGACAGTAAAACATGAAATTTCACCTTCATAATAAATTAAAAGATGCACAACATGGTTGTTGTCGTGTGGTATTTCTTCTCCCAAGTACAGCTAGTGCAGGGGTTTTAATAATACTACCTATTTTCACCTGACTACCTGTTTGCTGTTTCTACGAGAAGGCATCGCAGATATTCATAGACGCTTGCAGAATATCTATGGAGGACTGGCACCGAACAAAAGCACGGCGAGTCGTTGGGCGAGGCGTGTGTCATCATCGCAGCGAGGCTGCGCAGACCTGCCCTCCCGCACACGGCTGGGCGACTCAGGAAGCTGAAGAAACGACTCCATTCTACTCGTCGCCACAAAACTGCAAACGAACTTCTCGTTCCGCACGACTACGCAAGGCGTCACACAAGTCTGCGCACCCGATTGGAGCTGTTTGTTCTTCGTCACCCACCCACAGCCCGGACCTCGCACCTCCCGGCTTCCGTGTGTTTGGCCCGAAGACGGATGGACTGCGCAGGAAGCGGTACGTGAGTTACGGGAAGGTCAGTGACGCAGCGAGACACGGGCTCCGACGTCGAGCAGTATGATGTGCGCATACTTGCTGGCCCTCTCCGTAAGGCGGCTTAAGGCCGCCCCATTGAATCGGATTATGTTGAAAAATGCATTTTTTAGCCAGAAGGGTGGGGAATAGTATGGTGTGTAGAATCCTGAACGCCCCTCGTACACTCGTCCAGTATTTGAGACTGAGAGCACTCGGTGATTTTCAACAAACCTCTCACATAATTTCAAACCTTTTCGAAACACTTTCTCGCTGACCCCCCCCCCCCTCCCAAATGACGAAAGGAAAAATGTTTACCACTTACTACAGTCTCTCAGTAAAATTTCAGCATCGGGAATGTCGTTTTAATTTATTACTTCTTTACTACTAACTTATTCGCAACACACAGTTAAGGAAATATGACGTCATAAACATTGAGATGGGTGAAAAACTAGATTTTGCTCAAAGCGGAGCGCAAACTATTCTTAGTGTTCGATAATAAGAACACTTTTGAAAGTTCCAACAAACTTCAAAATAATTTCAAAGTTTTTATGAATTTTCCTCGCTTGCATGCTTAATGTCAAACATTTACCACATTGACTCATTTGATCATCAGAATTTGAAGCTTTTTATACATGGGAGTGAGAGGTTTTAAAGAAAAGGAGGTGAGTCTTTATTGGTATGAGCTAAACGCAACACTCTTCTAGCGATAGTGAAATTGTGCCAACGAGCTGGCGAAGACCGCAAAGATGTGAGTGCTGCTGATCGCAAAGAAAGGAAGATTTTGCGCAGTGCGATTTCCAGTTTTTCGGAAAGGTGAAAGAACATCGGGGGGAAGCGATGTTCCAACGACGGGGATATTAATGCAGTGGCTCCGAAACGAAGGAACGGATTTCTATCGTCGAACAACTGGGTGCCTGGTAGAACATTGCGACCGTCGTTTGCACAGAGTTGCTGATTATGCTGAACACAGCGTGATGCGCATGCGCCACTCTGAAGTGTAGTGTAGCGTAGCATTAAGAAAACAGTTATTTTGCCTGGCCTACTAGTGTGTAACGTTCTTCTGAAACTGTTCTTGTACTATTACAATTAAGGAACTAACAGTGATAAGGTTTTTGAAATGTTCTCGGACATTCAATCCGGTAGCGTCGTCGAAACAGTGCGATATTTCGACAAGCAGACTGGTTGAAACTTTCAAGTGGTCCAGATGTCGTAGTGGCCACCTGAAGATGGCGACAAAGGAGCTTGCCGGAATATCGCACCATTTCGACGGCGCCACCCGACTGAATGTCCGAGAACATTTCAAAATCGTCACATGCTGGAAAATCCTATAATCACACAAGAATAAAGTTTATTAACGGCCAAAAGTTTGTGCGGTAAACTGTTGAGACGTGGAACAGTGGGAAAAGTGTCGTCCAAACATTTCAAACCAACGGCATCTATTTGCAAGAGAAAGTAGACACATACGAACAGTTCAAACATTTTGAAATTAAAAATACAGCGTTTTTACTTTACCAATTTTTTGTCAAAAACAACTGCACGTTTCTTATTTCACAAAATTAATTTTTTCACGGTTTTTAGGTTTATTTAATGAAAAGTGCTTCGTCAACGTATGTTTTCATTAATGTAAAGTGTCGGTCTTTTCTTTGTTCAGGTACCGCAAAACCTAAATTATTCTTCTCTTTCAGATACTTGGCCTCTTTTGTGGAACAATAGGCACGCGACAAATTTGCAACTCGTCACGGAACCTCTGCAATGTGTGTCGAAAACAAAGCAACCAATTAAACAAACGCTAGTAAGTGGCAAAATTTCAAAACATACCACTATATGATATCAGTGAGCGGGTCAAGAAAACATTAACTGCTTACATTAGCGGACGACGCCAGCGTCCACTCACACGAAAGTCGGCGTCAAAGCTCTGTCACCGAGAATTCTCGGCGTCGAGGTCCCATTCCGCGCCGCCCCCTTCCATTCGTGGCCTATTGTAAATGCCGCCGTTTGAAGTGCAGCGCGGAATGTTTTGACGTCTCGCACTGTTAAATACGAATCGATCTCGAGAGAAGGAGTATTTAAGGGAGTGGGGAGAGCAACAGACCCGTGGCATGGCCGGGAGCGGCGGGCAGAGGTCCGGACGGCCTTGGCCGGCTGCGCCGCGCGTCGGCAAAAAACGCGGCAGCCGAAGCCGATGTGCCGTGGGCGGCTCGCACAGGCGCAGGTAGCCTACACACTCTGACACTGCCTAGTGCCTCGCTCGCGGCGCCACAGCACCAATGAGTTAAAATTTCATAGAGTGGCTGAGATACTAGTTACAGCGCTCCTAGCGGCAACCAACGCTAACTCGGCCGCCATGTTCTCCTTAGTCAAAACATTAGGAAAGCGTTACTGTTGTTTGTGTTGGAAGTGTGTCAGCTGTTGTGATATTACTGCAATATTTAACTTTTCTAGTTGACTTTTTTGTTACAAAATATAAAGTCAACATGCCTGCAGTGTGTTCAGCGTTCAACTGCACAAATCGCAGCGATAAAACAACAAATATTTCATATAATAAGTAAGTATATTAGTACCGAAATACGACACACGTTTTTTAATGTTTATTAAAGAGTCATTTGCATTGGAACTGTAATTATGCTTAAGACAAATGCAGGAAAGTAATTTATTTATCGTTGATTACAGATTTCCTTTAAAAGATAAGGAAATTACAAAAAGATGGGTTATAAATATGAAGCGAGAAAACTGGTTTCCTACTACAGCCAGTTACCTCTGTTCAGCGCATTTTGAAGAGAAATATATGTACCACACAAATGTCCAGAGGCGCCTTTTGTCAAAAGCAGTACCTACTATCTTTAACTTTCCACCACATTTACAAAAGCAAGATAAAGTATTACGACCACAACCCAGAAAGCGACCTTTCGACAATTTGCAAGATAGTGCTGTTACAGTGACATCATTAGCACAAAGTATGTCAATAATGTAATTTTACTCCGTGTTCTTATTACTTTGAATTACATACATTCTATTATAATCTTATGGTGTAACTCTGTTATAAACTTATGATGTAACTGTATTCTTTCAGTGCCTGTCGGACCCATATCTGTTTTTGCTGACCACAATTACTGTCTCCCAAGCCCTAAGAAGTTGAAAACACAATATAACAGAGTATAAGCAGAGAATGTGCGACTAAAGAAGCAGATAAATCAAATGAAGCAACTTAGTGTACGACACAAAAGAAGAATAGTGCAGTTACAGACTTTAGTTGCTGGTTTGAGAAGAAGGCTATGTAGTTCAGTTTCTTATATGTTAAACAGTGAACATGTAGTTGGTTTGTTGAAGGAGCTATTGGAACTTCAGTGCAGTGCTAAAGTATGCCATTATTCTCAGCAAATAAGGAAATTTGCCCTGACCCTACACTTTTATTCTGCCAAGGCATACAGCTACTTACGAAAATTTGTGAAATTACCCCACCCAAGAAAGCTTCGCCGTTGGGCAATGTAACACATATTTCAAATAAATTCTCGTTCACAGTGTACTGGTTTTTGAGGCTTTGACTGTTTACTTTGAAATAGCGACAAAAATATCGCATTTCTGCGCCCGTTACTGTTTCTAATAGTTAACCACAGCGTGTTTAGAAGTTTCACCGTAATATTCTGGTGGTACCTGCTCTAATTGCATTAATTTATGGGCAACAAGTAACGTTATAGTGGATGGAAAGACTTATTTGAGTTGTCTTGTAGTGTTATCTACATCGAAAAGTTTAGCCATATTTCGACAAAAACATCCCTTTTTGCTGTCAGTGTACACTGAAATCACTACTGTCTATTGCTTGTTTTAGAAAAAATAAAGCTAGTATGGGCTATTTCAAGTAAGTCAAACGCAGTTACAAGGGGGCGGGACACAGCAGACGAATGACTTGACTAAAGAAAACATGGCGGACAGAACTTCAATTTGCTTCAAACATGGCGGACCTATAGCCACTCTATGAAATTTTAACTCGTTGCACAGCACGGTGCTGCGGCAAGATGGCGTGGTGCGCAGCTGATCTCTGATGTCCTCCATACTGGCAGCTGACGTCCGACCTGGTCCCACAGACGTTCTATTGGCCGTAGATCTGGGACCCATGCAGGCTCGGGGATCACTCAACAACATGCAGACGGTTCATAGAGACACGTCCCGTGGGTGGACGAGCAGTGACCTGTTGTAAAATGGTTTTGGCGGAGTTACTGGCCATCTGTTACAACACGCAGACTTCCCGCCTCGTATTGATACTCAGAAACAACTTCCGACGCTTGATAAAAGGACTAGTAGATATCTCTTGGGTGCCGCAATAGACGAGCTGACATTGGGCGCTGACGTCTGCTTACTTTTGATAAAAGGCCTTCATGCCCTTTAATCGAAAGAAAGCGGACATCACGAATCTCTATAATGAAACTAAAAGGAGCATTACGGAACGATAGCAGTTATAAGAGTTGAGGGGCATGAAAGGGAAGCAGTGGTTGGGAAAGAGACAGGGTTGTAGCCTATCCCCGATATTATTCAATCTGTATATTGAGCAAGCAATGAAGGAAACAAAAGAAAAATTCCGAGTAAGTATTAACATCCATGGAGAAGAAATAAAAACTTTGAGGTTCGCCGATGACATTGTAATTCTGTCAGAGACAGCAAGGGACTTGGAAGAGCAGTTGAACGGAACGGACAGTGTCTTGAAAGGAGGATATAAGATGAACATCAACAAAAGCAAAACGAGGATAATGGAACGTAGTCGAATTAAGTCGGGTGATGCTGAAGGAATTAGATTAGGAAATGAGACACTTAAAGTAGTAAAGGAGTTTTGCTATTTAGGGAGTAAAATAACTGATGACGGTCGAAGTAAAGAGGATATAAAATGTAGACTGGCAACGGCAAGGAAAGCGTTTCTGAAGAAGAGAAATTTGTTAACATCGAGTATAGATTTAAGCGTCAGGAAGTCGTTTCTGAAAATATTTGTATGGAGTGTAGCCATGTATGGAAGTGAAACATGGACGATAAATAGTTTGGACAAGAAGAGAATAGAAGCTTTCGAAATGTGGTGCTACAGAAGAATGCTGAAGATTACATGGGTAGATCATATAACTAATGAGGAGGTACTGAATAGGATTGGGGAGAAGAGAAGTTTGTGGCACAACTTGACTAGAAGAAGGGATCGGTTGGTAGGACATGTTCTGAGGCATCAAGGGATCACCAATTTAGTATTGGAGGGTAAAAAACGTAGAGGGAGACCAAGAGATGAATACTCAAGCAGATTCAGAAGGATGTAGGTTGCAGTAGGTACTGGGAGATGAAGAAGCTTGCACAGGATAGAGCAGCATGGATAGCTGCATCAAACCAGTCTCAGAACTGAAGACCACAACAACAACAACAGTTCCCCCAACTCCAATTCCTTATACGGACTTCAACTCGACGGTCAAGCCAGATGCTTTTCACGACTGGAATTGTGAATGTTACGTATCGCAGCACTACACGGGAGGACACACAACCGAACGTCTCTCCTCGGCCACGGTTCGCCTCGGTGAAGCTAAGTAGACGTCCATGGGCGTACCGAGCGAGGGGCAGGGGGGGGGGGAGGGGGCAGCTGGCCCCTCTCCAGAAGATATTCGCAGTTTTTCACTAGATTACTGTTTTATTTAGTAAGAAATGCTGCATGTTTTCTCGGATTGTACAAGTGCATTCTTATATTTAAAATGTTTATTAAAAGCAGTTTTTCACTGGTTTACTGTTTTATTTAATAAGAAGTGCTGTATGTTGTCTCGAGTCCTTGTTTCCTGAGACTAGTATTGACCTCCCCCCCCCCCCAGTTCAGATCCTGGGTACGCCCTTCTAGACGTCATGTGACTTCTGTCAGCCACACGAGGCTGGGACATGAATGTTACCCTGCCCACCGATACCAGTTGAAAATCATCGCTTCTGGACACTGTGTTCAGGACACAACGGCGGTGGCGGATTTGAATCACGTCATATTGGCCTGCAGCAAGAACTCGATCACACGAGCGGTCTCGTATAAGACACTGGTTGAGAGGGGCTACGCCCTCCCTTTAAGCGTAACTGCTTCACTTCACCGGTTCGATTTAGGTAAGTGTTATTTGTGTGGTGAGCCGGCCGGGATGGCCGAGCGGTTCTAGGCGCTTCAGTCCGGAACCGCGGGACTGCTACGGTCGCAGGTTCGAATCCTGCCTCGGGCATGGATGTGTGTGATGTACTTAGGTTAGTTAGGTTTAAGTAGTTCTAACTTCTAGGGGACTGATGAACTCAGCAGTTAAGCCGCATAGTGCTCAAATTGCTCTGCGCACTATGGGACTTAACGTCTGAGGTCATCAGTCCCCTAGAACTTAGAACTAACCTAAGGACATCACATACACCCATGCCCGGGGCAGGATTCGAACCTTTGATCGCAGCGGTCGCTCGGTTCCAGACTGTAGCGCCTAGAACCGCACGGCCACTCCGGCCGGCTCAGCACTTTTTCTTCATCTGTTTCTTGTGGAGCGATTCTGTGTGGAGGTGGCATGACGTCTCTCAAAGCGTAACGGTGAAAACTTTACTCTTTTTTAAAAATATTTCTGGTTAGCGAAAAGCAGGACGCAAATATAAATCACACAGAGCAATTCGATGCAACTCTCAAAAATTCTCGAGAGAAATCGACTTTAAAGTTTTCCGACTGTCTTTAACACCCTAAAGTAAAGTCAGTTTTTCGACAGGCCTTATGGTTCTGTGGTAGAATCCGTGCCTACCACGTGTGCTGCCCGATTATTTTTAAAGACAGATGCATGTTCCAAGAGCATTCCCGTGAAGCTTAGAATACATAAGAATGAAAAAATTATTTTAAAAAAATTTAAAGAATATTTATTAACAATCTTTTATAAAGGATCAGTAATTAAGAATTTATGTTTGCAATTAGCAATAACAACTGGATCTTTCATAATTAGTATCTATTTGATGACTTTTATATTTAAATCACATAGCTGTTCAAACTGAACGGAAAAAAATCATGACCGAAACGAGACTCGAAAGAGCAATTATCAGTCTTGAGCGCTGCTGATTTTTTTCATTTTCATGTATTTTACGCTCCTCAGAAATGCTCATAAAACATACAGCTCTGTTTAAAAATTAATTTTGCCCGGGAATCGAACCGACGACTCCTACTTGATAGGCTGGCTTTGGCCCCTACAGGCGCACTGCCTCTCGAAAAAAATCTACCTTACTTTAGATGACGGCAAACTTTGATAAACCTGTTACTTTGATAGAACACATTGTTTATTTTGAAGGTTAATGAAATTAATAAAATCTTTGTAAATGAGAAAAACTTGTTTTATTGATTGATTACTGAAAGTGAAGTCTTAAATATCTATACATAAACCACAATACAATTTAAAAAACAAGAAAAATGTTGGAAAAAGACGTCATGTCATTAATAGTTTTTGTGGAGCACTTACTCACTTCCGGCGGAACGATAGTGTTCCGCGTAACACAGATTTGGAAACCCTGATTTAGGGTATTACCGACATTCGGAAAACTTCAAAGCTGATTATTTCGATAATTGGCATCGAACAACTTTACGTACCATAAATGTAGAAAATTACAAAAATTGTGAGTCAAGGTTTAGGTTCTGAATACGAGCTAACTTTTTGTGCGCTTCAGTTCTGACTGAAGGGAGGTATGTGTGGCTGCTGTTAGTGGGTATCGCAAACTTCCCCCACAGCTGCGTCGGTGAGGGGAGGAGCTGACAGAGAGAGAGAGAGAGAGAGCGACAATGAGCTGTTGACCTGGAGCGCTTCCCTCGCCTCCGTGGGAAGATGGGCCAGCCAGCCCCTGAGACTCGCAGGCCGAATACAAAGCAGGTGACCTTAACGGCAATCAACGCGCACTATTCGTGGCTCTTCCGTCACTCTTCTAAAGCGGCGACCTCCGTGCACTGGTCTTATCTGAACCGCTGCTGAGCTGGCCCACTGTTCAGTTTGTACTGGTCTGCCAATAAACACGTTTACATGTAATTTCGAAAACCAGTTTTTGCTGTCGTGTTTACATATTCCCCGTGAATGGATTTTGCTACCCCGAACAAACGAATAATTCGTTAGACGGGCCGATGTCTATCGAATGAATTTTAGGGTACGAAGAAAAAACTTATTTATTATTACGTTTCATGAGTTTCCTCCGAATGTTCCAATCCAGAACACAGTACTAACATTCTTAAAGAGGATGGTTGAGCTGGCATCGCTTATATTGAGAAGAATGATAATTTTATTGCCTTTCTAAAACTAAGGACTTGTGCCTTTTCAACAAATTCTGAAAAAATAACAAACATATAAATTTAAAATATTGGTTCGTTAATGCTTGTATATGACCCCACCTTTTCATTATACTTGGAAAGGAAATTAAAAAGAAAAAAAATGTGTGTAACAAGTTCATGTTAGTCCACTAATTCGGTATTTTCTTCCACGAAAGCGCCCTTCAGAACGTCCTTATAAACTCCACCGCAGCTGTCCTCCACATACTGAATGGTTTTGTGAAGGTCCTCCATATTTTGCTTTTTTCATGGGCAATTTACCAGGAGAACAGCATACATTTCCAGGTAGTTCAACACGCTGGCTTAGGCCAACATTAAAGTTAAGTTTGACCAGGCCATTTCTGATGAATGGAAATCCCACAATACAGCCAGGGTCATTGAAATCACAAAATTACGAGATGTAGCGAACTTATGCTTTCTCTGGTTGAATGATATTTCTAGGGAGACAGCTGTCCTCTACTAGAATTGATTTAATTTACGGGCCAAAAATACTAAATAATATGAAATTACCTTCATTCTCCACCAATTATTTTGTTTATCTGTATTCTTTCTAGTGTAATTCTTTTAAGATGCTCCTCTCAGTCTGGCCTGCTTTATTATATTTCTTCTTCTTCTTCTTCTTCTTCTTCTTCTTCTTGCGTTACGGCCTCTGTAGGACCACGGGTAGCCCCTTCGTGGATTGCATTTTTCTCTTCTTCTCCCAGAACCTCTTCATTCTTTCGCTTTTCCTCTCCCGCTCTTCTTCCGGATCTTCAGTTTCCGTTTCTCCTGTCGGCTGCACTGGTGACACTCTAATCTTTTCCTATATTCTTCTCTGTCATTGATCTCCGGCATATTGGCCGGTGTATATTTGTTCCTCCAGTTTTCCTTTCCTTCGACCTTGATCCCCAATTCCAACCAGTCCTTCCGAAGTTAAACAACCCGCTTGGTTCCTGTCTTTCCCCTTGTCCTCCCTGTTGTTTCCCACACTCTCTTCGTCATTCTGTCCATACTCATCCTAACTACATGCCCAGCAAACCTTCCCCTTTTGAGTCTGATTTCCCCGGATATTGTTCTCATGTTCCGGTACAATTCTTCCCTAGGTCTTCGCATCCACCTCTCTCCACCTCTTTTCGGACCTAGTATTTTTCTCAGTATTTTCCTCTCTTCTTTCTCTAGTTGCTCTGCCCCATTTCTTCCTAGTGTCATCGTCTCAGCAGCATATAATACTGCATTCCTCACTGTTGCCTTGTAGTAGCTTATCTTTGCCTCTGTGGATATATTTTATTGTATACCTCTCTCGTCATGCAGAAGGCTGACCTCATCTTCTTTATCCTCTCTGTTATTCCCTCCTTGCTCCTGTTCCTTCCTGTTATAAATTCTCCCAGGTATTTAAATTTGTCCACCATTTGCACAGTGCCTTCCGCTGTTTATTATATTTCTCTTATAGCTTCAGGGGTTTGATTTTCTTTTCCCTCCAAGAACACATTCATCTTCATCCGAGGAAACCATGGTGCTTAATCTGTTTTCAAACAGTAAAATATATACACAATAATGAATATTTTGTAGTGCATTGTTGTGCTCTGAACTAGCATGGGCCAAGTTTTTCAAGTGTAATGTATTGTTATGCTCTCCCATAACAGCTGCCAAAAGACATTGCCAACTCTAGTAACAACGTAACATGAAGTATTTTGTTAAAAAGACAGATGTCTAGGACATTTGACCTTTTGACAAAACACGAAGGAAATAACAGTATTTTAAACTTGCTTGCAATTGAGATATTGCTGCTCTTTTAACATAGAATGACATGAATATCTTCAGGATTTCACAATCAGTGAATAAGTGAAAAATAATAAAAAATTCTGACATCTGCCCTTTTAACAAAAGGCTATTCAAATGTCTGCTTTCCGAGCATCAGTTGTTAACAACAATGGTATCTTGAAATCAGCTGTCGCGATTTCGGCATCGTTACAGAAATAGACAGGAGGCTTTCATTACGGACGTGAGAGATTTCGTAGAAGGAAGAGGAGGAAGAGTTGAAGAAAATTTGTTATGTAAAAGAACAAGGCGCCAATGTGAAAACGAGTGTCAATCATCGATACGCGGTAACGGCAAATATTATGGACAAATACAGCCAAACATTCCCTCCAAGCCCTGATTCCACACAATTAAGTGAAATAAAAAGTTTGTCATTTTCACATTTCGCATGAGATTTAATCATAGATCATTCCCCCACCATTTTCACTGAATACACGTTCCAGATAATCCTTATTGTGAATAAGATGGAGTAACAGTACGAAATATCAATCACATTTTTTTGGAATATCCTAGGGTGGTTTGGTAAGTATGATAAATTTCCATGAAAGAATGGAACGCCTTCATGGTTGGTAAGCTCGAGTATTCCAAGGATCGAAAAAAAAAAATCAACAATGTACAGGGTTCAGCCCATTACTGTCCGCCGTCACTTGGTCAGTGTGTCGACTGGGACTGGAATTGAAGAAAACCGAGATTCGTGTTGTTACTAAACGTTTTCATTTGAAGGGTACGCCTGACGCACAAATCAAAACAGTACTTGATGAAGTGCACGCGGACTCTGTACCATCTTTGAAGACCAATTACTTTTGGATTAATGAATTTGAACGTGGTCGGACGTGCGCCGAAGGCGTAGCGCACTCCGGCCGTCCAATTGAGATCGCCACAAAGGAAGCCATCGACAAAATCCATGACATGCTAATGCAAGACCGCCGAATAAAATATCGTGAGGTTGCTGAGACTGTAAGCATCTCAAATGAGGGAGGGCATGGTATCCTGCACGGCGAATTGCCCATGAAGAAGCTGTGTGGAAGGTGTGTGCCGCGATTGCTCACAGACGACCAAAAGCGCATCCGGCACGCCCCATTTCAACGCAGTGTCTGGCGATGTTTAATCGCAATCCGCAAGACGTTTTGCACCGATTTAAGACTGTTGATGAAACTTCGATACATCATTACACAACGAAGTAAAACGGCTTCAAACCAATGGACAAAGGCTGCTGAAAGTGCACCGAAGACGGCAGAGACCATTTTGTCAGCTGGTAAGGTGACTACCACTGGTTTTTGGGATTCCCTACGAATAATCTTCATAGATTACTTGGAGAACGCCAGAACCTTAAATGGATCCTACACAACAGCGACAACAATGGCGAAAGTGCATGAAACGTGCTTTGAATTGGTTCCTCGTCCACTCTATTCACCAGACTTGCCTCAAATGACTTCTTTCTGTTCCCTAACTTCAAACTTTAGCTAGGTGAGGAGAACTTTTCATCAAATGAGAAAGTGATGGTTGCAGTGAACGAGTGTTTTGCCAAGTTTGACGGAACCTATTTTATCGATGGCTGTCGGATCGCTGGACGAAACGTATGTGCATCGAAGGAGAATGTGTCGAAAAGTAAGGTGAGTTGTTTACGAACCAAACTTCTTGATTTTTACCAGGCCTGTCAAACCATCCTCGTGAAGTGTCTGCAGATCAGGGAATTGATTAATATATGAGCTAATCAGATGTCACCAACCACTACCAATTAATATAGCTGCTCTCCTTCATCATAATAATATATAAGTTCTAAAACAAATTATCAAACTTTTCAATAAATGTAACCTTACCTAGTAAAACCGCAGAAAATTCCTGAAACACAGAGACGACTGTATGGCCTTCAGGGGAAAAAAGGAATTATTTAAATATCTTATCCACACCAGATGATACGTGCCAAACTGTTTTATTACACACACTCATATCGCACAAAAAAAACTGCGAACTGATCACTGTTGGACATCATTGGACCCTACTTCAGCATTTTGGATACTTGAAATGACTAGAAATCATTCTGCGCACGTAATTAGGAAATGATTTTTCACCAGCTACTGATTGTGTACGAGAGCCATCGTGGACATGAGAAGATAGGTGTAGCAGTTAACAAATTTGCCACTTACACAGGATGTACGGTTGTTGCCAAGTTGTTCGAGTTTGCTAATTCTGCAAAGACACATTATGTTTCACAATAATTCATCATGATTTACAACACTATATATCTTCTACACGAATGAATGAAAATAGAAACTTGGGATCAGTTTTAGCTTACGCATCAGCTGAGTTCCAGGTTCATGTGGTTGACGATCTCGATCTCTCTGCTACATGGAGCGCGCTTGTTCATGTTCACCATGAGTCAATAAGACAGCAACAAAAGTCGTGTTGCGTTGTCTGTTTCAACAAAAGGAGCAGTTCACTAACTGTGCCGCGTAGTTTCATGTGAAAGATCCCCTCTATGTGCCTCCCCCCCCCCCTCCACCGCCATTTCAGACAAACTTCAAATTTGGGTGAGCTGCGACGCAGCACAACTCCAAACATGTTCGCAAAACTATGGGAAGAGTTTGACTGTCGTCTGAATGTTAGCCGTGCGTCTGCTGATGGGTACACTGAACATTTACGAAAGATAAATGAAAACTTTGATTCTAAACGTATTCGTAAAAAGTACCTCAAGGTTGTATGTTTATGGATGTAAGACGTGTAACATTGTAAAATCGGATGGTTCTTTTGAAAATAAAAAATTTATTGTCCTACATACAAGTTAAAACTAACCGCAAGTTTCTACACTCCTGGAAATGGAAAAAAGAACACATTGACACCGGTGTGTCAGACCCACCATACTTGCTCCGGACACTGCGAGAGGGCTGTACAAGCAATGATCACACGCACGGCACAGCGGACACACCAGGAACCGCGGTGTTGGCCGTCGAATGGCGCTAGCTGCTCAGCATTTGTGCACCGCCGCCGTCAGTGTCAGCCAGTCTGCCGTGGCATACGGAGCTCCATCGCAGTCTTTAACACTGGTAGCATGCCGCGACAGCGTGGACGTGAACCGTATGTGCAGTATACGGACTTTGAGCGAGGGCGTATAGTGGGCATGCGGGAGGCCGGGTGGACGTACCGCCGAATTGCTCAACACGTGGGGCGTGAGGTCTCCACAGTACATCGATGTTGTCGCCAGTGGTCGGCGGAAGGTGCACGTGCCCGTCGACCTGGGACCGGACCGCAGCGACGCACGGATGCACGCCAAGACCGTAGGATCCTACGCAGTGCCGTAGGGGACCGCACCGCCACTTCCCAGCAAATTAGGGACACTGTTGCTCCTGGGGTATCGGCGAGGACCATTCGTATCCGTCTCCATGAAGCTCGGCTACGGTCCCGCACACCGTTAGGCCGTCTTCCGCTCACGCCCCAACATCGTGCAGCCCGCCTCCAGTGGTGTCGCGACAGGCGTGAATGGAGGGACGAATGGAGACGTGTCGTCTTCAGCGATGAGAGTCGCTTCTGCCTTGGTGCCAATGATGGTCGTATGCGTGTTTGGCGCCGTGCAGGTGAGCGCCACAATCAGGACTGCATACGACCGAGGCACACAGGGCCAACACCCGGCATCATGGTGTGGGGAGCGATCTCCTATACTGGCCGTACACCACTGGTGATCGTCGAGGGGACACTGAATAGTGCACGGTACATCCAAACCGTCATCGAACCCATCGTTCTACCATTCCTAGACCGGCAAGGGAACTTGCTGTTCCAACAGGACAATGCACGTCCGCATGTATCCCGTGCCACCCAACGTGCTCTAGAAGGTGTAAGTCAACTACCCTGGCCAGCAAGATCTCCGGATCTGTCCCCCATTGAGCATGTTTGGGACTGGATGAAGCGTCGTCTCACGCGGTCTGCACGTCCAGCACGAACGCTGGTCCAACTGAGGCGCCAGGTGGAAATGGCATGGCAAGCCGTTCCACAGGACTACATCCAGCATCTCTACGATCGTCTCCATGGGAGAATAGCAGCCTGCATTGCTGCGAAAGGTGGATATACACTGTACTAGTGCCGACATTGTGCATGCTCTGTTGCCTGTGCCTATGTGCCTGTGGTTCTGTCAGTGTGATCATGTGATGTATCTGACCCCAGGAATGTGTCAATAAAGTTTCCCCTTCCTGGGACAATGAATTCAAGGTGTTCTTATTTCAATTTCCAGGAGTGTATATGCATTGGGCTACATGTAGAAGATTTCGAACTGTGAAATCGGATAAATCTTTTGGAAAGATCCTGTATCATCTTTCATGTACGTCTTTCCATTTAATAAAGATAAAACGTGCATCCCTTCAGTTAAATAAAATAAACGAACACGGTGCTGGTCTTTCCAACACTTCTTATTCTCCTTTACCCCTCACAAAATCACTTCTGCACTAAGAAACATTTTCAAAAGCCACTACTAACTTCAGAATCCAATCACGATTGGAATTTGGAATTCGGTAGAGCTTTTACATGGAGCAAAAAAGACTGTAGGAGTGGAAATTCGGCAGCCGATTGCATTTTCAGCACACGAACAGCGTTGAGATGACCAACCAGAAGCGCCATTGGAAAATCGGTTTACGGGAAATCACTTGTGGAACCCATTTAAACGTTGTAAATGACGTTTCTCCTTATCAAAATTCCAAAGCCTAGTCGAACTCAAAATTAATGACTTTCTTTGATCAACATTGCTTCCACCAAAACAGTCAGCATGTGTTTCCAAAATGTTGAACACTTGAAGCAAATTTCTTTTAACTGAATTGGACGTCGGTATTTGGTAGAATAGGATAATAAGAAAACGAAAGGACCAGTTTCTTGACGCTCTTAACAGTTTTTATTTTTTTATTTAATCTCCTCACTTTGAGAGTTTAGTGATATATGTAAGAAAATTATTTTAAAAAAGGTTCAAATGGCTCTGAGCACTATGGGACTAAACAGCGGAGGCCATCAGTCCCCTAGAACTTAGAACTACTTAAATGTAACTAACCTAAGGACATCACACACATCTATGCCCGAGGCAGATTTAGAACCTGCGATCGTAGCGGTCGCGCGGTTCCAGACTGAAGCGCCTAGAGCCGCTCGGCCACTCTGGCCGGCAAGAAAATTATACTATATATTTATATTACGATGGTGCTGAGAAACATATTTAATCGTGCTGATGAAATGATAACAGTTAATCAAGGTGCTGTTCGTGTTAGTAAATGACACTCGGAAAACCTAAATACGTTCGTGCTAGCAAAATAGTTTCAGTTCTAACCTGAGAATGCAACAGCGAAAACAAGTTTCCGAAATTATATTTTCGTCTTCCGCAGGTTGCTCGCCAAGTAAATATGGTGATCGGCAGACCCACAAATCGATAATTTCTCGAGTCAACTTAGCAGCGTCTCTACAAATGGGTTCATAAAATTTGCGAATTGTGGAGTGCTGTACTGTATTGTGTGATCGTCACAGGATCTTCGGTATTTTCTGCCTCGCGACAGCTGTTGGCACACAGCAGCTTCCCACACTGACAGTCTTTCTTGCCGTGAAGTTACGATGTGTTCCGAGCCCAACTAAGGGCTGCGCTGCGGCGTTTACCGTCGCTACGTAGCTGGATGCTCCTCGCCGCCCTCTCCAGGAGTCACCGGGGAGTTTTAATGGTCTCATGATGATCGTACCACGGTCGAAACCGGTCATCTGATTAACAAATTTTGAATTTTAACAACTTACACGCGATCCTAGACTGTTTCAAAAAGCTTTTATTCTAATTTTTGATCGCTGCTTCCCAAGAACAATGTTCCAAAACATGCATGTTGTAATGTTTATTAACTGTTGTACATGTATGGATCCGGCAGCGTGTCGGATAACACAATAACAATGCACACCAAATGTTCATCTTGGGGTTGAAGCTCTTTTTGCCGTGTCTGCTTTAACAATACATATGTGTTTGGATAGGGTACGCCTTTAGTAAAACACAATTTTGTTTTTTGACCCAAACATGTTTCACTGCAGTTGCAGCATCTTCAGTGGGCTTTTATTTTATGGCTTTTTACCACATGGTGTGGCTGTTATGGTGTATTGTATTTCTACGGTGACTGTTTTGTTCCACAGTTTTGTCATTTGCAACCACTTACACGTTTCCTTTTTCCTCATCTTCATCACTGTCAAACGCTACATGTTGAGCTGTCGCTGTCACTGTTTCACTGTTTACCAGCTGTTTACAGCTGGTAGACATTGACAGTGACAGGTCAACTGTAGCGTTTGACAGTGATGGAGATGAGGAAAAAGGAAACGTGTAAGTGGTTGCAGATGACAAACTGTGCAACAAAACAGTCACTGTAGAAATACAATACACCATAAAAGCCACACCATGTGGTAAAAAGCCATAAAATAAAAGCCCACTGAAGATGCTGCAACTGCAGTGAAAGATGTTTGGGTCAAAAAACAAAATTGTGTTTTACTAAAGACGGAACCTGTCCAAAAACTTACGCACATCAAATGTGTTCTATCTCGGAAACCATTCGGAAGAGGGCATATGTCCATATGAAGTTTTTTTGCTTCAAATTATCGTTGCTGTCAAATCCCTGAATATTTACCATTCCTCATGGGACACCGTGTTTATTGCTAACCAGGTGGAACAGATTTTTCAAGGATGTGGTTGGCTCTCCCACGGATGTCAATAATGTGGGGGGGATGTCTTCTACTCCAGGGACCTTGTTTCCACTTGAGTCTTATAGGGCTCCCTCAGATTCTTTCCGCTGTGTCATATCTTTCATCTCATCTTCATGTTCTCTTTTCATTTCCCTTGTACATCCCTGCCACCTTTCAGTCTTCCCTTCCTGCCACCTGAGCTCTTAATATTCATTCGAGCAATTTATTTGTCGTAAATGCAAGACAGGATGCGGGACTGGAGGAAGCCTTTATAAAGGGAGCCGCTGAGCTGAACCTGCGCCCGCCACGACAGGGTGCTGATCAGAGCGCGCAGCAGGGGGACGAGGCGAGGGCTCCGGGCTGTCTGCGGAGCGGACGCGCCTAGACGAGGCCGCCGCAAGCGGCACGCGGTCATGGCCACGGCACGCACGCCACTCTAATCCTTGTATTGCGTGCGAGGTCCGCATCCTCCTGAGCTCCATCTCGCACGCTTTGTTTACAACACGTACAGCACGTATTGCAAGCAAGGTCAAACGAGATTTTCTGAAGGACATTGGTTTTGCATTTCTTCGTAAGGCTGACTGCCATTAGCAGAATAAACTTTGATATTTCTGGCAGAGTCCAACTACATTCTTCTCCAGGATTCGAACCCCTGACTTTCGCCAGTAATGCCAATGTTGGCGCAACTCTGGGGTTTCTCCTGAAATTTATCCAGGGGGAGGAGGGAGATGCAAGACACTAAAATTGCCATTTTTGATACAAATGAGTAGGTCAGTTTCATGTCGTGGCCTACCACAAGAACTAACTTTTACAGGTGACTCGATAAACTTATTGTATCCCAGAGCATTGAGGGTTATCCACTTCATATATGATATACGAATAAAAATTCTTTTTACTGCAGATTTCAGGGGAGGGGAGGGTAGTTTCACCTCTTGTCTCTCCACCCCCCCTCCCCTTCCCCTACACACCCTAGGGAAGCCTGTGTTACCCGGCCACTCTTCAAGACACAAACTCAGGGCCGAGTCCCGAGAACAGATCTCCTTCAGTTGAAGGATTATCCCCTCATGTTTGGAACACGCCAGTAACATAAAGTTTATATATTCAGAAGCTCCAACAGCGCAGTCGCATTAGTGTTTGTTTGCAAAACAAATTCTGACCACTTGAGAAGGTAAATCTTGTGGTTGATTCTAATTCTCGTTATGATTGTATCGAGTTTGTTAATACTATGATAGGTGACAGAGGTTTCACAGGAATTATCGGTTGGACGGTGGCACACCATCTCCCATCAATTTTTTATTGGTGGCTCTTTCACCAAATAATCAAGCTCTTCATTAAAAGATTTTCTTGCACGAGCTGGTGCGAATGGAAAGGTCGGAGTGTTTCATCCGCACTTATTTCTACTGTCTGTTTACGGTGTCCACAACGAAACAGTTCATTTTAGTACCGCACTTTGGATTATCTACTGACTGCAACAATTCTTACAATCTGTTAATCATTATCTAGGTGAGATACCCGTCCTGCCACTCAGAAGTAGACCTCCTATTACGGCGATAGCTTTTCAGAATGTCATCTCTCAGCATCAAATAGTTTTTATGGTAAATGGCTACCTTCTTAGCTGCGAGTAAGAGCTGCAGAGAAAATAACACAGTGTCCATGAGGTGCCACCTGCGACGAACAGGACGAAGCAAAAGACTTTTACGCAAGCCTCTTCGCGGAATGTGCGTTCTCTGGAAAGGCGCTATCTTTGCTATAAAACTGGTTCTGCACGATGAGCCTCTGTGGTGTTTTGAAAGTGGTAAAGAGGCGCTGCCGAACTAAATTACATCCAAGAATGCTGGCAAGGCCAATGTCAGCCAGTCCGACTAAGATCATGTCTACCGACTGGAGGATGCTACGATTGCTGGAGACCTTGTATATGACTCCTCATTACACGGAACTCTCTACACCGGCGAAATACCAGGACATACTTACGAAGACGCGCTAAATATGGGCTCAACAGATTTAAATACCTCGGATACATGAAATCTTTGCTTCAGCACGACTTTAGAAGCTTCCCACACCTGAAATACATAACCGCCCCTCACGTCATTCGCGAAGCCATATCACAGAAATTCCACCAGGCACTTGCAAACAATGAAGATCGCATGTCAACTACACCAATCGGAACTTTTCATCATCTAGCATAGAAAGAAAACACTGAGGACATTACATTAGCTACAATAGGAAAGATATGACTGGACGAGAGCAGGAATTATTAATAGATCAAGTAGGTTATACCAAGAAACTGGAGACAAAATATCTTCACATAAGAGAATCAAGTCGGTCTAAGGTTTTTCGGCGGAGAGGCTTTTCCTCGGCCGTAAACCGAACAGCGGAATACCACCACCACAGATTCTCCCACAGGATATGAGGTAAAGGCTCACAATAGTATTATAATGTCCGCAAGGAAACTAAAGTCAGCTAATGTGACACCGTAACCAAACGACCGATACCTGTAGACAGCCTCTATAGGCGTAAACCGGTCATGATCGCTTACACACGCTCCAGTCACAATAATGTGATCACCGCCATGTTGCACGTCAACGGCCAACAGCCACTCACAGACGAAGGGTGGAGGCACCAGAAGTGGAGGGTATATAAAGTGTCCTGGAGAGACGCGAAATCAGTGCTGTCATTGCCGTTAACGCGCAAAACGGAGCGATTTATCTGAAGTAGAAAAGGACACGGTCGTTAGCTTTCGCACCAAGGGTAGAAGCATTTCGGAAACGGCTGAGTTTGTTAACTGTCTGCGGGCCGCAGTGGTTACAGTACACCGCGAATGGCAAAATGGCGCTATCCAAAACCGCGCAGAGGCAACTACGGTGCACTGCGAGCCTTACACACGGACCGTGCTGTCGAACGTTAACGTTGAGCGTGCCAAGTTCAACGTGCTGCTGAACGCTCAGGAACGATGCGACTTCTGATACGGTGCGTGGGCCCCAACGTGGTATACGCGATCGCAACGCACTCCAGCGGCAGTTGAGGGATGTTTCTAGTAGTTCGTAAATCACACTGTTTACTCAACGGGCGTGCGTAAAATTCCCACGTTACCTCTATTAAAACGCACATTTCCTCCATCGTCCACAAAAAGGAAAGTACCATGTCCAATCAATAAGGACACAGGCTTATAACAGTTCCATTACAAAGAGCGAGGTACAAATTGGATTACTTCTCTGCATACGATAAACATTATTTCATCATTGTCACATTTTACTAAAACCCCAGCGTCAGGCTTACTTGATCACTGTTACTACCCAGTAGCAGAATCCTTGCAACATGTGAATTACGAAGCGTAAAACAAAAAGGAGCAAAATAACTTTATACAAGTAGCGCAAGCTGTCCTGTAGATTAAGCCGATCGAACAAAGTCACCCCTCAAAAAAAGGTGAACTTATATTTACATAACATCAAATATTATAGCGTATACTTATATTAAACTAATAATAAAGTATCAGAATCTAAGAAACGCGAATGTTAGCAAAAAAAATTTTTTTGAAGTGTTAAGACGCGAACCACCGCCCCAACAAAAAGATTTAAAAAAAAATCATTTTGTTCGTTTTCGTTCGTTGTATCTGCTCGGGGCGGACGTCGCAAGGCACTCATTTCAGTTCGTCGTTGTTCCATTAACTCAGTTTTTTTATTACAGAGGCCAGCTAACCCTCTGACCGAACGCGCCGAGTTACCGTGCCGGCCGCGGTGGTCTCGCGGTTCTAGGCGCTCAGTCCGGAACCGCGCGACTGCTACGGTCGCAGGTTCGAATCCTGCCTCGGGCATGGATGTGTGTGATGTCCTTAGGTTAGTTCGGTTTAAGTAGTTCTACGTTCTAGGGTACTGATGACCAGAGATGTTAAGTCCCATAGTGCTCAGAGCCATTAGAACCATTTTTTTGAGTTACCGTGCCAGCGTTTTTTTTTTTTTTTTTCGTTCGTTGCATCTGCTCGGGGCGGACGTCGTAAGACATCCGTTTAAGTTTGTTGTTGATCGATTAACTCAGTTTTTTTTATTTTTTATTACAGAGAGCAGCTAACCCTCTGATCGAACACGCTGAGCTACCGTGCCGGCGCTTTTAGACAGAGACGCTAACCATTACGCTAAACCCCTAACACCCTTGATGTACTTAATCATATTGTGTTACCGCTTGCTAAAACCGTTAATCGTAGATAATTAAGTTACTAATTGAAATTTAATTATAACAAATTGTACCAAGAACAATGCGTTTTTGGTGGATCTTAAGTGTGTCGCTGCCTTCAAATAGCCTACTCTCATAATACGCAGGTTACAATAATACTTTTGCCACGAATACGATGTTCCTCATAATTGTATTGGAACGAATCACACAGTTAACAACGGGTTTTCCAGTGATTCTCAATTTGCTGGTGCTCAGAAACGGCATATATACATATAGGTTTGAAATGAACGCCAATGTGGCGCCTCACAACTCTGTACTGAAGGGAGACGGCGTGCTTGTGACGTAGGTGACGCTGTGCCATCTCATTGGTCAACGCTCAGACGCACGCTCAGAATATCTGACATGCCAGATATTGCTCTGCACGTTCGGAAAGACTCCCGAACGTTCTATTCCACGCTATGACGTCAGAAACTCGGCACGCTCAACGTTCGGATGCACGGTCCGTGTGCCGACGGCTTTAGACGACGGCTGCGATGTGTTCGGGCGATTACATGTGCAGCTGTTGAGCAACTGGCCACCCAGACGAGCCAAGGGGCTGCCATCAGCGATCGTTCAGCGAACGTGGCTGCGTATGGGCCTCCGCAACAGGCCCTGGTTGCAGCACCCACGCTGACTAACGTTCAACGGCGGCGAAGGCTGGAGTTTGCACGCCAACAGCGCAACTGGACGTCCGCTGAGTTGTGACAGGTGGCCTCTCCAGGTGAGTCGCGTTTTATGCTCCACCGGACAGAAGGTCGTTGGCGTCTACGGGCTGAAGCGCCTTAAAGCAAACACGACGCAAGCGCTATGGTCTGGGTAACGCTTTCGTGGCATTCCCTACGTGATCTCGCCATTCTGGAAGGCACAATGAATCGATACGCGTATTAATGTGTACTTGGCGACCGTGTCCACATGCATTGCATTTTTGCTCGCAAAAAGGCATCTACCAGCAGGACAACGCAACGTGTCACAGCTCGCAGTGTACACGCGTGGCTCGAAGAGCAGCAGGATGAGTGAATCGTGGTCCCTTGGCCACTATACTCCTCGGAGTTAAGCGCAGTCGAGAATGAGTGGGACCACTTTGATCGGTCTGTTCGCGCCACGGATCCTCAGCCGAAAAGCTACGCAGCTGGCCGCCACACTGGGGTCAGCATGGCTCCACGTCCCTGTCTATACCTTCCAGAACCTCACTGACTTCCTTCCTGCACGTCTTCCAGCGGTCTGCGCTGCAGAACGTGCTTACTCAGGCTTCTGACACGTCGTCATATTGATGTGCTTCGACAGTGCGCATTCTCGCAGCTGTGGCTGAAACAAGTATCCAGTTACGCAGGTTTATGGGTCGGTCGAGGTTTAAGAATCTAGTCCTCCGGTTCCGTACAAGGTTCGGTGAATATTCTCTTGCCGGAACTGAAAGTACCCTCCCAAATACACTCAACTGAAAACTCGTTTGCACCACTCGCAGCCTGAGTGACGTGAGAAGGTCGAGTTCTACAACAGCCCGCCCTGTCGTCAGGTGTACGAAAACGGTTTCCGTCCCGCATCTAGAGTGACTTTCACATCTGGCGATGCTTTGTATTGCTACTCATAAATGCTGTAACGGCTGGCGGCTCATGATGCAGAAGCGGTGTTTTCCGGAAGTCTTCCAAATTTTTCCGACTGAAGTCTAGGGAACAGAGGTCTCGAAAGAAGTGCGGGGGTAGTAAAAACAATCGAAAGTGTAAGGCACTGCAGAGGGCCATTCACAATTAAAGCGTATTTTCACGGCACAGGTCACAGACACTTCCTTGAAGTTTTCTTCTGCGCGTCAACAGTGCAGTCTACTTTTTCTGTGTACGCTATAATAGATGAATGTAGAACCAGAAGGAGGGAGGAGGTGAAGTCGACGCCGGGGCGTAGCCTGCAGCGCCAGTGGGAGAGTTGGTGTACTGGTTGGGGCTCCAGGCTCGCATTCGCGAGAATGGCAGTTCAGATCCCGTCCGGCTATCCAAATGTAGGTTTCCCATCGTCTTCTCACATCAGTCAAGGCAAATTCCAAGGTAGCTCCTCTTAAAAGAAAACAGCCGATTTCCCTCCGCCTCCTGTTTCCAGTTCGAACTTGTGCTCCGTCCCTAAGAACTCTTTTGTCGAAGGGGATACGAATCCTAATCTTCTTTCTTTTCTTTCAGCGCATACGAATACCTGGATGTAAAAATTTGTAGGGATATGCAATGAAGCGATCACATTACGCTCAACCATAGGGAAGGCATATGGCAGACATCGGTTCATTTATGCTCCAAATGGCTCTGAGCACTATGGGACTTAACTTCTGAGGTCATCAGTCCCCTAGAACTTAGAACTACTTAAACCTAACTAACCTAAGGACATCACACACACCCATGTCCGAAGCAGGATTCCAACCTGCGACCGTTAGCGGTCGCGGGGTTCCAGACTGTAGCGCCTAGAACCGCTCGGCCACGCTGGCCGGCTCGGTTCATTTACAGGACACTGGGAAAATGGGAACGTGCAGTCATTCTAGGACGGAGACTGCTTGTAATTCACTTGTCAGAATATTGCTGATGTGTGTGGGGCCCATACCAACAAAGAAGGGCGGCACGGATTGTCACAGGTTTGTTGATGGCAACACGGGAATGTTGAGAAACCTGTGTTGGCAGACTCTTGAAGATAGACACAAATTATCCGCGATAGGCTACTTAAAAAATTTCAAGAAGAAGAACTGAGTGTAGGCCCGGAAGATATTATTCTTCAGCTCCATACGTGACACCCCCGTAGGGACCGTGAAGACAAAATTAGAGTAATTAGAGCACGCGCAGATTCATTTAACCAGGCATTATTCCCAGCCTCCATTGTGGGCTGGTACAGGAGGAAACCCTGACCGTGCTAATTACCCTCTGCTATGCACTTAACAGTAATTTAAAACCTACGTATTTAGGTACAGATGCAGAACAACACCGAGAGTAGCGCCAAAGTTAAGAGGGACATTATGCTAAAAAATGATTTCTTTTTTGCAATTTTGGATAAAGAAGGGGTTATAGCTGCCATGGAAAACTGTTTCAGCCAAATATTTTTTACTGATTTTGAGTGGAGACACGTCGAATTTTGACGCTCGAATAGACGTGGCTCAAAGTTTCCTTACACGCTTCACTGGAGTCCCAAAATGAATAATGTACAATATTGCAGTAACAGGCACTGCAGTGACTACAGCTGCTATGAAATACAGTAAATGAAATGTATTCGGAGTTAAGAATATGGACAATCTTCAGTTGTATAACGGAATGACGACATTGAAAATTTGTTCCGTTACATTATCCGAATACGCTTCACGGACAGACGCAAGCGTGCTCGGATAGCCGAAGTTGTTAAGGGGACTGCTTCCGACAAGCGGGAAATCTGGGTTCGACACCTCATGCGGCACAAATTTGCAATGTCGTCATTCCATTATACAGATGAAGATTGTCCATATTGGCTACTGCGAATACATTTTATGGATAACGTACAGTATCAAGACTGACTCTCATATCTTCGATTTTCCACATATTTCTCTGAACTCAGGGTGTGGATTACGTTAACTTCAGAACAGAGAAGGATCACTGAACGGAACTATGTGGGAAAGATGCCCAGAGAGAAAAGTCTTTTGTAAACATTCTTTGTCTGTTGGTGTGATGGATGTAATTTTCTATTTCAATTGTGCTATACTTCTTCCAAATTAATCGTCGACAAAATGGGTGTGGAAACAAGATTTTGTTGCATTGCAGCTCCACACGACCTTGGTGTTAGGCCAATAAGAAAATGCGAGTACAAGCGTATGGAGGTTCTCAAAAAGGAAAGAAGAAAGTACAGTAAGCATAAGGAGAAGCAAGAGGGACAAGAATCGAAATCTGCAGGAAATGGCTCTGGATCCGACATGTTTTAGAGAGTAGGTTCAAACATAGCAACAATTTATGGAGGCTCTCAAAACGAAAGGAGAAAGTACAGTAAGCATAAAAGGAAGCAGGAGTGACAAGAAACAGAATCGGTAGCAAAGGACTGTGGATCTGGCATGTTTTAGAGAGTATTTAAATATAGCAACAATTGTGCATATTTTTCTCTAAACCCTTTTCTTCGAAAAATAAACTCATCAGATAGGAATGAAATTTTGAGATTAGCTTGTTGTTGCTCCCAGATATACTCCAACGAACCAGTTTCGTAATATTCTACACTAGTATTGAAAAGAAGAAAAACTGAGGTTGCAAATTATAATTTTTTTTGTTAAAATGAAGTGTAACAGCTTTGCTTGACTGCTTTCTGACTAAATCCTAAGTTTCACCCTCCTCCTGCTAATACCTTTCCAAGAACAGCATGTTGCAGTAATTCATTCGTAGCAATCGACCGGTAATATTTAGTAGCGTAACGCTGAAATACTTGTATTGTTTACTGAATTGTTGTAATTCTTACGTGTGTGCTATCTGTGCAGATTCCAGAGAAAATAGTAAAAAAGTTTATGAGAACGTGAATTTTAAATGTCTTGGGGCAATTCAGATCAAAACTGGGTTAACAGTTCCTTACAAGAACGTCAGTAGGATATCAGCTCGGAGGGGAGGGGGTTGGGGGATAAATAATATTAGTTTCGGTGTGAGTAGGGGCATTGCTTTGAGATTTCACGACATGCGGTTTTGGGTACACTTGCTACTAGTCACTGTCCGTTAAACCAGTGCTGCGGCCCGCGTTCTCGGCCGTGTTTTAGGACACTGTGCATCTAGCAAGTAACAGCCAAGTGCAGAAACGTCAGCTAACATACAGAGATACTAATATTATAAGACGTGCTTAATTTTAATTGACGTTGGTGAATTCGGCCGTGAGCTAAGTGAACGTGACCTTTTGCCTCGGGGGCAGAGGGATAAGTAGCGCGGCTACTCAACACCTTCTAGTTCGCGTGCTGTTGAGCCAGTGTGGGGTTAAAGGGTGTGGGAGGAGGAATGTTTTATCGTTTATCTTCCAATGCGCTTTGTATCGATCAGCTGCTACGATGTTAATTTCAAACAGAAATAACATGGAATCGTGAATACGCATTACAGAGTCGGTTAACTTCAAATGCAGTACATACGAGGTCTGTTCAAAAAATTCTGGAACATTCGTAATTCCGCTTCAATGGTGTGTTGGAGCGAAATGCGGTTGGCACCCCCGCAGACGCCTGTGTTTAATGTGTAAGTAAGTTTCACTGTTGCACGTCTGTTAGTTTTTGTTCAGTGGCCGGCCGAAGTGGCCGTGCGGTTAAAGGCGCTGCAGTCTGGAACCGCAGGACCGCTACGGTCGCAGGTTCGAATCCTGCCTCGGGCATGGATGTTTGTGATGTCCTTAGGTTAGTTAGGTTTAACTAGTTCTAAGTTCTAGGGGACTAATGACCTCAGCAGTTGAGTCCCATAGTGCTCAGAGCCATTTGAACCATTTTGTTCAGTGTCGTAGTGAGCAGCACGTTGTGTCGCACAGTTTGCCGAAATTCGAGATGGCAGACTTAGAGGAGAAACTCGTCTGCATTAAATTTTGCTTGAAACTCAAGAAAAGCTGTACAGAGACACACCAAATGATGCAGGAAGCCTACGGTAATGAGCGCTTAAGTCAGTGTCACGGATGGTTGACACGGTTTAAAAATGGCCGGACGGAAGTTGAAGACGACCCTCGTTCAGGACGCCCTTGGACGTCTAACCGAAGACGCTCCTGTCAGGAATGTCAACGAAATTGTGCGGGTCATCGAAGACTGATTGTCCGGGAGATTGCAGAAGAATGTAACATTTCAGTTGGATCATGTCATTAAATCCTGACACACCATCTTGGAATGCATCGTGCTGCCGCCGAGTTCGTCCCCCGGCTCAAGAGTCCAGACCAGAGAGACCTTCGTCTCGCAATCTGTGACGAGCTTTTGGATGGCGCAAATGAGAACGAGATGTTCCTCAAGGGAATCACAACTGCTGATGAGACGTGGGTCTACGGTTATGATGTTGAGGCCGAGGTTCAACCTTCACAATGGGTCGGAAGAAATACTCGAAGAACAAAAAAAGCTCGTCAAGTCACGTCAAATGTCAAAGTCATGCTGCCATCTTTGACTCGCAAGAATTAGTTCTTCATGTATTCGTGCCACAGGGACAAACTGTTATTCGATGGTACTACTGGGACGTGTTGCGACGCCTGAGTGAAAATGTGAGAAGAAAACGGCCTGAAATGTGGCGAGACAATACATGGTTCTTGCATCTTGATAACGCACTCCCATATTAGTGCGTGAGTACTGGACGATAAACGAAATCACTGTGCTGCCTCATAGTGCGTACTCGCCAAACTCGGTTCCTGCGGCCTTGTTTTTTTTATTTCTACAGCTGAAAACCCCGTTGAAAGGACGAAGATTTGCAACGATAGACGGCATAAAAGAAAATTCGCAGACGACGCTCCGCGCTATCCAGCAAGAGGCGTACCGAGACTGCTTCTGGAACTGGAAACGGCGTTGGGAGCGGTGCATCAATTGCGGAGGAGAGAATTTCGAGGGAGACCAGGCACAATAACTAAAAGGTAAGCGAAGAAAACATTATAGACAAAGTTCCGCAATTTTTTGAACAGACCTCGTATTTGCAGCAGGGAACATGAAGTTAAATTAAGGCTCTAGTGATACCATGCAACGACTAGTAGAAAAGCGGCATCGAAAACATTTAGTAAATACACTCCCGGAAATGGAAAAAAGAACACATTGACACCGGTGTGTCAGACCCACCATACTTGCTCCGGACACTGCGGGAGGGCTGTACAAGCAATGATCACACGCACGGCACAGCGGACACACCAGGAACCGCGGTGTTGGCCGTCGAATGGCGCTAGCTGCGCAGCATTTGTGCACCGCCGCCGTCAGTGTCAGCCAGTTTGCCGTGGCATACGGAGCTCCATCGCAGTCTTTAACACTGGTAGCATGCCGCGACAGCGTGGACGTGAACCGTATGTGCAGTTGACGGACTTTGAGCGAGGGCGTATAGTGGGCATGCGGGAGGCCGGGTGGACGTACCGCCGAATTGCTCAACACGTGGGGCGTGAGGTCTCCACAGTACATCGATGTTGTCGCCAGTGGTCGGCGGAAGGTGCACGTGCCCGTCGACCTGGGACCGGACCGCAGCGACGCACGGATGCACGCCAAGACGGTAGGATCCTACGCAGTGCCGTAGGGGACCGCACCGCCACTTCCCAGCAAATTAGGGACACTGTTGCTCCTGGGGTATCGGCGAGGACCATTCGCAACCGTCTCCATGAAGCTGGGCTACGGTCCCGCACACCGTTAGGCCGTCTTCCGCTCACGCCCCAACATCGTGCAGCCCGCCTCCAGTGGTGTCGCGACAGGCGTGAATGGAGGGACGAATGGAGACGTGTCGTCTTCAGCGATGAGAGTCGCTTCTGCCTTGGTGCCAATGATGGTCGTATGCGTGTTTGGCGCCGTGCAGGTGAGCGCCACAATCAGGACTGCATACGACCGAGGCACACAGGGCCAACACCGGGCATCATGGTGTGGGGAGCGATCTCCTACACTGGCCGTACACCACTGGTGATCGTCGAGGGGACACTGAATAGTGCACGGTACATCCAAACCGTCATCGAACCCATCGTTCTACCATTCCTAGACCGGCAAGGGAACTTGCTGTTCCAACAGGACAATGCACGTCCGCATGTATCTCGTGCCACCCAACGTGCTCTAGAAGGTGTAAGTCAACTACCCTGGCGAGCAAGATCTCCGGATCTGTCCCCCATTGAGCATGTTTGGGACTGGATGAAGCGTCGTCTCACGCGGTCTGCACGTCCAGCACGAACGCTGGTCCAACTGAGGCGCCAGGTGGAAATGGCATGGCAAGCCGTTCCACAGGACTACATCCAGCATCTCTACGATCGTCTCCATGGGAGAATAGCAGCCTGCATTGCTGCGAAAGGTGGATATACACTGTACTAGTGCCGACATTGTGCATGCTCTGTTGCCTGTGTCTATGTGCCTGTGGTTCTGTCAGTGTGATCATGTGATGTATCTGACCCCAGGAATGTGTCAATAAAGTTTCCCCTTCCTGGGACAATGAATTCACGGTGTTCTTATTTCAATTACCAGGAGTGTATTTATGATTTTGTCGCATACTGCACAGTGCATTAAAAAAATCACTCAGGTTGCCCTCCATGGGGCAGGTCGAAATCTGATCTGCGTTGTGACTATACATGTCATATTAAAACAACTTAATTCCACGACTGATTGCTGCTCTATCTAACCAAAAAAATCACTGTTATTAATCTATTGCTCACGCAACACAACAACACTTCGTCAGCGAATTACATAGTTTTGGGGTCTCTGCAATGTGTAACACTCGACAGGAAGGGTTCCGAATGATGCCGACCTCTAACGGTCAGTACTTCGGGGCCGACGGCCAACTTAACGCGCCCTTACTGTAGTAAGTCTAGTGCGGGCTTAGAACACACTAATTTACGTAGGTCGTCGGTTCATATGCGGCCCGCGATGTCGCCCTACAATGTCAGTGTTGGCTCCTGAACAAAAATGTTTGCCGACCACTGTGTTAAAAGCTCCAGCTTTCTTCTGAGAGACACCGAACTGATACGACTCTTAGTGTGTTGGGACAGGATCCGGAGTTCGGTTGGTGGAGGTAATTTTTCTTGTGTTTCGAGAACGGGGAGGGAGGGAGGCAGCTGCTCCCGCTGATTCCCCCCCCTCCCCTCCTCCTCCTTAAATTACTTGTCCATATAACGGTCATCATCGAAGAATTTTTTACGGATACATGCTCAGGAAAACACCACCGAAAGTGACCGCAGCTTGATCCAGGAAAACAGAGCGCGAGCAAGAATCGTACACGACTACCGTCCCTCCCCCGGGACTTCCACCACCAGCTGCGGGCCGCGGCGATAGGAACCTGGTAGCGGGAGCGGATTTCGGCTTCGCCTGTGCAGGAAAACCAAACGAGGTGCAAGGACGGTGCGCAGAGCGGGGGGCCCTGAAACACGGGGAGGGGAGCAGCAGAGGGCTGGCCGGCTGGCGGAAGCTGGAGGCACGGCCCGCTGCGGCTGCGCCAGCTGCACGTGAACCAGTCGCCTCGCAGCAGCAGCTCTCTGTGTCGTAGGAGCAGCAGCGTCTGTCGTTACTGTATTATGTGAACAGTACCTCAGTTACTCGCCGGAGGCACTGCCGTTACTTTGTTTGGCTTCAGTTTCAGAGTGTGCACAGCTCTGTGAGCAGATGCTCGTGACACGCCGGTCTGGAGTGTGAAGTGGCAGACGGCGCAGAGATTTTCTCCGACTTCTTTCCAAGGCCTCCCATATCTCGTCTAACTCATTTTCGGTCAAAACACTGCATTCTCGAGGCCTTCGTTTGTGTAACACAGATCCAGTCTCTTGAAATTTCTTCATTATCAGCGTATCGTCGAATTATTGGCAACATGCACACCGGGGATTCCAAGCCGACACTCCACATGCGATTCTGTTTTTGCATAGTTCAACACATGAAACGCTTGTTGCCGGCCGCTGTGGTCGAGTAGTCCTAGGCGCTTCAGTCCGGAACCGCGCGGCCGCTACGGTCGCAGGTTCGAATCCTGCCTCCCGCATGGGTATGTGTGATGTCCTTAGGTTAGTCAGGTTTAAGTAGTTCTAAGTCTAGGGGACTGATGACCTCAGATGTTAAGTCCCATAGTGCTTAGAACCATTTTGAAACGCTTGTTCATTCTTCATATATACCATACCGAGTGGAAAGTCGACTGGAAACTCAAAACAAAACACTCAGTCGTTCAGTATAGAACACATGCGCACGTGTTTCTGTCTGAGAACCGGGCCCGGCAACGTACGGGCAGGGAAAGTCCCAGAGTCGGTGCAGTTGCGAAACTGACTTCTAGCAACAATATTTGAAGCGATTAAACTTGACGAAGTAACTCAAAAGAAAACACCAGTACACTCAGTCGCACAGTGTAGGGGGCACGCGCAAAAATATTGGTGTCCGAGAACTACGCATAGCTACAACAAGGAGACGGAGCGGAAGCAGCCGGCAAACGCGCCATGTGACCCTGCGGACCCTCCCGGGCCTCTTTCGTTTGACAGCCTCCATTTTAAATTGAAACCCATGTCCAGAAACGTACGGTTTCCGTGCTACAACCATTTTAAAATACGTTGGTAACGCGACCACTTTTACAAGTAATTTATTAGGCATGACCCAGTATATCACTTCTTTTACAATTTAACTCATTAATATCCAAAGAAATTTCTCGTGCACTCGTTGACGGGTTCTCTTCAACGAGATGGGGTGCGGCTTGTCACAAGTCGGGTGTGCGGCGTCTCCTCGGAACACCACAGTCACGCCTGCTCACGGTGAAGGTAGCTTTCCTCGAAGCCGTCGCGTAATTGTGACGAAAAGGGTATGCGTTGGAGTCGGACGTTGTGGTTAACGATCTTGATAAAGGGGACGAGACGAGCAGGTCTTCCATTACGGTGAGCTTCGCCATACAGAAGGATCACGTCGGTGTATTCTGGAAACGTGTACTCAACCGTGTTGCTCAGTCACAGAAACGTGAATGACGCTCGAACTGGGTCGAGAGATAGGATTAGACGTCAAATGACAGCAGTCGATTCTACGTAAGCAACACTCCACCATAACTACCCCGGCAAACATGTTTTCAAACGGCTGTAGCAACGAAACGGTACGTTTCCGGACGTGGGTTCCCGTCCAAAATATTGTCTACTCAGTTCCCTCTGCAAATCCTAGAAGTTTATAATGGGAATTTTCGAACGCACTGTGTTTCTTTGAAATACGAGCTGTTGAGGAAACTACCATCGTGCCGGGTACATCGTCTTAATTACGAGAGTAGTGAACGTTGTGAATTAAAGATGTTGTGAAAAAAAATTCAGGAATTTCAAGGCAAATTTTTCGGTTACTTACATATAACTGTGAAATCCTGACATCTTTCTCACGGTTGTTACAGAAAAACTGCAAATTTTCGCATTTCAAAACTGTAGATAGTAACATTAGAGAAGAAACAAACGAAATTACGTAATCAGCAGCGTTTAGCAGGTAGTATAATCCTCGATGTCACTTGGCAACCGGCCAGGAAGGACGAACACGCCGGGTGATTAGCTTAGTCACCTAGCGACGAGTGCGGCCGGTCTGGCAAGTCCACGCCTGTTTGTTTACCAAGGTTGAGTCGCCTGGCGAATCGCGAGGTACCTAGGCGCCAACACAGGTGCGTACTGTGCGGCCGTAACCTTCCCCCCGTCAGTAGTAACTACTTTAACCTTGCTCCTTTCCTTTTAAAAAAAGCTACAAAGGTACGTGAGGCCTGAGTTTCTCCTGGCGTACACAATTTTCAAACAACTTACGGGAATTCAGCCAGGTAACATTAACTGCGACCGCCGATCACTGGGACACGCCGTTTACCGGAAACGCACTCACACTGACCTGTATTTACAGGATGGTAGTTGTCACCATGTGGCTCAGCGTGAAGGGGTACATCGTACCTTGGAACACCGTTTGGAAACATGTTTCTCTACACGGAAATAGCTATCCGTAGCAGTGCTCCTACAGATCAAAGGAAACAATGTTTCGGCCACCTACCTCACGACACCGCTGCTCGGCGCCAAGGTATGTTTATATCTCGCGTTGTGTCGTCTGTTGTACAGAGTTCTTAGGTGCTATCTATTCTCTTGCTACTATAGAGTTCTTAGCTGCTGTGTATTCGCTTGCTGCCTAAGTTTTTCAGAAGGAAAAGTGCAGTGGGCGAGGCTTGTGGAATATACGAAGCAAGCAATACAAGGATAACAATAAAAAAACAAGACGCTCTGCAGAGAGCTGCTGCCACATTTGGTTGTCACTTTCACAAGCAACACCGAAACTGACGACACTGTTGATGAAGTAGTTTTCGAGGACATGTGTGAAATCATAGCAAATGAAGAAAAGTCCGGTAGCATGCATATTTAAAGCTGTTATTCATTTACTTACCTTTTCATACCCCCCCCATGAACCATGGACCTTGCCGTTGGTGGGGAGGCTTGCGTGCCTCAGCGATACAGATAGCCGTACCGTAGGTACAACCACAACGGAGGGGTATCTGTTGAGAGGCCAGACAAACGTGTGGTTCCTGAAGAGGGGCAGCAGCCTTTTCAGTAGTTGCAGGGGCAACAGTCTGGATGATTGACTGATCTGGCCTTGTAACAATAACCAAAACGGCCTTGCTGTGCTGGTACTGCGAACGGCTGAAAGCAAGGGGAAACTACGGCCGTAATTTTTCCCGAGGGCATGCAGCTTTACTGTATGATTAAATGATGATGGCGTCCTCTTGGGTAAAATATTCCGGAGGTAAAATAGTCCCCCATTCGGATCTCCGGGCGGGGACTACTCAAGAGGATGTCGTTATCGGGAGAAAGAAAACTGGCGTTCTACGGATCGGAGCGTGGAATGTCAGATCCCTTAATCGGGCAGGTAGGTTAGAAAATTTAAAAAGGGAAATGGGTAGGTTAAAGTTAGATATAGTGGGAATTAGTGACGTTCGGTGGCAGGAGGAACAAGACTTCTGGTCAGGTGACTACAGGGTTATCAACACAAAGTCAAATAGGGGTAATGCAGGAGTAGGCTTAATAATGAATAGGAAAATAGGAATGCGGGTTAGCTACTACAAACAGCATAGTGAATGCATTATTGTGGCCAAGATAGACACACAGCCCACACCTACTACAGTAGTACAAGTTTATATGCCAACTAGCTCTGCAGATGACGAAGAAATTGATGAAATGTATGATGAAATAAAAGAAATTATTCAGATAGTGAAGGGAGACGAAAATTTAATAGTCATGGGTGACTGGAATTCGAGTGTATGAAAAGGGAGAGAAGGAAACGTAGTAGGTGAATATGGCTTGGGGGTAAGAAATGAAAGAGGAAGCCGCCTGGTAGAATTTTGCACAGAGCACAACTTAATCGTAGCTAACACTTGGTTTAACAATCATGATAGAAGGTTGTATACATGGAAGAACCCTGGAGATACTAAAAGGTATCAGATAGATTATATAATGGTAAGACAGAGATTTAGGAACCAGGTTTTAAATTGTAAGACATTTCCAGGGGCAGATGTGGACTCTGACCACAATCTATTGGTTATGACCTCTTGATTGAAACTGAAGAAACTGCAAAAAGGTGGGAATTTAAGGAGATGGGACCTGGATAAACTGAAAGAACCAGAGGTTGTACAGAGTTTCAGGGAGAGCATAAGGGAACAATTGACAGGAATGGGGAAAAGAAATACAGTAGAAGAGGAATGGGTAGCTTTGAGGGATGAAGTAGTGAAGGCAGCAGAGGATCAAGTAGGTAAAAAGACGAGGGCTAGTAGAAATCCTTGGGTAACAGAAGAGATATTGAATTTAATTGATGAAAGGAGAAAATATAAAAATGCAGTAAATGAAGCAGGCAAAAAGGAATACAAACGTCTCAAAAATGAGATCGACAGGAAGTGCAAAATGGCTAAGCAGGGATGGCTAGAGGACAAATGTAAGGATGTAGAGGCTTTTCTCACTAGGGGTAAGATAGATACTGCCTACACGAAAATTAAAGAGACCTTTGGAGATAAGAGAACCACTTGTATGAACATCAAGAGCTCAGATGGAAACCCAGTTCTAAGCAAAGAACGGAAAGCAGAAAGGTGGAAGGAGTATATAGAGGGTCTATACAAGGGCGATGTACTTGAGGGCAATATTATGGAAATGGAAGAGGATGTAGATGAAGATGAAATCAGAGATACGATACTGCGTGAAGAGTTTGACAGAGCACTGAAAGACCTGAGTCGAAACAAGGCCCCCGGAGTAGACAACATTTCATTGGAACTACTGACGGCCTTGGGAGAGCCAGTCCTGACAAAACTCTACCATCTAGTGAGCAAGATGTATGAAACAGGTGAAATACCCTCAGACTTCAGGAAGAATATAATAATTCCAATCCCAAAGAAAGCAGGTGTTGACAGATGTGAAAATTACCGGACAATCAGTTTAATAAGCCACAGCTGCAAAATACTAACACGAATTCTTTACAGACGAATGGAAAAACTAGTAGAAGCCGGCCTCGGGGAAGATCAGTTTGGATTCCGTAGAAATACTGGAACACGTGAGGCAATACTGACCTTACGACTTAGAAGAAAGATTAAGGAAAGGCAAACCTACGTTTCTAGCATTTGTAGACTTAGAGAAAGCTTTTGACAATGTTGAATGGAATACTCTCTTTCAAATTCTAAAGGTGGCAGGGGTAAAATACAGGGAGCAAAAGGCTATTTACAATTTGTACAGAAACGAGATGACAGTTATAAGAGTCGAGGGACATGAAAGGGAAGCAGTGGTTGGGAAGGGAGTAAAACAGGGTTGTAGCCTCTCCCCGATGTTATTCAATCTGTATATTGAGCAAGCAGTAAAGGAAACAAAAGAAAAATTCGGAGTAGGTATTAAAATCAATGGAGAAGAAATAAAAACTATGAGGTTCGCCGATGACATTGTAATTCTGTCAGAGACAGCAAAGGACTTGGAAGAGCAGTTGAACGGAATGGGTGGTGTCTTGAAGGGAGGATATAAGATGAACATCAACAAAAGCAAAACGAGGATAATGGAATGTAGTCGAATTAAGTCGCGTGATGCTGAGGGTATCAGATTAGGAAATGAGACACTTAAAGTAGTAAAGGAGTTTTGCTATTTGCGGAGCAAAATAACTGATGATGGTCGAAGTAGAGAGGATATAAAATGTAGACTGGCAATGGCAAGGAAATCGTTTCTCAAGAAGAGAAATTTGTTAACATCGAGTATAGATTTAAGTGTCAGGAAGTCGTTTCTGAAAGTATTTGTATGGAGTGTAGCCATGTATGGAAGTGAAACATGGACGATAACCAGTTTGGACAAGAAGAGAATAGAAGCCTTTAGAATGTGGTGCTACAGAAGAATGCTGAAGATAAGGTGGGTAGATCACGTAACTAATGAGGAGGTATTGAATAGGATTGGGGAGAAGAGAAGTTTGTGGCAAAACTTGACCAGAAGAAGGGATCGGTTGGTAGGACATGTTTTGAGGCATCAAAGGATGACCAATTTAGTATTGGAGGGCATCGTGAAGGGGAAAAATCGTAGGGGGAGACCAAGAGATGAATACACTAAGCAGATTCAGAAGAATTTAGGTTGCAGTAGGTACTGGGAGATGAAGAAGCTTGCACAGGATAGAGTAGCATGGAGAGCTGCATCAAACCAGTCTCAGGACTGAAGACCACAACAACAACAACACCTTTTCATAATCGCTCAGGACTGTCACCAGTGCTCCAGAAACTTCAGTTACTATTTGAGAATTAGTTTTCTTCGAAATGTGAAATAAATAGGCAAGGCTTCAAAATGAAACTCCCGCTGCCAAAAGACGAAAGGTAACAGCAAGTCTCTGATAGACTGTAACGGCTTTCGGTTTTTTTAAAAAACAAATGGTCCTACCATATTTGTCAGACATTCAACGTCGGTCGATGACATTCAAGAAAAGTTATGGAAATCAGACATAGCTCCCGTAGCAAGTTATTCCGATAGTTCTTTTTGTACTAGTATACGTCCACCAACTACGTCGACACCTTTCATTTTATTTGCGACAACCTTTGAGTATTAACGATGCACCACCACTTATCATTACATTTCGAGAAATGTTTGCCGCCATTAAGTACAGAGACAACAATAAACAAAAGTCGGAAACACCGCAGGAAACATGTTTCCAACATAAACTAGTTGCCACTAACAATAACAACAATAGTGGTAATAATAATAATAATAATAATAATATGTAATACTGTCTACAACACGATAGTAGCCATTACACAGTTACTATTGTGTCATAATGTCAATTAGCTCGTTTATTTGCTTCAATGTGAGTAATGATGCAATTTGTGGGACATTTCAGGAACTATATACAACTCAAGAAGAAATTTTTATGAGATATTTGGCATTTGTTACACGTATATCTCGCTATTTTACTGTCATAGAAGCACATTACGAAACAAAATGCGCTTGCACTGGGAGGACTTTGCGAAAAAGTTGTTCAAACATACGTTTCACAAATATAACTTCCATCCGCTACTTTAACGACAGTATTCAAAAAAGTAGTTATTGGCAACTTATGTAATCAATGTAAGAATCTTGCACAATTATGATGATGATGATAATGAGAGTAATAATAATAATAATGATCTTTTAAAATAATTTAGTTTCGTGACAGGCACAGTGATATCCGTTTTGTTTTTACGTCTCAGAAAATATCAATTTTTCCTCAGGTGGTAAGTACCCCAGGCTGGGAACCGCCGCTCTAGGGGAACTCCTAGTGGGCCACTGATGTCGCGAAATGGTCAGCGACGCCGAAGCTGCCTCGCAGTGCTGGGAACAGACGCGTCTATTACGGGAAGCGGAATCAACGGTTCCAGCGCCAGAAAGCAGGCGGTTTACGGACGGAAATAGCGCTGGCCATTCGTGACGTAACGTCCACTAACTCGGCGAGTGCTTCGCTTTCTATTCAAGGACTTCTCCGTCCTAGAACTATTGTCACTATTACTGGCAGGCGAGAGGCGATGCCTGACTTTTGGTAGCCCCATTCCACCCCACCCTTCTGCGAACGACCCGCACACGTGAACTCGTCCCGCCAGCAGTCGTAACGACGCCACGTTGCCAAGCAGGCTGTATCACCTCATCTGCCGTTCCACGTACACCTTCCCCACCGGATCAACGAAATTTGTGACGTTTTCATCGTACGGATAGCGTAGATTGTTCTCTTAACATTAACCCTTAAATGCATGTTTGCTTTTTTTATTTCAAGCTGTAAAAATTACCACGTTTAGTTTATAGTGCCTACAATACGAAAAAAAGAATTGAAAATTTTTTTAAATTAAATTAACAAAGCATTATTGTTGACAATCGCTACAAACACAAAAACAGTCCTAATTTCAAATCTATTGTAATGACACTCGAATTAACTGTCTACAGACTCTACACCATATCTACTTACGTTTTTAAAATAAAAAAAGTAATTTTCAAACACACACATCAGTGCACAAAGATAAAAAAAAACGTCCCTACTTTCCGCCATAACACGCGCGGCAGCATATCCACACAGCTGATTGTCGAACTGGTTCAGTTTATCCTTACATTAGATTAGATTACATTAATTATTCATTTCATAGACCCACAAAAGAGAGGATCCTCCTGGCTGTGGAACATGTCAGATAAACACATTACAAAAATGTAATTAGAAAAACTTGAGTTTCATTAATTTTAATGATCCTCAGTCAATAAACAGTAAAATTATGTACATAATTAAAATTAAACTTCTAATATTTACAAGTATAATAGTTACATCTGCTTTCATTAAATCCATCACTCACACAGTAGCTAGTTACTTGGCTATTACAACCAAGTATTGTCAAAAGCTAAAGTAAGTTATTCATTTCAATGATTCTCAGTTAAGAACAGTCAAATTATGTACAAGATTTAAAATTAAACCTCATCCTGCCATTTACGATCGCTATGAACAACTAGTAGCAGCTTAGCAGCTGCAGTAGAGTGTATACACTTAACTACATAACGAATTTGTTACGAAATTTTGCTCAGTATAGGATACATCGAAGAAATGAAGCGCTGCAGCCCGGAACCGCGGGACTGCTACGGTCGCAGGTTCGAATCCTGCCTCGGGCATGGATGTGTCTGATGTCCTTAGGTTAGTTAGGTTTAAGGGGACTGATGACCTAAGATGTTTAGTCCCATAGTGCTCAGAGCCATTCGAACCATTTGAAGAAATGAAGTCTGTAGCTGATCAGCTACACTATGCATTAAAGGGTTAACGAACTTTTCATGTGGGAAGTTTGTCATTCTTCACCCAGTCTCCGACTATCGACCTATTTCTTTCGCAGGATATTCTACGTTTGCGCATGTACTCCACAAGCCATTGAACAGTCCGTGGCGGAGGGTAATTCGTACCAATATAAGCTACGATCTTCAATAACTGTTATGTACATGCACAGAAAAACAAAATGATTACAGTTTCAGAGAAGCTGGATTATTTATTCAAGAGAAAGAGCTTCACGAATTGAGCAAGTCAGAAACGCCTTCGTCCACCTCTGGCCCTCGTGCAGGCAGTTATTCGGCTTGCCAGTGGGTGACAGAGTTCTCGGTTGGGTTTCGGCTTGGCATTGATTGACAGAGTTTTTGGATGGGCGCGGATTATCGTCGAAGTACAGCTGTGCTGTAAAGGCGCCGCGAATGACAACCGAAAGGCGCCCGAGACCATCGCTCCAGGTTGTCGGACTACATGGCGAGCGAACGTCAGGTTGATATCAGTGTCCTGGACGTCTCCACACGCGTCTTCGACTTTGAATCCCACTGACTGGAGTAAAATTGTCTTCAGTGTTGAGTACCGCTTCGAACTGAGTCCCGACGACCACCGAAGACGTGTCTGGATACGACCTGGACGACACAGTGGGAGACCAAACTGACTGTCGCCCGCCATACGGAGACAGCCTGGGAGTGACGACCTGGGGAGCAATGTCACTTGACAGCAGAGCCCTTTTGGTTGTTGCCCTTCGGCTTATACACTCCTGGAAATGGAAAAAAGAACACATTGACACCGGTGTGTCAGACCCACCATACTTGCTCCGGACAGTGCGAGAGGGCTGTACAAGCAATGATCACACGCACGGCACAGCGGACACACCAGGAACCGCGGTGTTGGCCGTCGAATGGCGCTAGCTGCGCAGCATTTGTGCACCGCCGCCGTCAGTGTCAGCCAGTTTGCCGTGGCATACGGAGCTCCATCGCAGTCTTTAACACTGGTAGCATGCCGCGACAGCGTGGACGTGAACCGTATGTGCAGTTGACGGACTTTGAGCGAGGGCGTATAGTGGGCATGCGGGAGGCCGGGTGGACGTACCGCCGAATTGCTCAACACGTGGGGCGTGAGGTCTCCACAGTACATCGATGTTGTCGCCAGTGGTCGGCGGAAGGTGCACGTGCCCGTCGACCTGGGACCGGACCGCAGCGACGCACGGATGCACGCCAAGACCGTAGGATCCTACGCAGTGCCGTAGGGGACCGCACCGCCACTTCCCAGCAAATTAGGGACACTGTTGCTCCTGGGGTATCGGCGAGGACCATTCGCAACCGCCTCCATGAAGCTGGGCTACGGTCCCGCACACCGTTAGGCCGTCTTCCGCTCACGCCCCAACATCGTGCAGCCCGCCTCCAGTGGTGTCGCGACAGGCGTGAATGGAGGGACGAATGGAGACGTGTCGTCTTCAGCGATGAGAGTCGCTTCTGCCTTGGTGCCAATGATGGTCGTATGCGTGTTTGGCGCCGTGCAGGTGAGCGCCACAATCAGGACTGCATACGACCGAGGCACACAGGGCCAACACCCGGCATCATGGTGTGGGGAGCGATCTCCTACACTGGCCGTACACCACTGGTGATCGTCGAGGGGACACTGAATAGTGCACGGTACATCCAAACCGTCATCGAACCCATCGTTCTACCATTCCTAGACCGGCAAGGGAACTTGCTGTTCCAACAGGACAATGGACGTCCGCATGTATCCCGTGCCACCCAACGTGCTCTAGAAGGTGTAAGTCAACTACCCTGGCCAGCAAGATCTCCGGATCTGTCCCCCATTGAGCATGTTTGGGACTGGATGAAGCGTCGTCTCACGCGGTCTGCACGTCCAGCACGAACGCTGGTCCAACTGAGGCGCCAGGTGGAAATGGCATGGCAAGCCGTTCCACAGGACTACATCCAGCATCTCTACGATCGTCTCCATGGGAGAATAGCAGCCTGCATTGCTGCAAAAGGTGGATATACACTGTACTAGTGCCGACATTGTGCATGCTCTGTTGCCTGTGTCTATGTGCCTGTGGTTCTGTCAGTGTGATCATGTGATGTATCTGACCCCAGGAATGTGTCAATAAAGTTTCCCTTTCCTGGGACAATGAATTCACGGTGTTCTTATTTCAATTTCCAGGAGTGTATTTCAGTACTATGACGCGCGCCCGCACACGAGAATATGCCTCCGTGCTTGCCAAATCCTACCTTGGCCAGCAAGGTCGTTAGAACTCTCCCCAAATGAGAATTTTGCAACACTGTGGGCAGGGCCCTACAACCATCTCGGTAGTCTGACGGTCTAAAGCGCTAACTGAACAGAATTTGGCACGATATCCCTCTGGAGGAATGTCGTGTCTGGTGTATTATTCACTGTCGCAGCAGTCCCGAAGGTTCAAAAATGTGTGTCAAATCTTATGGGACTTAACTGCTAAGGTCAACAGTCCCTAAGCGTACACAGTACTTAACCTAAATTATCCTAAGGACAAACACACACACACCCATGTCAGAGGGAGGACTCGAACCTCCGCCGGGACCAGCTGCACAGTCCATGACTGCAGCGCCTCAGACCGCTCGGCTAATCCCGAGCGAAGGTTTTGTTATTTTCGCCAGTGATACACAGACTTTCTATGTAAAGTCATTGAGAAGGAACGATATCGTTGAAAGTTTACGTTGTCATCAGTGTACCGAGAAATGCATACTGGGTCCAAGAGACGAGATCAAGTTACAACGACTGAGAAATGGGATTACTGGTAGGTGGATGATTTCGTTCCGAGAAACCACAGCGTTTGCTCTGAAGGCGACTCCCAGTCTTTAGCACGAAAACGAATTGCGTAAGGTTCCGCGGCGGGGAAACTTATCTGTATGTGCGGTCATCTATCACACGCCGGATAACGCTGGGAGCGGATAAGCCACGCCCGGGGCTACAGCAGGTAGATCTGCGCAGACAGCCCCGCCACACTCAGCTGACGTCACGTATCACCAGCCTTAATAATCACTTAAACAATGGCTTGCAATCTTTTCCCTTAACGCCACCCCATTTCTTTCTTTTACATATTGATACCGCCGCGGAAACGTTTATTTGCTCGACCGCCGAACTTCCAAAACTCAATTGACAAATTGTCAGATCTGAATAGCTAAGAAAACTACGAGACTAACAATGCATTAACAATGGCTGGCTCGCTACGGATACATCATTCCTACATGTGTTTGTCGCCCAGTATTTGTTTTGCCTGTGACGTCATCGTACCAGTACAGGCGCGATTGTTACAATTAGCGTTGCGTAAAACTTGTGTAGCGTGGAAAAGTGTTTCACTAGAACATTTGTTTGGGTGTCATTATGTGGAGCTTACGGATAACTAGTAGGGCCCAAAGTGAGACAATCACAATTTTCGCCGCAATGTAACAGAAAATCGGAAGTACATTGAGCTACGGCAGCGTCGAAAAGGAAATGGAAAAACAGTGCAAGTCGATTACGTAGCTGGCCCATGGGGCATACGACGGTCAGCGACAGTTCAAACTTGTGATTAATCTATGCTATAACCATTATATTACTCTGTGTAACCATTGCACTAAAGAGATTGATAATTAAATTACATTATATACGAAACTAATGTTACCATTTTTTCCCGACGTTTCCACAAAAAATGTACGGCAGGCACCCCAACTGTGCATACAGATTTTTTTGTCTGTGACCCATCCAAGACTGAGTAAACCATCTGTTTCTTTTTTGAAAAAAGGAAAGAAACTGGGATTTTTACTGTAATATTGGAGCAGCTAATTTACTGCACATGTCAGACTTATTGCAAAAAACGTAGAAAGTTGTGGTCATTCACGATATGCAGAAGGGGAAACATTTGTACTTGAGAGAAACGGTTAAGGGATAAACAGATCAGTGTTCAGCGCCCTGTTGATTTCAGTTCGTGGAATGAAAATGGCCGTGCACTCCTCGCAGGAATCACCACGCCATCTGCCTTAGGCGATTTACTGGACCATGAAAATATACATCCGAATGGCCGAACGGGCATTTACGCTGCCCTCCTTCTGAACGCGAATTCTGTGTTTGGATCCCTGCTCCACTCCGCTCGGTTATTAAAATAGACTGGTATCACATGTGGTCGGAATTCGACCAGTTGAGTCAGTGGATCCGATCTGTGATAAATGTCATTTATCTTAAAGTGATACATGCCACGTAAAACTGTGTCTGAAGTTTTACACTCAAAAGTGGCTCATAGCAAATTCTCCGTTGTAGCTAGAGCATTCTTGAAATAATTCTTTGATTTCTCTTTAATTGATCAGTCGTTTTAAGAGAGTCCTTGCGCAGTACACCGAAAAATAAATTTTGTGTCAGCAGCGGCAGTCTAAGTATTCCTTTACGACACCACAGTGTGAGTGCCGTTCTATCGCGTAAAGTAACCTCAAATGCGAAATGATTTGCATTACAAAATCTGCACTGTAAATTAATCCTACTTTAATTATATTTCTCAAAATTAGTTGGAATTACGTACGATGCACATTTTAATTTATTTTTCAAAACAAAAACATAATTATTATTATCATCGTCCACATTATTCCTAAGGCTTTGTCGACACAAAGAGTTTGTCTCTCTAGCTCTTCGTCTTTCAGTCCCATCGTTTACTGTTGTTCGAGGTATAGCCTAAAACAAATACAGTTTCCGTATAATAAGGGAAGTCGTAATTATTCAAAATGAAGAAACTGAAAATTAGGAAGAACTCAAGAGTTTGTGGTCGTGGCGGCAAACAAACAAAGAGTTAGTTCCGTTTCCTCTTAGACGAAAGTAAGTGAAAAAACGACACTAATTAAAAACTTTTGTTGCCCTCGTCGGCCTCGTTATTCTGTTTTGTTTTCCACCGCTGGAAACATTGACGACGTGGCATTGTAGCTGCCCGGCATGCGTGTGTTACTGCAAATGAACTGTCTGCAACATTTAAACATGAACGTCCTTAGAATGCGATTTCACGAAGCGTTGTTATTTTCGTGAGTCATTTCTACCACAGCACCTGATCGGTACGCAGAGCAAAAGTTGGTAGAACTTCAGTTTTCGAGAGTTATAAATATGAAAGCATCTACTTCCTTTTACTGCTTTTAACGGCTACGTACACAAACGTTTTTTTGTGCACATCTGTGGCAAAGTACCTTTCGAAACGTAGAAGTTTCATTGGCCTACTTGTATAATTAATATTAAAAACCGGTACTTCAATTTTCGTCTTCCCGTATTAATGTTATGATCCATAGACTTCAATGTTAGGTCCACTGCTGTTTGTCATAAAAGAAAATAACTTTCCCTGTAGAACAACAAACCATTTTTCAAAAGATAAGAGTATTATAATGAATCCTAACAGATACATAAAAAGAGAAGAAATTTTAAATAATGTCTTTGAATGAATTACCGACTGGTTTGTGTACGGTATTTCTAGCGTAATTTGAGAGTAAAGCGCGGCATCCAATAACGAATTTGATGTACTGCCAAGAGTTAATAATTAAGGCTCTACTTCAACTTCGAGTCACTGCAGGTCTTAGGGGCAAACAAATTAGTGTCTTATATTAACAGTCAGATGTACCTAACCTTGCTGGCTACTTCTGTTATTGCTGTTTCCGTTTTCGTTGCCTTCATTCCGAAGACTGGTATGACGCAGCTCTCAATGCTAGTCTGTCTAGTGCAAGTCTCTTCATATCTGGATACCTAATGCAACAAACATCCGTTTGAACCTGATTACTGAAAACTATCCTAACAACAACAACCAGCTACAATTACTACTCTCGTTGTTAATTATTGGAATTACTTTTTTTAATAAATTACGAAGCAGGAGGTTATGCGTAGTATTAGAATGGCAGCTACGTTGGATAAAATAAAATAAACACGCTTCTTCCTCTTACACCATTCATCTACTGCTTTTACCAACCACTTCATACTAAGCATAGTCTATATACGCACTGGACGATTCTGATTAACGCGGAACCGATTTGCGCTGGAAAAGATTAGTTCCAATTTTGGACACAAGGTGCAAATCTAGTGCCGTAGACCGTCTCGTCGACGTCTCCTGTGTTCATGTTGAGCAAACTGTGTACGCGGTGGTTAATAATAAAATCAGCATTATGCCTTTCTCACTTGTTTGAGCTTTTCTGCCCACATTCCGTTCCTAATCCATTACACATGGAAACATTTTTTTACGTCTTTCTTGTATTCACAGCGCAAGATTTGCACCTCGTGGGCAAAATTGGAACTAATTTTTTTCCAGCACACACACGTTCCGCATTAACGCATTGGGATATCTGCCAAGTTTCGCTGCATTCGATAATTACAGCCCACACTGGACCTCTGCGAGCGGCTGAACTTTAATTATATAACTTTAATTATGTAACTTCACTGATTTGAGAGAAAGGTATTGCGTGCCTATGTTGAAACAATTAGAGGCTGTTTAATATTAAATATTAGTAGTAACCGAAATCTACGTCCCCGGTTCTAAATATTTTGATGAATTGTCAGAATGGTCACTTCGTCTGTTAATTATGGCGATTTTGATTGATACACAGTTCTGGAGATGACTTCCCTGCAGCAATTGTGACGAGAGATGCGACCTGACTGTATCACTTTGAACAAGAGATGAAAAGGCCGTCGATGGAATGGCATCGTGCGAACTCGCCGAAGAAATTCAAAACTGCGCCTTCAGCAGGAAAACTGATGTCTTCTGAACATCGTGCCACACGAAACCACTATCAGTTCTGACGCGAATGTGGCAAACCTTAATAAACTTCCGTGCTCCAATGTGTTGCGTACATGTTTTGCTGTTGCATGGTAAAGACCGGCCGCATGTCAGCGACAAAACCACCACAGAGTTAACAGATCCTGGAAGGACAACAGTAAAACACCCACTATACTACCCGGTTCTGACACTGTGTGATTACCACCTCTTCAGAAAACTGAGGGAATGTCATAGTGAAATGCGATTTTAAGACGATGAGGGCTTTCTAAGAGTTGCTGAACAGTGATTCAGACGTGCTGGTCGTGACTTCTACCGTCAGGTATACAGACTTGGCGTAAGGCAGTTGAAAGGGAGATTATGTGGAGAAATGACATTTTATTTCTCAACAGTTGTCAACATACTGTAAAAATATCAAAGGTATGGGAAATAAACTGGATGTTTAAAAAATCACTGTGCATTTCTTTTGGAGTCGCCTTCGTATTTTCTGTTTAGTTGCATCCACAGTCCTGCATTGTCTTAGAAATGACAATATTTTGCGGCTGGACTGTTTACGATCTGGACAGTCCACGATCGCGATGTCAGTCTACTATGCCATTCAGACAGGGTGGCGCACGAAATGTGTCACCGTTTCGTTTTTGCATAAACACTTTACTGTCAAGACAAACTCAAAGAAACATGTACTATCGTGGAAAACACTTTGTGGAGAATTGTTCTAAGTCAGCACATGATCAATACATCCACCATTTTGATTTCTAACTTCCTTCACACGAACACATAAGCTTGATGAATAACGCGTCTGAACTCCATTAAATCATATGGACGTTTAGTGAAAATTGTTTCCCTTAGGTGCCCCCAAAGAAAGGAGTTACAAGAATTGCTGTCTGGACTACTGGGCGGGGGGTGGGGGGGGGGAAGGGAGGGGGGAGCAAAATAGCTCATCATCGAAACGACCTGGAAAACTCAGTGAAATGACCCGCATGTCGAAGAAATGAAGCACAGTGTTTGCAGTATGTGGCCTTGCTCCATCTTGCACGAACCATTGCGTGTTGAAGGGCAGTGCAGAAGCAAGAAGCTGTGGAACGACGTTATTACGGCGCATGCTCAAATAACGCGCACTGTTTTTAGTTTCTTCTAGGAAAAGAGGTCCAATAAGTCTGTGACTGAAAACTGCGACCCACATTATAATCTTCAGAGTATGATGTTGTACATGAAGCACCTGCGGATTTTCAGTAGCCGAAAAGCGACGTTTTGTTTGTTAGCCAGAAGGTCCAATGAAAATCCGCCTCATCTGAAAACCAAACGTTGCTCAGAGTTAGTTCCCTACACTCCGTCTACCGTTCAAACAGTAGTCTCTGTAGCTTGTGTTCTGCAGTGATCTTCTGAGGAGAGGCCATGTTGCACCGGTACATCCGGTGGTCACTTTTAAGAAGCAGTTGAACAGGGCGTCTGGATGTGTCCAGTTGCACTGCTGCCTTTCTGCACGATTTGTCGGGCCTTCTCTGCAGAGAAACTCGGACCGCTCCGGCCAAGGTCATTTCGCTTCCAGTTTTGATCCTTCCTGTATAAATCGATCATACAGCCTGTGAATGGTTCTCTTGCAAGGGGTCCACCGTGTGTTTAACTGTTGTCGAAACCCGTTCTGAGACGCAACAGTATTTTTCGGTCCCGCGGAAGCGTAAGACAAATGCCGATCACTGCTGCGTTATAGGCGTCCATTGTCGGCCATGTTGTAAACATTGGTGTCCTAGCGACGGCGTCGTGATTTACGCGTGATTTCATAACTCATGTGTTTCTCCAAGACCTAGTGCTACTGCTGTTGAGATGCACAACGGGATATCTAGTGGGACTCACAAAGTACCTACGAAACAGATGCTGACACATTTCGTGCGCCATCCTGTTGTCAGATGTCACTTGAAAATGCCGTAGCAGGACAAATTCGCTATCGTGAATACATACTCGTGCATTTAATAAACAGCCCGTGCGCAAAATATTGTCATTTCTGAATTATAGCTTCAGTAAAATCGTGTGTTAAGCCATTAGGTAGAATCCTCAGTGGAAACGCCCCTCCCCAGAGCCATAAACCTCCCCGTCGTTCGTCGCTGGTGCACTATCCCCAGCTGCGGCTGCACAGTCACCCACCTGCACACAACAGAACTTATCAGTGACACAGCCTTCGGCAGCAGCGATAAGGAGAGCCTGTATTCGCTTCCTGGATAACTTTCCGAGAGCGATCGCTCCTTCGACGCCGGCTAATCTTATCTGAGATTACGTCGCGCCGCCGACGACAATCTCACCGTCAGGTGATCCCGTGGTCTCGTTTGCAGTTTCTGACGCACGATCAGGGCTCTACTCTGGGACAATGGCGTCGTACAAAGCTACACCGCACAACCTTTATTTGGCTCAGCAATACTGCAAACTGCATAGACAGGCATATAAAGGGAAGAAACTTCAATACAATACAGACCTAAATTGAAACAAGCTACACGAAGTAGGTGATATTCTCTCACAGTTATTAAGAGTCTAGGTAGAACGAAGAATGACAAACCTATTCCACCTGCTGTACATGATATTCGAGACTGGCAAATTAGCCTCAGGCTTTAAGAAAATATCAAACAATCCCACAACCACAGAGGGGAGCTGCTGATCAACATGAATATTACCGAATCATCTGGTTGATAAGTCACGGTTACAAAATACTAACATGAATTATGTCGCAGAAGTAGACCTGGGAGAAAAGTCAGTTTCATTTCACGAAAAATTTAGGAAGACACGATGACTCCACGATTTATCTTAGAAGATACGTTCAAGGGACACAAACCAACATGTATTATGTATGCTACTATGTAAAGACAAGTCGTTCTTTGACGTTGTTAGCAAAGATATCGAAAAATAGTTGACCGATTTACTTCAAATTTTTAGACGATACTAAAAGAACATTCTGACGGACATAGGATATATGTTTTCTAAATGCACATGTTGTTTGTTGTTGTTGTTGTTGTGGTCTTCAGTCCTGAGACTGGTTTGATGCAGCTCTCCATGCTACTCTATCCTGTGCAAGCTTTTTCATCTCCCAGTACCTACTGCAGCCTACATTCTTCTGAATCTGCTTAGTGTATTCATCTCTTGGTTTCCCTCTACGATTTTTACCCTCCACGGTGCCCTCCAGTACTAAATTGGTGATCCCTTGATGCCTCAGAACATGTCCTACCAACCGGTCCCTTCTTCTTGTCAAGTTGTGCCACAAACTCCTCTTCTACCCAATTCTATTCAATACCTCCTCATTAGTTATGTGATCCACCCGTCTAATCTTCAGCATTCTTCTGTAGCACCACATTTTGAAAGCTTTTATTCTCTTCTTGTCTAAACTGTTTATCGTCCATGTTTCACTTCCATACATGGCTACACTCCATACAAATACTTTCAGAAACGACTTCCTGACACTTAAATATATATTCGATGTTAAAAAATTTTTCTTCTTCAGAAACGCTTTCCTTGCCTTTGCCAGTCTACATTTTATATCCTCTCTACTTCGACCATCATCAGTTATTTTGCTCCCCAAATAGCAAAACTCCTTTACTACTTTAAGTGTCTCATTTCCTAATCTAATTGCATTGCATATGCATATAGGATATAAAAATATATGCAATACATAAAGGGAAAAGTTTGTTATGAAAAATTTCGAAAAGTTCTTCACCGATTGACATCAAAATTTTAAACGATGCTCTAATGAACATTGGGACGGTAATGGGGTATAGAAACTGCCGGAAAAAAAAGTCGCAGCACCAAGAAGGAGTTGTGAGGTATAAACGAAAGTTGACAGGCGTGTTTCTCCACCTGTAAGCTGATGTTTATTCCAATTTCGCGACAGTCGCATAAGAGTGTCGCTAGTAGTGCCATTATGAGGATGCAAATCAGTTTTGCTTTAAATACTCGCTGTAATAATTATGAGCGTTTGTCAACTTACAGATTGGAAGTGCAGAGTTGATGTAAGTCAAGAGTGCCTTTAAGGTGACGAAGACGCCATTATCAACATCTCATTGAGTTTGAACGAGGTCGTGAAATGCGGCTACGAGAAGCCGGACGTTTCTTCTGCGATGTTGGAGAAAGGCGTGGCAGGAATGTAGCAACTGTACACGATTTCTGGCAGAGGTGGTCAGGAGAATGTAAGGTCGCAAGAAGACCTGGCTCCGGACGGCCGTACGGCAGTGGTACAGAGGGAGAAGAGCATCACGTTCGGTGTACGGCTCTGGCGCAGCGCACTGCATCTGCGACACCAATTTCAGCAGCAGTTGGCGCCACAGTGGCGCAACGAACTGTTGCAAATCGGTTAGTTCTAGAACAGGTACGAGCCAGACGCCGTGTGGCGTGCATTCCAGTGACCCCAAACCACCACCATTGGCGACTTCAGTGGTGTTAAGCGAGAGCTTACTGGAGGGCAGGGTGGGTGTCTGTTGCGTTTTCTGACGGAGGCTTGTTCTAGCTCGATGCCAGCAATGGCCGTGTGTTGGTTAACAGGAGGCCGGCAGCCAACCTGTCTGAGTGCTTGACACGCTGGAGCTACAACTGCTCCTGATGACATTTCGTATGACATCAGCAGCTCTCTCGTGTTGATCCCACGCACACTGACTGGAAAACTGTGAGCCAGTGTGGTGGTTCGACCTGTTGAGCTGCCATTCATAAACGGCATTCCAAGGGCTGTTTTCCAACAGGATAACGCTCGCCCAGATACTGCTGTTGTAACCCGACACACTCTACAGTGTGTGGCGTGCTGGATCTCTCCAGTCGAGCACACGTGGAACGTCATCGGACGACAACTCCAGCGTCACCCACAAACAGCATTAACCGTCCCTGTATTGACAGTCCAAGTACGACAGGCACGTAACTCCGTCCCACAAGCTGATGTCAAGCACCTGTACAACACAATGCACGCACCACGTCTGCATGCTTGTATACAACTTTCTGGCGGTTACATCGTTTATTGGTGTTCCAGCATTTCACATTTGCAATGGCTTATCTCGGGCTGACATTAACCTGTGATCTTGCAGTGCTAATCACTTAAATACACTACTGGCCATTAAAATTGCTACACCACGAAGATGACGTGCTACAGACGCGTAATTTAACCGACAGGAAGAAGATGCTGTGATATGCAAATGATTAGCTTTCCAGAGTATTCACACAAGGTTGGCGCCGATGGCGACACCTACAACGTGCTGACATGAAGAAAGTTTCCAACCGATTTCTCATACACAAACATCAGTTGACCGGCGTTGCATGGTGAAACGTTGTTGTGATGCCTCGTGTAAGGAAGAGAAATACGTACCATCACGTTTCCGACTTCAATAAAGGTCGAATTGTAGCCTATCGCGATTGCGTTTTATCGTATCGCGACATAGCGCGTTATTCGAGATCCAATGACTGTTAGCAAAATATGGAATCGGTGGGTTCAGGAGGGTAATACGGAACGTCGTGCTGGATCCCAACGGCCTCGTATCACTAGCAGTCGAGGTGACAGGCATCTTATCCGCACGGCTGTAACGGATCGTGCAGCCACGTCTCGATCCCTGAGTCAACAGTTGGGGACGTTTGCAAGACAACACCCATCTGCACGAACAGTTCGACGACGTTTGCAGCAGCATGGACTATCAGCTCGGAGACCATGGCTGCCGTTACCCTTGACGCTGCATCACAGATAGGAGCGCCTGCGATGGTTTACTCAACGACGAACCTAAGTGCACGAATGGCAAAATCTCATTTTTCGGATGAATCCAGGTTCTGTTTACAGCATCACGACGGTCGCATCCGTGTTTGGCGACATCGCTGTGAACGCACATTGGAAGCGTGTATTCGTCATCGACATACTAACGTATCACCCGGCGTGATGGTATGGGGTGCCATTGGTTACACGTCTCGGTCACCTCTTGTTCGCATTGACGGCACTTTGAACAGTGGACGTTACATTTCAGATGTGTTACGACCCGTGGCTCTACCCTTCATTCGATCCCTGCGAAGACCTACATTTCAGCAGGACAATGCACGACTGCATGTCGCAGGTCCTGCACGGACCTTTCTGCATACAGAAAATGTTCGACAGCTGCCCTGACCAGCACATCTCCAGATCCCGCACCAATTGAAAGCGTCTGGTCAATGGTGGCCGAGCAACTGGCTCGTCACAATACGCCAGTCACTACTCTTGATGAACTGTGGTATCGTGTTGAAGCTGCATGGGCAGCTGTACTTGTATACGCCATCCAAGCTCTGTTTGTCTCAATGCCCAGTCGTATCAAGGCCGTTATTACGGCCAGAGGTGATTGTTGTGGGTACTGATTTCTCAGGATCTATGCACCCAAATTGCGTGAAAATGTAATCACATGTCAGTTCTAGTATAATATATTCGCCCAATGAATACATGTTCATCATCTGCATTTCTTCTTGGTGTAGCAATTTTAATGGCCAGTAGTGTATGTCACCTAGACTGATGTAGTCCCAAAATTTCATTACTCTACATTACTTAATTATTGGCGCTGTATTTTTCTTCAGTCAGTGTATTTTTTTAACGATAATGTGCAGGTTTTATGTTAAAACTGACTGCGAGACAGAAAATGCTGTGCTGTGCTGTGCTGTGAAAATGTGTGGTTTCGATTTCTTTCTCGCAAACTACGTTCGGAGCGCATGCAAACAATTCGAAAAATTGTTCCTCCCATATATATTTTCTTTCTCATTGTAGAGGATGATTTTTTTTTCCATCGTGTACAAACTCTAAGGATTGGTCGATGAGAGGATACAGAACAAAAAAGGTGCAATGAACTTATGTCCGGAAATGCATGGTTTCCATGAGAGAGACCACTTATTCAATCATACTTTGTTACAGAGACTGCGGTCAAATACGCGCTGTACCGTGCAGCCACAGCTACAGTATGCATGGTTTCCTCCTGGAGGGTGGTACTGTTCCTCATACGTCATTCCCTAGCGGCCTCTCCTGCCGTAGTAATTGGTAACGTTGTGTCCGATTCACTTCTCTTCGTGACTCACCCTTAACTGAATGTGACACAGCGTTGTACACAATGGTTCCGCATTCGAATCGAGAGCTCGCCTACATGGTGTTCACTTACGGAAAGGCATATAGCAATGGGCGGCGGGCAGCAAGATTTTATCAGTAAACCTACCCCCGCCGACAACAACCACAACATTCAAAGTTTCTTACAGCGTTTTGTCTTTTGTCTGAAACAGTGTCGTTTTAGGAAGCAGGCACTCTTGAAGGACGCACTCGAAATGTTCGGGCACAAGACTTGGAGGAAGGTTAGATTAACACTGCGGAAGGCGACCGCCGTGTCAGCACCAGGCAGTTGGCCCGCCAGTGGAGGGTACGCCAGACGACCGTGTGGAGCATTGTCCGTGGCAGTTGTCGCTACCCTTATCACTTACAGCGAGTGCAGGGCTCACTAGCGACAGACTTTCCACATCGGGAGCAGTTTTGTCACTGGTTTCTTCACCAGGCAACCACGATTCCGGAAGTTGTGTCACCCACCGTGGTCACAGATAAGACCACCTTTACGCGAAGTGGTATCTCCAGCTTTCATAACAGTCACCTGTGGGATAGTATGCAGTCGCCCACGGTATGGTGACAGCGAATCATCAGCATCGATGCAGCCGGAATGTGTGGGCCGGGATAATTGACGACCAGTCTTTCTTCCACGCCGCCTAACCACATCTTGCACGTGACTTTTTGACTCTCCTGCTGGAAGAACTGCCGTTGATGATTCGAAGGGTTGTGTGGATGCTACACGATGGTGCTCCAGCCCGTTTCGCCGTTAACGTGCGGACGCGTCCCAATGGTGTCTTGCCTGGTCGACGGCTTGGACGAGGGAGTCCAGTTGCATGGCCTGCTCATTCACAGGATCTCAACCCGTGCGATTTTTAGTTATGCGGTCATCTCAAAAGCATCGTGTAAGCAGAGCCCATTCCAGATGTGGAGAAACTGGAGCAGCGTATTCGTGCTGCCTTTGACATTGTTCGGGTGCGGGCTGGCTGATGTGAACGTGTGAGACAGAACGTGCTACGGCGCGTACACCCATGCGTTGAGACGCATGGAAACCATTTTCAGCACGTACTGTAACTGTGGCTCCATAGTACAGCATGTATTAGACCGCAGTCTCTGTAACGATGTATGATTGAATAAATGGTCTCTAGCATGGAAACCATGTGTTCCCGGAAGTAAGTCCATTAGACCTTTTTGTTCCGTATCCTCTCATCGATCAATCACCCTCCATATATTTTCTAACATAAATTGTATACAAAACAGTGTGCTGGTTTGTTTTCTTCCTTGCCTTTGCTCTTAACAGAACACACGGGAAAGATGTATTGATGTCTTGTCGGCTTATGATTACACTACTTCTACTGAATCTGAATCTTTGTAATCTCACCCATTCACAGACCAAAACTATGCGAAATACTGCCACTGGTAGTTTTAGATTTACATAAGGCTTTTCATAATGTTTACTGAAATAAGCTCTTTCAAACTCTAAAGGTGGCAGGTATAAAATACAGGGAACGTTAGGTTAACTACAACTTCTACAGAAACAGCAGCCTGCAGTTATTATAGTCGAAGGTCATAAAAGGCAGTCTAGTGAAGGGGTGTGTGGAGATGGTTGTGGCGTAAGCGCCATCTTGTTCAGTCTGCAAGGGGCGCAAGCGCAGTACAGGAACCTAAGCAAAGGCTATCCGCAGATGATGCTTTTACCTGTAGGAAGCCTGCAATGGCAGATGCATGTAGCAAAATGCAGTAAGACCTAGAGAGCACTGACAATTGGCGACTAAAGCCAGGTTCATACAGACGAAGACTCAGCTCGTTGCATTCCCTAGTGGCACGCCACAAATTTTACGCAGTTTAACAGCTTTCAATATGGCGTTACCTGAAATCTAATGAGCGGGTATTAATGTTATTGAGCAGGTTATGGCATTAGAGCTGCGACACGAGGTGAACACAAATAAAACCCAAATGTTGGATCCGCAAACAGATTTCGCCCAGTAATAAAGGAGGGACCACAAACACAGTTACTAAGGAAATAACTTTCGAAGATGACAATGCTGTCTGTTATGGCTGGCATATAAGAACCTGCAGAGGCACCACTCTTCCAAGAGTTCAGAATATTATTGTATTCATTAATGTGCGCATTTCGAATAACTCCAGTTTTTAGTTCAACAGCTGCCACATCACAGACGAGGGCTGTTTCCCGTACGCAATCCACAATTTGTACAGTGCTTGGTCTCACAAGCCACGAGGTTTATATGACTCGCTTTTTTTATTACATATTAAGTTTATTTATTTATTCGGCCAAAAACCTTTCAAGACCGTGGGACACCTCATTCATTTGCAAATTTCGCACGTTTGTTTCATTTAAAGAAGCTTTAGGAGTTTTCACAAAAAAATTCGGAGGCGTTACTTCTCAGCACTGTCTGATATTACTGTGTCTGCAAGTAATGAGCAAGAAAAATATACTTTTAAGCGGCTCTTAATGTTTTTTCTGGTTTTTGGATTCGACTGTCATTTACTAGACACACTTTGGTATAAAATATGACTGAGAACGGCGGGCTACATGAATACTCGATTCGGGGTGCATTGTGTGACGATCACCTATCTAAAGGGGAGAGAGAGAGAGAGAGAGCGAGCGAGAGAGAGAAGGATGCTGCGAAAGTGTGTCTGCCGAAAACTGTTTTGACTTTGTTCAGCAATAAAATGAAAACACACCGAAATTAAATGGAGTATAACAGCAATTATTCCGTGACATCTGCGAAAGAATGCTCGTGCTACGAAATACGAACACCAGGGGGCGATAGAATGATGCTGCTCACTGGTGGGAAAGGCCAGTGGCGTCACAAAGAACAAGAGTTGCACTTCTTGAGGTATGAAAAAAACTGCGTCACTTGAGTGACGCCACTCAAAACTGGGTGTTCACACGTCCAACCGCGGTGCCACTACAGTACGCCACTAGCTCTGGCGTTGCTTTAGTTGCGTGTGTGAACGACATCTTCCGTGGAATATCCAGGGGTAGCCATCCGGGGCGGCCTGAAGTGGAACGAACACAGAAAACAAATTTTAGGAAAGCAGATTCCAGGTCGATATTCACTGGGAGAGTATTAAGTAAATGTAATTCACCCACGAAAAAAAGTTGCTTGCAAAACACTTCTAAGACCGATACTTGAGTATTGCTCATCTGGCTGGAAACATTACCACGTTGGATTAATCGAAAAAAAAATGAAGAGAAAATCCAACGAAGAGCGGTGCGTTTCGTCACAGGAACGTTACGTGAACGCTCAACAAACTACAGCGGCAGACGCTACGAGAGGCGTTGTACAACAGCAATTCTTCCATCCGCTCTCTCTCCCTCTCTCTCTTCCCTTTAAATTGTTACTCGTCAAATAATGCGGCTCGAATCGAGTATTCATGCAGCCCGGCGTTCTCACAAGATAAACTCCGCATCGCACCCCCCCCCCCCCCCCTTTCAGATTTAATGGTTAAGATGGTCCGATGGACAGCCCGTCAAAAACTGAACAGAGATGAAGCATGAAAACAGGAAGCTGTACTGAACTGTGAAAAAAAAAAAAGCAAAATAGAACAGTGAACGGTCGAAGAACAAGAAGAGCAGTGAAGACTAGCTTGAAACAGCAACGGCGTCGTGCATTAGTGGTCGTGGTGGTGGACTTCCAAGCGAGCGTGCCGTGTCCAAAACCCCGTCGTGCCCATTTTTGTACACATTATGAACTGTCCGATCGGTCACTGAAATCTTTGTTCTCTTTCTATAGTCTTGACAGTTGTACTATACATTGGTTATAGTCATGTGGTAAGAATGCGTTACCGTCGCAAGTAAATGAGATAAATAGTGAGAGCAGGCGAGACATACATTGGTTATAGAATATGAGTCATGTGGTAAAAATACGTTACCGTCCCAAGTAAATGTGATGAATGGTGAGAGCAGGCGAGATGCCACATAGACGTCTCACACAAATGAAAACAACAAATAAACGCCAGTGAAAATGTTACAACAAAGGAATTCAAGAGTCAAGACTTCAGAAACGGAACGCAACTTCAAAAACATTAAAAACATATGAAACTTCCTGGCAGATTAAAACTGTGTGCCCGACCGAGACTCGAACTCGGGACCTTTGCGTTTCGCGGGCAAGTGTTCTACCATCTGAGCTACTGAAGCACGACTCACGCCCGGTCCTCACAGCTTTACTTCTGACAGTATGTCGTCTCCTACCTTCCAAACAGCAGCAGTGCTCAGATGGTAGAGCACTTGCCCGCGAAAGGCAAAGGTCCCGAGTTCGAGTCTCGGTCGGACACACAGTTTTAATCTGCCAGAAGTTTCATATCAGCGCACACTCCGCTGCAGAGTGAAAATCTCGTTCTGGAAGCATTAAAAACATATGTTTTGACAGAGCACAGAGAGGCTGTGTGACTGTGCAACTGTTGCGTTCATTTGTTGCAGCTTATGTGAGAAACTATTACGTTTTCATCATCTCCTTGGGAGTGATCACATTCACATTCACACGAACACCTATATCGGGCAAGGAGGCACACCTCATTCACTTATCAGGCGTACAAGTTAGGTGCGTCGATAAGAGATTGCTATGACATATCTACTGTCACTAGTGCCGTGTATGGCACGCCAGACGTGTTTTCCGGCCGAGGATTCGGTTGACTTGTCGCCTTGCCATCGAACGTTTGCGCTTCCCATTACAGAGACACTTCCTTTCGACTGCTAACAGAGTGGTTGTGCAGAATCTATTGTCATTATAGGTCCCTACCTTACACCTCAGCTGCAAAATACTAACGCGAATTCTTTACAGACGAATGGAAAAACTAGTAGAAGCCGACCTCGGGGAAGATCAGTTTGGATTCCGTAGAAATATTGGAACACGTGAGGCAATACTGACCCTACGACTTATCTTAGAAGCTAGATTAAGGAAAGGCAAACCTACGTTTCTAGCATTTGTAGACTTAAAGAGAAAGCTTTTGACAATGTTGACTGGAATACTCTCTTTCAAATTCTGAAGGTGGCAGGGGTAAAATACAGGGAGCGAAAGGCTATTTACAATTTGTACAGAAACCAGATGGCAGTTATAAGAGTCGAGGGGCATGAAAGGGAAGCAGTGGTTGGGATGGGAGTGAGACAGGGTTGTAGCCTTTCCCCGATGTTATTCAATCTGTATATTGAGCAAGCAGTGAAGGAAACAAAAGAAAAATTCGGAGTAGGTATTAAAATCCATGGAGAAGAAATAAAAACTTTGAGGTTTGCCGATGACATTGCAATTCTGTCAGAGACAGCAAAGGACTTGGAAGAGCAGCTGAACGGAATGGACAGTGTCTTGAAGGGAGGATATAAGATGAATAACAACAAAAGCAAAACGACGATAATGGAATGTAGTCGAATTAAGTCGGGTGATGCTGAGGGAATTAGATTTGGAAATGAAACACTTAAAGTAGTAAAGGAGTTTTGCTATTTGGGGAGCAAAATAACTGATGATGGTCGAAGTAGAGAGGATATAAAATGTAGACTGGCAATGGCAAGGAAATCGTTTCTGAAGAAGAGAAATTTGTTAACATCGAGTATAGATTTAAGTGTCAGAAGGTCGTTTCTGAAAGTATTTGTATGGAAGTGAAACATGGACGATAAATAGTTTGGACAAGAAGAGAATAGAAGCTTTCGAAATGTGGTGCTACAGAAGAATGCTGAAGGTTAGATGGGTAGATCACATAACTAATAAGGAGGTACTGAACAGGTTTGGGGAGAAGAGAAGTTTGTGGCACAACTTGACTAGAAGAAGGGATCGGTTGGTAGGACATGTTCTGAGGCATCAAGGGATTACCCATTTAGTATTGGAGGGCACCGTGGAGGGTAAAAATCATAGAGGGAGACCTAGAGATGAATACACTAAGCAGATTCAGAAGGATGTAGGTTGCAGTAGGTACTGGGAGATGAAGGAGCTTGCACAGGATAGAGTAGCATGGAGAGCTGCATCAAATGAGTCTCAGGACTGAAGACCACAACAACAACGACAACCTTACACCTCGCTGTTGCGAAGGGAGTTTATACCTCGTCACAGACACAAATTTGAATAAAACGAACAGCGAAAAAAAAAAATACGATAGCACTCGGGAAGTTTGACCACGGCTCGTTCGCATGACAGTCTAAGCACTTCACCACGACGCCCTTTCTGTACTTTGTTGCTCTATGCTGCACTTCTCGTTGTTGGACCGTTCACTGTCTCTACTTTGCTTTTTTTTTCGCAGTCCACTACAACTTCTTCCTGTTGTCATGCTTGATCTGTGTTCAGTCTTTGATGGGCTGTCCTGTGGGCCCTGTTACCACTAAACCTGAGGGGGCTGCAATGGGGAGTTGCCATTGGCAGCCATATTTTATACCAACAAGTATCTAGCAAATTACAGGCGAATCCAAAAACTGTAACGAACATTAAGAGCCTCTTAAAAGTGTAGTTTTCTTGCTCATTACTTGCAGACACAGTAATAACAGAGCGTACTGAAAAGCAACGCCTCCGAATTTTTTTGTGAACACTTCTAAAGGTTATTTAAATGAAAAAAAAAACGTTACTAGCATTATACATGTCTATCCTTCACGTCTACATATTTGCAGCCCTCTGTCTCTGGAGAGCACCGAATTGTAGCTTGTAACAGGGCAGTTTGTAACGTAAATATGTCGGTGCGCGAGAAACAGCGCGCCGCAATCGAGTTTCTAATTCGGAGAGTTCGCCGACACATGGAGCACCTTCCCCTCCCTCAGCACGACACTGCCACAGCACACGCAGGCGCTGCGACACCAGCAACAATCAGACACCTCGGGGCCGGCCGGCGTGGCCGAGCGGTTCTAGGCGCTTCCGTCCGGAAGCGAGCGACCGCTACGGTCGCAGGTTCAAATCCTGCCTCGGGCATGGATGTGTGTGATGTCCTTAGGTTTAAGTAGTTCTAGGGTACTGATGACCTCAGCAGTAAAGTCCCATAGTGCTCAGAGCCATTTGAAGCATTTTTGACTCCTCGGGTTCACTGGCATCGATCATCCTCGATACAGTCCAGACGTAGCCCCGTCCGATTTTAATCTGTTTCCAAAACTTAAAGAAGACCTTCAAGGACTTCACTGTGATAGTGATGAAGCGGTGTTAGCAGACGTGAGGCTATTGTATTTGCCACAAGAGTGACTATGCTGAGGAATAAATGTAAAGACATGAAGAGTGAAGATATAGAATGTTAATAACTTCTGTTCTTTTTAAAAAAATGTACGAGTTTCCACATGAAAAATTCGGAAGCATTACTTTTCCGCACGCCCGCGTTTAAGAAATGCTTAATTTTAATTGACGTTGGCGAATTCGGCCGTGAGCTACGCAAAGTTGGCCTCTTCCCACAGGGGCAGTGGAGTGAATAGCGCGGCCCCTGCTGGGTCACAGGATGTAAGAGGGGGAATGTTTTATTGTTCGTCTTCAAGTACTGAACGACTCACAGGCGTGCGCAACTCGTACCCGTCAGTTGCCACGGTATAAATTTTGACAGGGAATGAACCTGGATTCGTGAATGCGCATCATAGCGACGGCACTCTTCGAAAGCGGTTCATATTTGTAGCAAGAAATAAAACGCAATGAGTATAACTGAAAACACTTAGTGAACCTTTCTGTTCGTGTCTCAGACTGTATAGTGCATTCAGTATCATTCGCGCACACAGACAACACAACAACACTTCATCAAGCAATTACAGTGTCACATCTTTGGGGTCTTTCAGGGTGGCAGCAATATGAAACAGAGAAAAGTGGACACGAAACGTTGCGAATGCTGCTGGTTTTTAACGATCCGTACTGGCCGGGCTGGCGGCCAACTTACATATTGCCCCCTTACTGTAGCTAATCTGTCAGGGTTCAGAACGTACTAATTTATGCAGGTTACCAGCTGACAATAAGATTGGCACGTATGCGGCCCGAGGGGCTGCCCCGTAGTGTCAGTACTGGCTCCTGAACAGAGAAGTTTGACGACCACTACTGTAGAAGCTCCATTTTTACACATAATGCAGTCTTAATGGCGGCTCACGGCAGCTTGTTCACGTGCACTGTTGAAACTATGGCAGAGAATGGTAAAGGGACGGTCCCGCAACTTATTAAATCCTGCCACAGACATCTCGCGAAATGACCACAATGAAAAAAAGCCGTTCGCGAATTGAACGGAAGGGGGTGGGAGGGCAGAAGATTATACACATCTAAGAAGATACACGGCATGCCACCGTATGGTGCATGGTGGAGAGTACCTTGTGCCACTACAACTCATTTCCTGTTCCACTCTCAGAAAGAGCTAGGGAGAAACGACTCTGTATATGCCACCGTACGACCCTAACTTCTCGTATCTTTGTGGTCCTTACGCGAGATGTTCTTTGGCGACTGTAGAATCATTCGGCAGTCAGCTTCAAATGCCAGTTCTCTAAATCTTCTCAGTAGCATCCCACGAGAAGAACGTCGTCTTCTCTCCAGGGATTCCCTCTTGGGTCGACAGAGCGTCTCCCTGATACTGGCGTGTTGACCGGACCTCTACCAGTAACAAGTCTAGCAGCACGCCTCTGACCTGCTTCGATGTCTTCGTGTAATCCCAACTGGTAGGTCCGAAACACTCGAGCAGTACTCAAGAATGTGCCGAAATATACGGTGTTTTCTTTATAGATGGGCTACACTTTCCTAAAATTCTCAAATAAACCAAAGTCGACCTTTCCCCATCCCTACCAGCGTCCTAACCTTAGGACGCCCAAGCCCTTTTTTCTAACTTGGATGCCTAAGGGGGGGGGGGGGGGGGTTCGGCAAACCCACAGGTATTAAATAAGTTTACTGACGAAAAATTACAACTTTCAAAATGGTTTATGTATTAACTACTATCGACCGTCTCTCAGACCGCTACTAATTTTTGTGTTGAGATATTTCTCACACCCCTGCAAAGCCAAATGGACTCTTCCATGTACCTTCCTATTGGCTGTCAAGCTACACATTCCAGCATTCTTGCTGCTCATTGTTTCGTAATTATTAGCTTTGAGAGGTCTCACAGACGTACCATAGTGTTTGCGTGCCGCGTTTTTATTGCATGCTACTGTTTCTCCATGGCAGGGAAAGCTGGGCCTTCTGTGCAACGTGTGTTATGTGAGACAGATGTCTTCACTTGCAAGATGAGCCTCAGACACCGGAAGAAGAATTCGAAAATCGAAAAACGTGCACCTTTTGCCCTCCTCGTCTGAAGAGGAAAACAAGGTATCCATGTCAACAGCGTGGTGTTCTGATTTGTTTGGAGTGTTCCAGGAAGGTCTGCGTGAAGTGTTTGCAGGTGGAAATTGACTGAAGTATGATTCAGTGGCACATGAGAACAAGTATTTAGTTTTTAGTTGTAATTTTAGAAGTAAAATGGTGGCAAAGTTTCTCCATTCATAAACTTATGGACTGAAATATTCGCTCTACATTGCAAAGTGAGTCGTAAACTGAAAGCTGACTTCGCACACAATTTATCGTAAGTCATGTCGGATTTTTCCACCTAGTTATATTGCCAATTTGTAATATAATCCCTCTGATGAAAATCTATGTGTGAGTAGAGAGCTAACTATTTTCTGTTATTTTTGTAACTCATAAAATAAAAATATACTCCAGATTTTGCTTTGTTTTAATTGTCGAAGTGTTTAAAATACTGCAGTGTTTAAAAAATATCAAATTTCTACAAAAGCCACCTCTAAGAAGTGTAATGAATGACTGGAAGTCAAGAAACTATATACACTCCTGGAAATGGAAAAAAGAACACATTGACACCGGTGTGTCAGACCCACCATACTTGCTCCGGACACTGCGAGAGGGCTGTACAAGCAATGATCACACGCACGGCACAGCGGACACACCAGGAACCGCGGTGTTGGCCGTCGAATGGCGCTAGCTGTGCAGCATTTGTGCACCGCCGCCGTCAGTGTCAGCCAGTTTGCCGTGGCATACGGAGCTCCATCGCAGTCTTTAACACTGGTAGCATGCCGCGACAGCGTGGACGTGAACCGTATGTGCAGTTGACGGACTTTGAGCGAGGGCGTATAGTGGGCATGCGGGAGGCCGGGTGGACGTACCGCCGAATTGCTCAACACGTGGGGCGTGAGGTCTCCACAGTACATCGATGTTGTCGCCAGTGGTCGGCGGAAGGTGCACGTGCCCGTCGACCTGGGACCGGACCGCAGCGACGCACGGATGCACGCCGAGACCGTAGGATCCTACGCAGTGCCGTAGGGGACCGCACCGCCACTTCCCAGCAAATTAGGGACACTGTTGCTCCTGGGGTATCGGCGAGGACCATTCGCAACCGTCTCCATGAAGCTGGGCTACGGTCCCGCACACCGTTAGGCCGTCTTCCGCTCACGCCCCAACATCGTGCAGCCCGCCTCCAGTGGTGTCGCGACAGGCGTGAATGGAGGGACGAATGGAGACGTGTCGTCTTCAGCGATGAGAGTCGCTTCTGCCTTGGTGCCAATGATGGTCGTATGCGTGTTTGGCGCCGTGCAGGTGAGCGCCACAGTCAGGACTGCATACGACCGAGGCACACAGGGCCAACACCCGGCATCATGGTGTGGGGAGCGATCTCCTACACTGGCCGTACACCACTGGTGATCGTCGAGGGGACACTGAATAGTGCACGGTACATCCAAACCGTCATCGAACCCATCGTTCTACCATTCCTAGACCGGCAAGGGAACTTGCTGTTCCAACAGGACAATGCACGTCCGCATGTATCCCGTGCCACCCAACGTGCTCTAGAAGGTGTAAGTCAACTACCCTGGCCAGCAAGATCTCCGGATCTGTCCCCCATTGAGCATGTTTGGGACTGGATGAAGCGTCGTCTCACGCGGTCTGCACGTCCAGCACGAACGCTGGTCCAACTGAGGCGCCAGGTGGAAATGGCATGGCAAGCCGTTCCACAGGACTACATCCAGCATCTCTACGATCGTCTCCATGGGAGAATAGCGGCCTGCATTGCTGCGAAAGGTGGATATACACTGTACTAGTGCCGACATTGTGCATGCTCTGTTGCCTGTGTCTATGTGCCTGTGGTTCTGTCAGTGTGATCATGTGATGCATCTGACCCCAGGAATGTGTCAATAAAGTTTCCCCTTCCTGGGACAATGAATTCACGGTGTTCTTATTTCAATTTCCAGGAGTGTATATTCAGCAAAATTCTGGTTTGATATATAAAATAGAAAAATGCGGTCTGTGAGACCCCCTCCATAGTAATTGTGTTCCTGTGAATGACCATAGTAGTTAAGGGTTAACTAAGGCATCGGTTTATAAATGTTGTTAATTGTTATAAATATTGGATTGAGTGAATAAAAAATTGACATATTACAATACAAAATACATATGTGTTCATATACAATAGACTACTCCGAGTCCTCAACTTCAAGGCAAGAGACACACTTCACAATTTTTTCTGAATGTGTGGTACACACATGTTTGTGAGACTGTACACAATACTGTTTTGGTTTACTTAGATTGCTGTACTTCTGCTTCTTTGTTTTAGCTTTTCTTGCACAAACATGGCACCGACCTTTCCCTGCAGGAGGCTGAGGTACCTCTGTTGTCACTTCTATGATTTTCTTTTGTAGAATAGTCTCCATTGATTGAACAATTTGGTTAGAAAACCCTCTTGCATTGGCACTTCTTTCTTCTACCTGCAGTTTCACTATTTCCATCCCAGCTTGCAGAAGATAAAGTTTCCGTTTGTTGTGTTTCTCTTCATTCCATCTTAGATGTTGCTGGATGAATATGGTGGTTGCATTGATAGCACAAATGTCGATGAGAGAGTAAAATACAGATAGAGGCCATCTCTTTGTTCCCCTCTTGTAGGTGTACATAGGCGCCATTTGATCAATGGTATCAATTCCACCTTTAGTGGAATTATAATATGCATTTATCTCGGTTTTATTCTTCTCTCATCCAACAGTCCCTTTATCTTGGTGCATTGTTGACAACATCAGTAAGTTCTTATTTGGTTGCGTTTTTGCTGTGTATGACACCAAAGTTACTGGAGGCCTACGTTTTGGGAACTGCACTAACTAACTGCAAGTTTACAAGATAAATAACAGCTGACTGACATCAACAGTCACTTCCTTTGAAACTGAACCGATTGTTGTGAATATCAAGAATACCAACCAACAAGAAACTAACTTGCATTGTTGTAGAGATGAGAAATACGAAATCCTACTAAGGGAAATTTTCTATAGCATGGAAGCCTAAGGGGGGGGGGTTGTTGGACCCATAATAAGTTTATTTATTTTTTCTTTCTAAGCAGGAATTTTCTATAAAATATATTGACACTAACGTTTCATAAAATAGCCAACAAACAATAACTCAAAGGGAATATGTAGCATGAAAGTTACTTGGACACAAGCAGGGGACATAAAAAAATTGTGGGTTCAACGAACCCCCCTCCCCCCCTTAGGGGTCCTACGGCTAACATGCTCGTTCCATTTCAGATCACTTTGCAACGTCACGCCTAGGTATTTAATAGACTTGACTGTGTCGAGCAGTACACTACCAAAGCTGTAGGCAATGTACCAGAAGTGTAACTCCGACACCTGTCGTAACGTGAACTGCACAGTAAATATGCTATAGATCTTGGTTACAGTGGAGCTTGAAAACTGGCATGCAGCCTTAGCAGTAGCATGACACAAACCCTTTAGTCAGTAAATTTACGGCACTGGAGAAACAACATCATTCAAAAGCTGTCTGACGATTGTTGAACAGAGTTTTTTTAAAACTTTCCGTTTGTTCTGGTTTACAAAGTGACTTTCTCATAGGAGGATTTGTCTGATATTTCGCTACAAAATCCGAGATGACACGAACAACACCTTCGCACATGGTTACTGCGCTTCCTTCCACTCCTTGAATTCTTTAAAACAGTAAGTTCGTGAAAGTTCATTCAGGAGGAAGGTGGATAAAAATTCACAGCCTGGTTTACGTATCCCGCTATTTCCCTACAATGTCCCTCTATGCATCAGGATGGCTCCATCGAAACCTCTCGGCAGATTTTCTGTTCCAAGCGTGTCAAACCAGCATTCGGTCCAACGATCAATGCGTGAACAGAACGTAAAAACCAAACCTTCCTCCGATGTTGTTGGAATAGCTTTCATTACTTCACAGCTGAATTATTACGTCCAGCGAGCCACAATATATTGTACACGCTTCGATATCTTAAGCAGCAGTTGTCTGTTTATGTAAATAAAGAACCGTGTTAATTCATGTATGCGTTTGTGTTGTAAAAAGAGAATACCGGCCACCCATAATAACATCATCTCCCTTGCTTCCTTACGGTACAATACTCTACAACCCTCAACCTAAATAAATATAAAGCATTGCGGATAAACACACAGAATGACGCTTTACTATTCGATTACAGTGATGTCGATGAATCGCCGGAAACGGCAACAAGGGTAAAATACAAACGAGCATCCGTTTGGAGCGACGTAAGTGGAAAGAAGATATAAAGATTTAACTGCACGAAAAGGAGATGGAGGGCTGAGATACACTGGAAGAATCGTAAGGAAATGCGACTCATCAAGGAACAGAAGCAGGTTACAAAACACACGAGTACTGCGCGTGTCCGGTACCCTTACCAAGTTGAGTTAATAGGAGAGAAAAAGAAGATGTAACGAAGAGCGGCGTGTTTCCGACGGCGTTGCGGATTTACTCAAAATACTCCACAGGCAGAACTGCAAGAGAAGCGTTGTGCATGACGGGGAGCCTGTCGAAGTTCCGACAGCGTTTGTTGGAGGAGCACTCGGGCAACGTTCTTACTTCTTCCCACATACATCTCGAAAATCACCGAAACGGGAAAGTCGGGGAAACTGCAGCTCATTTGGAGGTTTATCTACAGTCATTGCTCCCACATGTCACTCACAAACGGAAAAGGAATGTGGGTGAAATGATGGCGGTAGCCAAAGTAATCTCCACCACACACCGTAAAGTGGCTTGCGGACTACAGACATAGATGGTATTTATTATTACCTATTCTATCAAAAAATGGTTCAAATGGCTCTGAGCACTATGGGACTTAACATCTGAGGTGATCAGTCCCCTAGAACTTAGAACTACTTAAACCTAACCAACATAAGGATTCGAACCTGCGACCGTAGCGGTCGCGGGGTTCCAGACTGAAGCGCCTAGAACCGCTCGGCCACACCAGCCGGCCCTATTCTATCGGCTGCTGTTATACGAAGGGCATTCAATAAGTAATGCCGAAACATTGTTTTCTGAGAGCAGGTTGGTTTCATTCAGGATTCCAATACACTACATCATTCCCCGCTCCTTTCGCTACAAAACACTGTTCCTCGACAAAATCTCCGTTCAATGCGACGCCTTCACGACACCCTACTGGGAGGGGCTGTGCGCCCGCACGGCACCACTCTACCTGTCCACGTGGGAGCCGACGTCCGGCTGCATCAGTTACCTGCCCACCACCCACGTACTGCTGCCCGCTGAGAGCATCCTCCGTTGGGCCAAACAGGTGGAAGGTCCGAGATGTGGGCTGTAGGGTGGCTCTGGAAGAACAGTCCAGTCAAGTTTTGCGAGCTGCTCTCGGGTGTGCAGACTTACGTGAGGCGTTGCGTTGTCATGGAGAAGTTCGTTTGAATTTTGGTGGCGACGAACACGTTCAAGTCGCTCTTTCAGTTTCCAAAATTCAAAAATTATATAAAATCCAGCAAAAGCAAGAATATTATAAATCATTGGCTACGATAGATTATTAACAGACAATTAAACACCGGTGAGAAGGACACTAAAGAAAACGGCATTCAGAAGCCTCCAGGGACGTCGGTCTGACCTCGTTCACTTAGGCGAGACAGGTGGCGGGCCCAACTACACTTCATCCGTCGGAACCCAACCAGGGGACAGCCACGGACCGACCGACAAATCGACTTGCTTGCCACCAATCGGTACATGAGAACTCAAACACAAAAAGTTTCAACTGGTGCACTTGAATTGTAGTCAACCAATATATTTAATTGCATCGCATAGCGGCTAAATTTCAGCAATAGAAACACTCGGTGTCGTTCACAGGAAAACCTATCCGACAGCCAACCACCGAAGCGAACCACACAACACGAATGGACGTGGCTTGGGTAGTTGAAACCACTACTCAACTTTGGCGTCCTGGGCCGGCGAACCACGAAGCTCGTAGCGATGGGACAGCTCCTCCACACACGCTCCGACACTGTGCAGGCACTGCCAGCGGCCCCAGCCGACTGCACCGCGCGGAGGTAACTTCCCTGGTCCGTAGCAACCGACCGACTCCCTATAGATCCCCTAGCTGGAAACTATATGCACATAACCAAAGATGGTACACGGTGCAAATATCGGTACACATCGCTGCTGGCACACGTAGAAGGAAGAAGAACGACGACATAACCGCAACAAGAGCGGGAAACCAAACACAGACAGACAGCGAAGTTCACGAAAAAGCGTAGTTGGGAGTGAGTACGGCTCAGGCAGCACACACAACATACTACAGAGTTGATAGTGTTACCATGAGGGAGGACGTCGAACAGAGTAAACCCTTCAGAGTCCCAGAAGACGGTCGCCATCCTTTTACCGGCTTAGGGCGCGGCTTTGAACATTTTGTTCGGAGTACAGGTGTTGTGACGTCACTCCATCGCCTGCCGTTTTGGTTCTGGTTAGAAGTTATGAACCCATATTTCATCGCATGTGACGATGTTCGACAGAAAATTGTCACTATCCGCCTCGTAACGAGCAAGCAATTCCGCACAGATGGTTCTTCGTTGCTCTTTACAGTCTTCTGTTAAGCAGCGAGGAATCCAGAGGGCCTGTGCTAGTAAGTACCCCAAACTGTAGACGAGTGTGTCAGCACTGCCAACAGACGTCCAGTTGCGCGGCGAGGTCTTTGATTACGATCCGCCGATCATCTCGAAATGAGAGTGTCCGCACGACCCAACACTGCAGGAGATGCATGCGAGAGATCGGACACATTTGCGCGACCTTCTTGCAATGATGACAGACGCCTCTCCCAATGACTCACCGTGCTTTTGTTCACTGCCAATATCCGTAGACATTCTGCGAGCGCCTATGAATATGTGCGATGCTTTCATTTTCCGTCAAAGGAAACTCGATGACAGCTCTCCGGTTGTAAAGCGCCTATAGACGTTGTTCTCAGGGCGACGTAAAGCGCCATCACCTGTCGGAACTTCACGAAACGGTACGGGCCGAAGCGAGAATATTTCATAATGTGCCACAACAAGTTCCGCATTTTTTCAGCCGAAACTGATCGAGAAAAAATTGTTTTCCATTACTCACTGAACGGCCCTCGTATTTTTATTGAGCCTACATTCTGAAGTAGTACATCCAGAATAAGTCTGTAGTGTCTTGTCAAGTCCAGATCAATTTTTGGTCGATGTTAGTCGCGGACAGAAACAATCAGCAGAACACTGTTAAATACTTTACACGCACATTCTGTGAACAATCTAATCACGCTTGGTTGTTGTCTAGCGCACAGAATGGAAAACTATGCGCCTCGAAGTAAGTCAAAACTCTCACGCACGTGAATGCTTTCCTTTGCATTGCGTCAAGTACACGAGCAAAACTGAACAGAAGAAGGCATCGTGTGGACGGCGGACGCAGCTCTGAGGTCGTCTAACTGCAGGGCAGCCCGGCGGTCTGACGGCGTCACGGGTTGTTCCTGGGCAGGCGATGACGTCAGTTAGACGTCAGCTCTCGCGGGCCTCGGACGCGCCGCAATAAAGACAGTTCCACCTCCTCTCGAAGTAAGCTACGTTCGTGATTCGTAAACGCAAGTGTACAGACGGAACGGGTAACCAGCGGCGGATAGGACGTCAATCAGCTTTTCTGACATTTCTAAATTCTCAGTATAGCAATGATAAAGTAAATGAAAAAAAATATGAAATACAATATTTGAAGGGCAGTAATGCGTGTGTGTGATATGTGACATGGATAGCGTAAGAAAAAAGAAAAGAAAAAAAAGATTGAAAGTGATGTGGTTAAGAGTGTTCTGTAACTTCAGCGGACGTTCATGGAAATACGATGAGAAAAAAACAGTTTCACTAAATCATTTTATCACCTTTTGTGTCATTGACTTCATTGCCAAGGGAAAATGGCACGATGCGTTTCAGCAGTTTTCTAGCTAAGTATTTTATATCGCAGTGGAGAATAAACATATCAGTTCATTTTTGTACCGTAATGACTGCAGGTGGCCAAAGACCCTTCAGCATTCACACATGGACCACCGTCAATTAAAACCAAAATTACTATCTTCGGCTAGATTTAATGCACATTACTCATCTAGGCACTTTAAAACTGATGTTGTACACCACGAAGAGAGACAAATTTGGCCCTCTTTTTCAACAACTGCTAGGTTAACCGATACACACGAAACTGCTTCAAAACGTTCACAAACCATTAGTCTTCATCTCTAGTTTCACAATTTGTAGAAGCACGACATATTAAGAAAACATTCATACGTTAAGAAAATTACAAACATCGATTGAAAAAATACTTCAGAAGTGGCGCAACTTTGCAATCTGTGTTACAAGTAGAAATCACGAAAAAGGCGGGCCACAGATTTTTTAAACTGCGTAAACGCTTTATTGGAAAAATACATGCACATAATATTCAACGTATTTAAATAGGCCACTTTAAATTTATACGCTTCGTACATTAAATGAACTTCTGAAATTGACCTTAGAAAGGGCAAATTTTCCATAAATTTCATTGTAAGGAGGATGGATTATATAAATAACGCCTCGCACTTTGAGTAAATCTTCATCGGGCATGTTAGGGAAGAAAACCTTTTCCCTCTGTCAGTTGATCGAATAAGGATGTGGTCCCCTCATTGCGCTTAAGAGAACGCTAGAAGCGGGAGGATATTTTACAGCATTGTATAGCGCGACCAATTCGGAGACAATGCCTGTTTGTGATAGCACGACAGGGCACCTCTTAACCAAGCAGGTTCGTGGACAATAACGTTCCAGAAATCGACCAGCCGGCCCAGAGTGTCGACCTTAACCCCATGGAACACATTTGGGATGACTTAGAACCTCATCTTTGCTTCAGATCTCAAAGTCCAACCTACCTTCTCTGCTTTCGGTTCTTCAGGAAGAACAGGCTGCCATTCCTCCACAGACACACAAACCCCTCATTCAAAGTGTCCTCAGCAGAGTTCAAGCTGTGATAAAGGTGAAGGGTGGACACAGCCCACATTTAAGTCGACTAGATACATTTTATCAGACCGTCGTATCCCTGATAAACTGGTATGCGACTTTGACAATGTGCTGCTTGCCTTTGAAAATAAACGTTCGGTAGACATTGATGTCGCTACAGTTGTCAGGTACTCGTCGGCTAGCTTTTGCAATTAGGGGGATAAAACTTTAGTGTCTTCCCATTGCTCTGAAACAGGCTCCCCCAAACTCTGTTACATGGGGAGTGAATAACTGCTCCTCCCACATGGCCTTTTTTAGACATTTTGACGATACTAATTATTTTTTAAATTTTATTATGATTTGTGTGATGTTATTAGTTACGATTTACGAGAAAAGTTTTAGAACACATGCTCTAAAGGATAAGGCCACAGCGGTGAGACAGTTGTTGCCAGATAATGGCTCATTCCACTTTTTCATCAGCCAGATCAGATTCAAAAGAGCCAACTGCTCCACTCGTTTGCCGTGTGCTACTGTCTTATGATGCCTCCAAACGTCATATATCGTTTCAAGAGACGAATCACTACTTCGTTCGCTGCTGTTGGTGCTCGGGCGTTCAGTTGTTGAAAGTCTTGCAAATTTTAGGTAAACAATAAAAGACTAATAAATAATTACCAGGATTATCAAGTACTGATATAAGTATCAATCGACAGGTGTCGAATAAAAAAGTATCTTTATCGAGATGAAAATACTCGACACCGAAACGTATAGATACCCTTTATGTGTCTCTGGACGCAATAACAGAAAACATACTCAGAAGGAAGAGTATCAACAGCAATCCTTCGCAACGTGAGTTCGTAAGCGGGGTAATAGCAACGCAGTAGGCCGCGGGTTTGAGATGCAGTATGGAGTGAAGCGTGACAGAACGACTGACAGACGTAAACACGGCAGCAGCTCGCGCTGTTGTTGCAGGGGGGCGGCTAACGCCCCCGCACCTGTCGCCCACGCACGTCTCGCGCCGCCAGCTACGAACATCCGGCAGGCCACGACTTCCGGCCTACGTGCTCTTGCTGCCCCCTTCCTGCCCCCCCCCCCCCCCTTCACCTTCACCCCCACTACACAAATACGAGGTCAGCTGTAGCTGGGAGCGGAGCTGTCATGAGTATTGTTCTCATTACACGTACTGAAGAGCGGATAGGAAAGAGGAAGTGCCGGCTAGAGTGGCCGAGCGGTTGTAGGCGCTACAGTCTGGAACCGCGGGACCGCTATGGTCGCAGGTTCGAATCCTGCCTCGGGCATGGATGTGTGTGATGTCCTTAGGTTAGTTAGGTTTAAGTAGTTCTAAGTTCTAGGGGACTAATCACCACAGCAGTTGAGTCCCATAGTGCTCAGAGCCATTTGAACCATTTAGTACTGCCTGGAAGACTTCGAAATGTTTTTCAGTCCTCTGGTTGGAAACTATTTTGCTGCTGTGCGCACATATATGACCAGTGCGCATTTTCCTCGTGTTTCCACTTGTTTACTGTCAACAGCAGCAAGCGGGCGAGTTACGTTACTCCGTGCAACGGTACTGCCTACTAGTACAGGCGGTCGAAGTCAGATTTGTGTTATTTTTTTTAATAACGTCAAGATTCCATGAATGGTACACTCTGATAAGTTTTTCAACAGTTCTCGAGGAGAGGGAGTGGATTACCAAATAAAAATACAGGATGATACTTAAAAAAAGACGTACTTCTGTTCATACAGGTATGTAGGTAAGGAACAAAGTGACAAGAAAGGCGATCACACTGCTTAACTGAAAAAATATCGTGATTACAGCCTTGAAATGCCGATAAAATCCTTATTTACACAACCAGTTTCGATCGACTGACCACCATCAGGTTCCTGTATACCAAATTGAAATAACGCCCCATCTTGTTGCCCTTTGTGGCAAGCCATCCTTGGCTTATATTTCAGGAAGACAACACCTGGCCCTACAGGGCGAGAGCGATTCTACTGTTTGTCTTTGTGCTTGCCAAACCACATCTTGGCAGCAAGGTTGCCCGATCTCTCCTCAATTGAGAAAGCCTGGAGCATTATGGGCTTGGCCCTTGCAACAACTCTGTCGATCAAAGCCAAGCCGAATAACTGCTAGAGGTGAACCAACGCTTTACTGACTTGTTCAATTTGTGATCCTCGTTCTCCTGAATAAGTGATCCAAATTTTGTGAAACTGTAATCATTTGTTTGTCTCCGATTGTCGTTCCACTGGGATAATTCCTTCGCGGTACGTCGCTTTTTATCGTACAGTATACATAAGCACTCCTAAAGTTTTCAACCTGTATTTTTTAGAAAACTTTTGCAGAGCTGCGTTATCCTGTTTGCGTACGTGGTTAAAAAAGCCATGGGACAGCCATATGCGCATATGCAGATGGCGGTAGTATCGCGTACTCAAGTTATAAAAGGGCACTGCATTGGAGAAACTGTCGTTTGTACTGAGCTAATTCGTGTGAGAAGGTTTCCGACGTGGTTATGGCTGCACGACGCGAATTAACAGACACTGAACGTGGCTTGGTAGTTCCAGCTAGATGCATGGGAGACTCCACTTCGGAAGTCGTTAAGGAATTCAATACTCGGGGATCCACAATGCCAAGAGAGTGCAGAAAATACCAAGACAGGCTTGACTAAACGACCAAGAGCAGCGGCGTTTACATAGAGCCGTCAGTGCTAACAGACAAGCAACACTGTGTGAAATACACGCGAAAATCGGTGTGGCACGTACGACGAATGTATCTGTTCGGACAGTGCATCGAAATCTGGAGTTAATGGTCAATGGCAGCAGACGACCGACGCGATTGCGTTTGCTAACACCTCGACATCACCTGCAACGCCTCTCCGGGGCTCGTCACCGTATCGGTTGGACCCTAGACGGCTGGAAAACCGTGGCCTGGTCAGCTGAGTCCCGACCTGAGTTGGTAGGAGCTGATGCTAGGGGTCCAAGTGTGGCGCAGACCGCACGAAGCCGTGGACCCAGGTTGTCAACAAGGCAGCGTGCAAACTGGTGGTGGCTTCATGATGGTGTGAGGTGTGCTCACATGGAAAGGACTGCGTCCACAGGTCCAACTGCACCGATCACTGACCACAAATGGTCATGTTCTGTTACTTGGAGGGCATTTGCAGCAAATAACGATGGAATTTCTATGGATGACAATGCACCATGTCACCGGGTCACAAATGTTTGAAATCTGCTTGAAGAACGCTCTGGACAGTTCAAAAAAATATTTAGATGTGTGTGAAATCTTATGGGACTTAACTGCTAAGGTCATCAGGCCCTAAGCTCACACACTACTTAACCTAAATTATCCTAAGGACAAACACACACGCCCACGCCCGAGGGAGGACTCGAACGTCCGCCGGGACCAGCCACACAGTCCACGACTGCAGCGCCTTAGACCGCTCCGCCAATCCCGCGCGGCGGACAATTGAAGCGAATGGTCTGGCCACGAATATCGTCCAAACATAGAAAGAAAGATCCCTTATCATTTAGCTACAATATAACAGGTCAGCAACTGGAAGGAGTTAATTGCATAAATTATCTGGGAGTACGCATTAGGAGTGATTTAAAATGGAATTGTCAAATAAAATTGATCGTCGGTAAAGCAGATGCCAGACTGAGATTCATTGGAAGAATCCTAAGGAAATGCAATCCGAAAACAAAGGAAGTAGGTTGCAGTACGCTTGTTCGCCCACTGCTTGAATACTGCTCAGCAGTGTGGGATCCGTACCAGATAGGGTTGATAGGAGAGATAGAGAAGATCCAACGGAGAGCAGCGCGCTTCGTTACAGGACCATTCAGTAATCGCGAAAGCGTTACGGAGATGATAAACTCCAGTGGAAGACTCTGCAGGAGAGACGCTCAGTAGCTCGGTACGGGCTTTTGTTGAAGTTTCGAGAACATACCTTCACCGAGGAGTCAAGCAGTATATTGCTCCCTCCTACGTATACCTGGCGAAGAGACCATGAGGATAAAATCAGAGAGATTAGAGCCCGCACAGAGGCATACCGACAATCCTTCTTTCCACGAACAATACGAGGCTGGAATAGAAGGGAGAACCGATAGAGGTACTCAAGGTAGCCTCCGCCACACACCGTCAGGTGGCTTGCGGAGTATGGATGTAGATGTAGAGGTGAGTTCGCGCACAACCATGCACGAGCAACAGTTCCGAGTTATGGACGGCTGTAGATGCAGCTTCGCTCAGTATTTCTGCTGGGGACTTGCAACGGCTGGGTGAGTCCACGCCACGTCGAGCTGCTGCACCAGGCCGGGGAAAAGGAGGTGCGACACGGTATCAGGAGGTGTCCCACGACTTGTGTGAGGTCAGTGTATGTAGAAGGCGAACTCGTGCCCCACCTTGTGAATATGAATCAAATCGGTGAGGCGGTGAGGAGAAGTCCGCATTGTCCCATTGTGAACAACATCTGCTCGATACATTTTTAATTTTGCTTCTGGGCAAAAAAAATGATTTTGGAGTGGTCGAGATACATGGGACACCGTGTATCACGACCAGCCACGTATCTCCGACTGCACCTTTAAAAGAAACTGGCTCCCTCTGCTGTCTCGGACTGTTCTCGGAGTACTGGAGACGCCCTGGCCGGAGGCTGCCCGGCGGCCCCTGGTGGGCGCAACGCGCGCCGCGTTGAGCGCTGCGAGCCGAGACGCCGGCCGGCCTGCGCTGTCACAACCGCCGGCCTGCCCAGGAAGTCCCAATTGGTGCAAAGTGGCGCTCCAGCCGCCACTGCGGCCGGCCTCCAGAGCTCTGCGCGCCCGGCTGCACGCCGCCACCACTCCAGCACCTCCTTCCCTACTGGGCGGCGCAGTCGGCGTGGACGCGCGGCTAGCGTCGGCTGCGACCTCGGGATTTTCGCAGACGATACAGTTATCTCCGCGACACGTCATCTCGGGTGGAGAGTCTTCGGCAGGGAAAGTAACTTTAGGCGTACACCAGTGGAGAGTGTTGGTTTTGCTGTTCGTGTTATGCACTGAAGAGGCAAAAAAACTCTTACATCTGCCTAATATCGTGTGAGGCCCCCGCGAGCACACAGAAGTGCCGCAACACGGAGTCGCATGGACACGGCTTATGTCTGAGGTAGTGCTGGAGGGAAGTGACACCACGAATCCTGCTGGGCTGTCCCATACGATATGAAGTATATGAAATATACAGGGTGTTACTAAAAGGTACGGCCAAACTTTCAGGAAACATTCCTCACACACAAATAAAGAAAATATGTTATGTGGACATGTGTCCGGAAACGCTTACTTTCCATGTTATAGCTCATTTTATTACTTCTCTTCAAATCACATTAATCATGGAATGCAAACACACAGCAACAGAAAGTACCATGTGACTTCAAACACTTTGTTACAGGAAATGTTCAAAATGTCCTCCGTTAGCGAGGATACATGCATCCACCCTCCGTCGCATGGAATCCCTGATGCGCTGATGCAGCCCTGGAGAATGGCGTATTGTATCACAGCCGTCTACAATACCAGCACGAAGGGTCTCTACATTTGGTACCAGGGTTGCGTAGACAAGAGCTTTCAAATGCCCCCATAAATGAAAGTCAAGAGGGTTGAGGTCAGGAGAGCGTGGAGGCCACGGAATTGGTCCGCCTCTACCAATCCATCGGTCACCGAATCTGTTGTTGAGAAGCGTACGAACACTTCGACTGAAATGTGCAGCAGCTCCATCGTGCATGAACCACATGTTGTGTCGTACTTGTAAAGGCACATGTTCTAGCAGCACAGGTAGACTATCCCGTATGAAATCATGGCGGTGAATCGAGGAAGTACTGTACATACTGACGAAACTAAAATGAGCTCTAACATGGAAATTAAGCATTTCCGGACACATGTCCACATAACATCTTTTCTTTATTTGTGTGTGAGGAATGTTCCCTGAAAGTTTGGCCGTACCTTTTTGTAACACCCTGTATATTTAAATCTATATTAGGGAATAAAAATAAAATCCACGTTCATTTTGATGAGAATTGAAAAAAAAATCATCTTTAGCTTATGACTTCAGAGCCTTAGCCGTTATGGCCGGCCGAAGTAGCCGTGCGGTTCTAAGCACTGCAGTCTGGAACCGCGAGACCGCTACGGTCGCAGGTTCGAATCCTGCTTCGGGCGTGGATGTGTGTGATGTCCTTAGGTTAGTTATGTTTAACTAGTTCCAGGTTCTAGGAGACTGATGACCTCAGAAGTTAAGTCCCATAGTGCTCAGAGGCATTTGAACCATTTTTTGAACCGTTATGCTACAGAGCGACTGGCTAAATTCACGTTATTTTTGATGGTTTAGTGACTCACGATAAATTATTTTCTTCATATTTTAATAAAGGGGGTGCACCAGGGTGGATGACTGCATGGAGTGAAACAAGGCACTCAGTCCTACACCACTGTATGGGTGGTTTCAAAAACTCTCAGTGGCAAATAAATATGTACTGTATTCGGAAGTAAATTAATGATAACAATAACATTTTATCATCAGATCCAACGTCAATAACTGCTACGTACATTGTTATATACGTTGCAATAGAACCTATTTTTTTTTCAATTCAGTGGCTTATAGAAACAAAACAAATACGCTTACCTTATTCTGCAGTGCTTCTCGTTTCCGTGTCGGCGAATTTCGCAGTCGCTAGATGACATTATCTTCCACTCTCTTAAGGGGAGACGGAAGGCAGACCGGCTAAAAATATCAATTTTTAGATTTTTACGTATTCGAAATGCCCGCTATTTTCTGCGCAAAACAGTTCTTGTTTCATATAAATACGACAGTTTTTTCGTCAAGTATGGTGGTTTCCCTGACGCTCTGTGCGATCTGTCATTTAAATGGTTCAAATGGCTCTGAGCACTATGGGACTTAACTTCTGAGGTCATCAGTCCCCTACAACTTAGAACTACTTAAACCTAACTAACCTAAGGACATCACACACATCCACGCCCGAGGCAGGATTCGAACTGTCATTTAAATGCCACGCCTTCTTTTTTGCACTATGCAGAGATAATGCAAAGGCTTTTATTCCTTGTACGTTATTTTCTGCTTCTGTTTCTAAATTAGAATGCATTGGGCATGTCCAGAAGAGAATGGGATCCAGGTTGACGATATTATTAAAAGATGGTAAGAAGATAGGTGGTATAGCTCACCTGAAAAATGTTGAAATACATCGATTACAGAATTATTATGGCTTGGCCGTAAGAAGAAACGTTGGAAATATAGAAACCATGAAAAAAAGTGTGTGGGCTATTTTTTCCCATAAACTTTCCACAAAAGAAAATCCTCCGAAACCTAGGTCAACATCCGGTTTCAATTTGCAATCGAGGCAGAATCTTTATAACATTACATTTTTTAACTTTCAGGTACCATTATTTTTTAAACCAATTGGGTTAGAAATATGAAATTTGGCAAATTGTACTCAAGATGGTAGTAAGTTACTACAAGTAATTGAGAACCACTAACCCAACGGAAATTATTTTATAATAAGTGAAATTTTATTAGTGAAAAAATGAAAAGTGTACCTTTTCAAATGATGAAATAGCATTGGTAGAATAGGGATAAAAAAATTGCCTTCCGCCTCCCCTTAATACAGGTGTTTCAAAATAAATATACTGGTTTAAGGCTTTGTAGCACATATTACATTCGCCTTACAATTATAAATAATACACCAAATGAAAGAGAAACGTAAACAGATTTTCTTACAATTATTCAGTGGGAACACCGATCACGCATCGAGTCTGTAGGCGAGTTGTTCCGAAACCTTGATCAGCGTGTCAGGAGTAACTGTTGCAATAGCACTGTTTCTAAAGTCGGACAGATCAGCTGGTATCGGAGGCACACACACAGGATCGCGTCAGATCGTGCGTGAACGTGGAGGTCACGCACAAAATGCTGCGTCAACCGCGCACCTGCGCCCAATCCACTGGTCGGATACAACATCCTACTGAGGCGGCGCACCATCTTGCTCCCAAATAAATGTGTTGTTCATCTTCTCCCCAATGAGGCACGGGCCATAGCTGTAGCACATCAAGGTAAGAAACATCAGTTACAGTTGATTCTACATCTACATCTACATCCATACTCCGCAAGCCACCTGACGGTGTGTGGCGGAGGGTACCTTGAGTATATCGGTTCTCCCTTCTATTCCAGTCTCGTATTGTTTGTAGAAAGAAGGATTGTCGGTATGCCTCTGTGTGGGCTCTAATCTCTCTGATTTTATCCTCATGGTCTCTTCGCGAGATATACGTAGGAGGGAGCAATAAACTGCTTGACTCCTCGGTGAAGGTATGTTCTCGGAACTTCAACAAAAGCCCGTACCGAGCTACTGAGCGTCTCTCCTGCAGAGTCTTCCACTGGAGTTTATCTATCATCTCCGTAACGCTTTCGCGATTACTAAATGATCCTGTAACGAAGCGCTCTGCCCTCCGCTGGATCTTCTCTATCTCTTCTATCAACCCCATCTGGTACGGATCCCATACTGCTGAGCAGTATTCAAGCAGTGGGCGAACAAGCGTACTGTAACCTACTTCCTTTGTTTTCGGATTGCATTTCCTTAGGATTCTTCCAATGAATCTTAGTCTGGCATCGGCTTTACCGACGATCAACTTTATATGATCATTCCATTTTAAATCACTCCTAACGCGTACTCCCAGATAATTTATGGAATTAACTGCTTCCAGTTGCTGACCTGCTATATTGTAGCTAAATGATAAGGGATCTTTCTTTCTATGTATTCGCAGCACATCACACTTGTCTACATTGAGATTCAATTGCCATTCCCTGCACCATGCGTCAATTCGCTGCAGATCCTTCTGCATTTCAGTACAATTTTCCATTGTTACAACCTCTCGATATACCACAGCATCATCCGCAAAAAGCCTCAGTGAACTTCCGATGTCATCCACAAGGTCATTTACGTATATTGTGAATAGCAACGGTCCTACGACACTCCCCTGCGGCACACCTGAAATCACTCTTACTTCGGAAGACTTCTCTCCATTGAGAATGACATGCTGCGTTCTGTTATCTAGGAACTCTTCAATCCAATCACACAATTGGTCTCATAGTCAATATGCTCTTACTTTGTTCATTAAACGACTGTGGGGAACTGTATCGAACGCCTTGCGGAAGTCAAGAAACACGGCATCTACCTGTGAACCCGTGTCTATGGCCCTCTGAGTCTCGTGGACGAATAGCGCGAGCTGGGTTTCACACGATCGTCTTTTTCGAAACCCATGCTGATTCCTACAAAGTAGATTTCTAGTTTCCAGAAAAGTCATTATACTCGAACATAATACGTGTTCCAAAATTCTACAACCTTACGATGTCTACCATTTTGTCATCTATGCTACACTCTAGAGAAGGAACTACAGTGCAGTCTTCCTCTGTGAAACAGCTTTGGAAACAGACATTTAGTATTTCAGCCTTTAGTCTGTCATCCTCTGTTTCAGTACCATTTTGGTCACAGAGTGTCTGGACATTTTGTTTTGATCCACCTACCGCTTCGACATAAGACCAAAATTTCTTAGGATTTTCTGCCAAGTCACTGTAAAAGAAAGGCCCATAAACTTTCCGCAGGTATATTTCTTGGGGCTAAGCGTGAAAGACGTTTTTCAGTCACTCTTTGTCATTTTATACTCTTCAAACTGCGCGCAGATATACAAACAAAACTGTTTGAGTTTCTCTTTCATTTGGTGTATTATTTACAATTGTAAGTCGAACGTAATAAATGCTACAACGCCTTGAAACCGGTATGTTCATTTTGAAACAGCCTGTATTTCCTGCTGTTGCTAAACAGTAACGTTGTATCCTATTAGTCTACAGCCACTGGCAAAGAAACAGCAATGCAAAAGAAATACAGGAACCGCGAGAACTATAACACGTTATACAACAATAGTCCACCAACAAGAAAGCAATCTGTACTGTGAGAAAAGTAAATGCACTGTTGAAGGAATAAACTTAAAGAAAATTCTCATTTACTGTTCAGTCTCAGTTGCACATTTTTAATTAGATTACATGTTTCGATCACTTTGGATCATCTTCAGACCCAAGCAGTTGCGTCAGCAACCCGTCTTCTCTACCCAGAGCCACCTTTCACAGAGTACCGAGGCTCGGCTCAGTTGCTGGACAGCAGCACGCCTGCTCGCCCGCACACGCAACTCGGGTAGCCGCCGTCCACTCCTGTCCTCTTATGGCCCGTGATGCACCACCGCCGCCTCGGCCACGTATTCGGTTGGCGCCGTTATGCCATGCACGGTACACATTAACCTTGGCGGCATGCGAACAGATTACAAACCTAGCCGTTCCGGGGATCCTTCCAACCTTGACTCGAAAGCCAATCACCGTGCCCTTTTAGATGTTAGATAAATCGGTCCGTTTCCGCATTACGAACAACTATCACACTGTTTTCCGCGTCCCCTGACAAGTTTTGTATATCCTCTACTGCTAGTGCCGCCAGCTGACGTCTGCGAGTAGTTGCTGCACCTTGACGTCGAACATAGGCGATCGTCACACTTTGACTGGCCGTGTACGTACCGTAAGTAGGTGACGTTCCTCTTTCTTAATGACTGCACTTGCGACGAAATGCTAAGCATTGCATAGCCAGGGATGTAGTAGACTTCCATGTCAACTTGACTGCCGCTTTCAGGAATTCAACTTTTTTGACCGGCAGCGTATGTGCGGCACCAAGATGCTCATGACGTGCGGCAATGGCACGATATGAACCCAGCGAAAGCCACACACTGCTATCGTAACACATCACAAATAGATACCTCGATGCAGGCTGCGTGTGCCGATGGCTGAAACGTTGGCAGTTTTATTTACATCGCAACGTGGCCACTATAAAAAAAATTACTGAGACAAACTGCATCCAGCAGCCGGTACCGCATAGATTGCTGTGAATTCCTGACAGAAACCCGCAGCATAACGGGCGACACCCACCGCGCCTCCACAGTGTCTCCATGTTAATCAGCTGGACGCCGGCCAGATCTGCAGCACGCCCGACTCCCTGGTCGGGGCTTTCTCACATATGGTGAGCCCGGAAAACTTTTGTGCGACTGACGCGGGAAAGGCCATCGGTAATGGAAATTTGTGGTAAGTTCCTATGTGACCAAACTGCTGACGTCATCGGTCCTTGGGCTCACACACTACTTAGTCTAACTTAAACTAACTTACGCTAAGGACAACACACACACACACACACACACACACACACACACACATGCCAAAGGCAGGACTCGAACCTCCGAAGGGGGAACTGCCCATCACTGAAAATGCTCGATTCCGACGCATCAATCGCTTGCTGTCACGTGTCTGCATGTGGGCGTCTCCTCCACGCTTTGTTCAGAAGGAAGGAAGGACTATTAGGTTCAAAAATGGCTCTGAGCACTATGGGACTTAACTTCTAAGGTCATCAGTCCCCTAGAACTTAGAACTACTTAAACCTAACGAACCTAAGGACATCACACACATCCATGCCCGAGGCAGGATTCGAACCTCCGACCGTAGCGGTCGCGCGGTTCCAGACTGTAGCGCCTAGAACCGCTCGCCCACAGCGGCCGGCGGACTATTAGGGTTTAACGTCCTTTCGACATGAGGTCATCAGAGACGGAGCACAATCTCAGATTGTTTCAACGATTGCGAAGGACATCGGCCCTGCCTTCTCAAAGGAACCGTGCTCGCGTGTATGTCGAGTGAAAATCACAGAGGGCGATCACTGAAACCCTTAATCAGTATAGCTAGATGCTGACCTGAGTCGTCGTCTGTTAGTGAAAAGAGCAGACGTTGTTAGTGAGCAGAAGGATCCAACATAAAATGGTGCTCAGGACCAAACACCACGTCTTCATTGACGGATGTTAGGCACAGCACAACTCGTGGAAAGGTGCTGAACTGTTTGTGCAAGAGTTTTAAGACTGTAAATGTTTTGGCACAACCCCCAGCAAAGCTTGCAATATAAAACTTAATGATAAAATGGAGCCAAGTGAATAAAAACCGAAAAGATTTCCGACACCAGAAAACATCACTGCTGCAGCGAAGGAAAGCCTGCATCGTAGTTTGGAAATCACATCCTGTGCCAGCACGAATTAAGAGATCGTCGTATCGAAACATTATCAACAAGTTTTTGCATCTATATCCTTGCAAATTTACTGCTGTGCATGAATTACATTCTCCAGACGAACTTTTCGCATCTTGAGTGTTGCTGGTGGTTTCTGAGTGACGTGGTATCAGCACCTTTCGATCCTCAGTTTTTCATTTCTTCAGATGAGGGCTGGTTCAGTCTGTCAGGGCATGTGAATTCATAGAACATGCACCATTATGCATCAAAAGGATCATCATCTTAGTTTCAAGAGCCGTTGCATGATCTCGGAGCTGATGTTTGCTGTGCAGCGTCTGGTGTCTGCATCGTAACACGATTCTTTCACCAAATGATAACGCTCACTGCAGTACCAAGAAACTGTTTAATCCACATGTAGGTCACCTCACTGAAGACGAACGACTGGACGGGTGTTTTCAGCGAGACGGAACAGCAGCGTACACTGGACTGGCAGTCTTGCCACGAGTGCATCAAGTGTTTGGTGAGGATAACCGGCAGAAGCAATGCAATCTCCTGGCTGTCGACTTCTACAGTTGGTACAGTTCCCATTATGTAGGCTTCTGCCTGACCTTGCTCATGGTTTCCAATCCTCGACATAACATAGGGGCTTTACCCCAGCCATGCAGGCAGGGTAAGTAAAACGTGATGATGCCAAGTGGTGTCCTTTGCCTTATCTAGATAAGGCGGACTGAGCTGAGGTGTTGGCGTTTAGAAAAAGACTACTGTTTCCAACCTAACCAGAAGATCGGTTCTGGATCATCCGTAGCAGAAACCAAACTGGTAGGGGGACAAATGGCCGCAAGATTTGAGAAAGCAGCATAATCTACTGGCGACCATATTTTCAAGTGGTTTGCAGGGCACATTCGTGAGGCTAATCGGTAGCTGTTGGGAGACGCTCGGTTTTTGCCTGGTTTAAGGATTTGGATAATAATACTATCCTGCCACTGTGACAGAAAGACATCTTTGGGCCGAGTCAAGTTGAAGAACCTGAACAGATGTAGCCTTTGAGTAACGTTTAGGTGTTTTGAATCATCTGATTATGAATTGAATCAGGGCCTGGGGCCACATTGGTAGGTTGTAGAGAGGGAGAGGGGATGAAACACGGGGGATGTCTTTCAACTCGCCATTCCTGCAGTAGAAAGATAGCCAGATAAGAAGCGGACGTCGATGTTGTTGCGAAGTAGGTCACGAGGTGTTCAGCAAGAGCCGACACGTAGGTACAAAGACCAGAAGGGTTGTTGACCTTTGGCAGCCTGGAAGACTATGGAGCTTTGTTTACCCCTGGGACGAGGAGGCACGTTCTCCCAGGTAGGAGATGTAGTGCTGGCAGCATTGCTTCCTGCTTGACTACACAGTGGGCCTTAGCAAGCAATCACCTAAAAGTCACGAGGTTGGTCTGCAAAGGACGTTGCTTTAAACGCTACAGGGCTCTTCGGCGATCCTAAACAGGTATTGCAATATCTTTGATCCACCATGGCACAGGCCGGCGACACAGGAGACCTGTAGAAAGAGGAATAACAGTTGCAGTGGCGTGGGTGATCGTGTCAGGTACGTCATGCAACACCTCATCAATACAATCAGACAGAGAGGGGGCGAAGGTAACACTAGAGGCACATACTTGCCAAATGGCACTCTGAAGCATCCAACATGGTAACTGGTCCATCTGGTGTTGGCAAGAAAGTGGCAGGATCACTGAAAAGTGGGCGTCACGTAGTGCCCAAGCCACGAGACTGGAGGACGAGATCGTTAGGTTGAAACACGAAAAGGTGCCACGGGCGGCACTGAAATGGGCAGGAGAACCATCGTTCAGAAGACACAGGTCAGGGTTATGAACAATTTGATCAATTAGAAGTGGTACTCCTCTGCAGGGGGTGGTGTGCACTGAAGTTCCTAAGTAGGAAAAGAAGGGAGGGGGTGGAATTTGCTGCTTACTTGGTCAACCCAAGTAAGTAAGCGGCCGGCTGGGAGGTAAATAAACGTTGCAGATGGTGATCGCTGAAGCCGTCTGCACCCGTGCCTCTATTGTTTCCAACGCAGTGTGAAAGGGGAATCCACTCACTGACATCTGTGTGAACGAGTGTACAGACCTCTCCAGATGCACTGTTGGGGCTGGCAAAGTTTCGACAGAATGAACGATGACCATGGAGTGATGGGGAATGGTAATCGGTGGAGTGCTTTTCTTGTAGAGCAATACAAACTGCGAAGTGGAGGAAATAAGGTAAAAATTATTGCATTCCATCCTGGCCAGGTGGTACAGCAGCCGTTTCGAATTATTTCAAACCGAAAAACAGTCTGGTTTGCAAAGTTATTTAACTTCAATAATGTGTTTCGCCCTTATGGGGCATGTTCATACTGTCTACAAAACAAGAAAATAATCCGTTAAAAACAAATAGAGGGAGGGCCATTGGCCTATCCTGTGCGACTGTATGAATTCTGGACGCATCGGACGGATGTACACCTTGCTGCTCGAGATTAGCCTGTAGCTCTTCGTCTGTTTGCAGGATAGGGTCTCTCTGGAAGATGATTTATTGGACCATATTTAAAGTTTTGTGTTGGGCAATGGTCACTGGTATGTTACGCAGACATTCACGTGCGTAAAGAGCTGTAGACTGTGCAGCAGAGGAGGCTATAATCAACAGTGATGTCGCACAGAAAACAATGGTTTCGTCACGATAAAAATATCGCCATCAGTACGAGTAAATACTAAGTACTGCGTAAATTGGTTCGCTCCCAGAAGTCTGGCTTGTCCCTCTTCCTATGGCGTAGCCAAGGCAGGGAAAGCAATAGGGTTATAAGTGTCCGCATTGGAATTTCTATTCCTCTCTGATGAGATGGCCGGATCATGATGGCCATTGTTTTGGTGTAATCTGATATATTTCATTTGTGGAACGTCTGCCCTGAGTTCACCTACTTCGGTCAAGGGCTCACCCACAAGCACCACCCAGCCGCAGGAAAGTCCATATGGCATGGCAGGCATTGCCAGAAGTCCTGACGCCCCAGGAACACAATCTACTAACTGCCATGCTTGGGTAACTAACAGCTCAGGCATCAGCAATGTGATTCCTTTGTTGTCAGGGGACCAAACGAAAGAACATTACGACCCCACCACATCGGATTGGCTACTGCATTAACTTTGAAGTGCATTTGAGTCTGCACAGGTACTGTGTGCAGATGTTCTTCAACACTGCATGCAGAACGCGCTATTTAAGGTATTCTTGGCTGGTCAGTCCACACTGCAGAAAAATCGGAGAAATGAAAGTCAGATCCGGAAGGGGACCCAAAAAGTACTTCAGTCAAAAGGTGATGTAGAGTAAATGAATGAATATTCAGACAAAAGGAATGTAGAACCCAGGGATTAGCTGTGACGACATCAAATCTTGCCACCAATATAAAGAGAGTAAGAGAAAGATGGATACTCAGAGATGAAAGACTCCGACGCAGGAAAGGAAATAGGTACTGCAATAGCCTGGCAACCTGTGCTAGTCACACACATACTCGTGAGGGAATTGTGAGCCCATGAGAGATCACATGCTCGGAATGAACAAGGCTGGCGAAGGAAATTAGCAACGTTTTCCTCAAAGGAACTCCCAGAAATTACCTTAAGTGAAGCAGAGAAAGTATGCAAAACCTAGACATCGATAGCTTGACGGGAGTTTGAAACCCTGTCCTCTGGAATGAGAATCAGTGTCTTAACCACTGAGGCTCCTCGATTGGGCTAACCTGGGCAGGTTTGAGAACATTTTTCCAGACAACTGACATATCATTTAGTGCGGCTCCCCCTCCATTTTGTCACTCTGTAACATATCGTTTAGTTGCCCCTCTCCATTTCCCCACATAAGCGACATATCATTTAATGTGCCCCTCCATTTGTTTTACATAAGCAGTGTAGCATTTAGCGCCTCCCCTCCATTTATTCACGCAAGTGACATATCATTCAGTGCCGCCCCTCCCCCCATTTTTCGACACGTGACATATCATTTAGTACCCTTTCCATTTTTCCACACAAGCAACCTATCATCTAGCGCTTCTCCTCTGTTTTCCACACAAGCAACATCTCATTTAGTGCCCTACTCCATTTTCCCACACAAGTGACATACCGTTCAGCACTACCCCCTGCGTTGCACCACACAAGAGACATATCATTTGGTGCCCCTCCCCCTCCATTTTTCCACACAAGGGACATATGATTTAGCGGCTCCCTTTCAATTTTTCCACACAAGTGACATATCAATTAGTGCTCCCCGCACATTTTTTCACCCAAGCGACGTATCATTTCGCAGCACCCCCCTCCCTTTACTGCTGCTCCATCATATTATTAGTTGCTATTTCTTAGTCTCTTGGTAAGACCTTTAAAAAGCAAATCCAAATGTAATGAGCGTAGAAATGGGTTGTTTTCGCTACTATTAATGATACTGTGTAAAAATTTTGCACTAGGGGTACTTAGAGGCGCCCCTCTTAGCTTGATGCCCAACGCAGCTGCTTGTGTCATCTGGTCCTTAAACCGGCACTGTGCACTACTCAGGAATTATTGTCGCCTCAGCTAGAAAGCAGGGTGCAGCGGCCTGAATAGTCCACAAGACACCAGGTATTATGTAGGCTTTTCTTAAACTGGTTTTCGGCACCATGGGCATACAACAAACTCACCAGCCAAATGAAGTTTGCACACAGCATACTTTACAAACTAATTTTAAATGATGCAATGTACTCTTTTTGTCATTACGCTAATAGCCGTAAACCAGACATCAGAATTCTGGAAGTACGGACACATATGCAATATCTACAAATTTATCTAAAGCCATTACAGAGAAGGGATTAGAACTCCAGAACTCTACCTCACGAGGTGGTGACAGATCACAGACTTTGTTCCGAATTTGCTTCCCAGCATGACAACGAAGAAGAGCAGCAAACAGTTAAACAACTACTTTGTCTATCGTTCTATAGTTACTTCGTTTTCATACGAAGACGCATAGGCGTCCACAAGGGGTGAGATGGGGTGGGGTGAGGGACAAAAGAGGGCCCTTGCCCCACATCCCCTCTGGAATCTGAAGTGCAGAGTTTTTATTCATGTACTGGGGGGATAACCATCACTTCACTGGGATGTAATGAGTTTTTTTGTGCCACGTATAACATTTAGTTCTGATGACATCGCGTATCTTGAATCTGACCAGCTCCTTTACATTAGAAATGCCAATTTTTGAGCTTTGCTCCCTCCTGAAAAAATTTCTGCAGGCGCCACGCAAAGAAACACTCATCTAGACAAGGTACAATATGGATGTGTGTCAGCACGTGTGTGTGTGTGTGTGTGTTCCGACATAGCCCTGGTATTCCTAGACCAGTTTCAATCAAATTTCGTACAAATAAGAATTATTGTAAGGAAAAAATACAATGGTCAAAATAAATGCTGAATATTGTTTATTGTCAATACTGGAAACAAAACTGACTTTGTTCTGTCAGGTACAGTCATAAAAAAGAAGATGCACACATTTTTACTTGATTAAAACAATAAAAAGAAGCCTATCAAACGATTTCGTTCCAAACATGCAGTTTCTTCTCACTGTCATCTTGCATAACACACTGTTTAGAATCCAACTGGCCCTCCTTGTAACTGAAGCCAAGTTTGACTGTTAGGCGTGCTCCTTACCAAATTATCCAAACAAGCCTGCAGGATGTTGTTCCATATCTCCACAACGACCTCCGTGACGACCTGTAAGGTCTCTGGTGGGACAGGCCGACTGCAAACCACTCGTTTTAGCAAGTCTCATGCATTCTCAATGCAGTTGTGATCTGTAGAATACGGACGCCATTCCATCTGCATACTTCAGTGCTCGACTAGGAAGGTGTCCATAAGATTGTGACGATGGGGGCTTGCATTGTCGTTCATCAGCGTGAATCCCGCCCGAATATGTTGACCAAATGGAGCCACAGTGCATGCAAGGATGTCGTTCCGATACTTCACACCAGCCATCCTCCTACCTACTGCCACAAGGGTTGTCCTGCGGCCACACATGATGCCTCGCCCATAACATGACTGCGCCGCCTTGATAAGAGTGGTGGTCTACAATACAGTGAGGGTGTAAAAGTTGTCCTCATTGTCTCCACACACACAAATATAAGTACTGTCAGGGTCCAGGCTGATGCGGTTCTCATCAGAAAAGAGTGTTTTGTCCCAATGCTGGCTCGTCCACAAAGAATGGTTTTGTGCCCACGCGACACGACCCCTCTCTCAACCCAGTTTAGCGGAAGAACCTCGAGGGATTTTCTGACAAGGAATCCCTGCTCATGGAGCCTACTTTGTGTCAATTGTGTTGACGCCTGCACGCCTGTAGCTTTTTGGAACTGCCGCCACAGACGTATAGCATTGTGTTGAGGGTTTCTGCTTGCTGTTATACGCAGTTATCGATCGCTCACTCCTGCTGTTTTTCTTCTGCGGACACTACTGTGACGATTGTCAACTGATCCTCCTCACTAGGTGCCTATTCCAAATTCTGTACACATCACTTTGAATCACAGCGACATTCGACGTCCACCTGTCCCATTCCCTGCTGTATTAGAGTGACTATACAGAGTCTCTGATCATATGTTACTGTTGTCTGAACAATCCTGAAGCAACACAAATCTCGTAATGACGTGCAGCACAATCAGTGCAACGTTTACATGTGACACAATTACCAAAGACTGCACATATTACCCCCTCAAAGCAGAAACTTGGACTGTTTCTGCTAGAATCACATTACAAACAAACGAAGGCGTTGATATAATAAGGTATTTCTGGTTCATAAAGTTCGATGTTACAATTTGGCAATAAGTAATGTTTATTTTGGTCACTATTTATTACTGATATAGGACACCCCTGGCTTTCTTGTGGGTGAAGTAATGATCAGCAGTTTCTGATAATGCCACTGAATGATTATGCTTTACCTACAGACACACTGATGTTCAGAAAAATCAAGATCTCGGACGACTAGAAATAGGACATTAATATTCACGGGACATGTACGTTGTTATGTTCTGCAGAAATGATTGGTATTTAAACCACGTCGGCCCATGGGTTCAAGGTCAACACTGATATTGCTGTGCAAAACCACCTACCGATAAAATGTGCCTGCGGCTTTTGTCGCTATAAACCTAAGATAATGGATCAGTGTGACTCGAGCAGACCTGCAGAATGCCTCGCAGACGTATGTGCAAACCGTACTGTCAAGTCAGTGAGTTTGAAAGAGGACGCATTATTGGCACGAGAGAATGTGGTGCGCCCATCCAGGAAATTGCTACTCGTGGGGAAGGGAGTATTTTGGCAGTGCAACGGGTGTGTGCCGAATGGTTCAAAATGGTTCAAATGGCTCTGAGCACTATGGGACTTAACATCTGTGGTCATCAGTCCCCTAGAACTTAGAACTACTTAAACCTAACTAACCTAAAGACGGCCGCGGTGGTCTCCCGGTTCTAGGCGCGCAGTCCGGAACCGCGCGACTGCTACGGTCGCAGGTTCGAATCTTGCCTCGGGCATGGATGTGTGTGATGTCCTTAGGTTAGTTAGGTTTAAGTAGTTCTAAGTTCTAGGGGACTGATGACCACAGCTGTTAAGTCCCATAGTGCTCAGAGCCATTTTAACTAACCTAAGGACATCACACACAGCCATGCCCGTGGCTGGATTCGAAGCTGCGACGGTAGCGGTCGCGCGGTTCCGGAATCGCCTAGAACCGCTCGGCCACCGCGGCCGGCCCGAATGGTTCATGGAAGACCGTAGAACACAACGAGATGGGTCAGGTCGTACCACCCAGACCACCCCCTGAAAAGATCGACTCCTCATCTGAATGCCATTGCAGGACAGATCTGCGACCTTATCGGCTCTGACACAACAGTAGAGCAGTATAACACATTGTACACTGTCAGGGGTGACAGTCTGTCTCCGTTTATTACGCCATCGGTTATGTGTGCAAAGGCCGCTTCTCCACCTACCTTTGACAGGTGTGCACAAACATGCTGGATGGGAATTGTGTATGGAACGATGTCACTGGAGACAGGAATGGCATCAGGTAGTGTTTTCGTACGAATACGGGTCTGTTTGTTTGAAAATGATGGCCACATTCTGGTTCGCTGCAGAGAGGGGGGGGAGGGGGGTGGCATCACAATGACTTCATTCGCACAAGACATCAAGACATACAGCATCACCCCAAGGCCTTATGGTGTGGGGTGCTACTGGGTGCAGCCACAGATCACAGCTGGTGGCTGTCTGGAGCACTATGGCAAGTGTGACCTACGTGAATGATGTCCTGTGACCTGCAGACATACCATTTCTGCACAACACCTGAGACGCCATTTTTCAGCAAGACAATGCACGACCACATGTTGCTGCATGAATACGTGTCACAGGATGTCAGATTTTTGCCCTCCCCTCCCCCCCCCCCCCCCAAATCAACATTGTCATCAATTGAAAATCTGTGGAATATGGCAAAACAACAGGTGCAGCACTTTGACCCCATGCCAACCACCACAGATGAACTTTGGAACCAGGAGAAGCAGCTTGGATGGCTATGCCACAGGACTCCATCCGCTCCTTATATGCATCGATGGCATCACACATGGAACAAGTTATGAGGGCCCATGGCGAACACTGTGCCTACCAGGCAACAGGACACATGCTGAACTAAGGTGATTGAAATGCTAATAATTTCTGCAGAACATACTAATGTACGAGGCCTGTTCAGAAAGTAAGCTCCGATTGATTGCCAAATTGAAACCACAGTGAACATCAGAAATGTTTTACTTGTAACAATTAGCTACACCTTTCAGCTACGTCTCTACGTAGTCGCCGTTCTGACTTAGACTTTTGTCATAGCGTTGTACCAACTTTTCAATAGCCTCATCATAGAAGGCAGCCGCCAGTGCTTTCCGCCAATTCTCCATGCTGGCCTACACCTCGTTGTCTGTGTCAAAATGTTGTCTTCAAAGACAGCGGTTCATGTGACCAGAGATGAAACTCAGGGGGAGACAATTGCGGACTGTATTGTGGGTAATCTAACATTTCCATTTGAAAACGATGCAGGAGCATCTTCATTGCCCCTGCAGAATGCGGCTGAGAATTGTCATGAAGAAGAAACAGCACGACAGTTATGTAATGTTAGCTGCATAGCTTCAGGCGAAATTTCTCACCAGGCCCTCGTACTTGGCGGCAGACACTATTTTCTAGACATCTTTACGCACTCACTGCGAGCTCAGAAATGAGAAGAGCAACGTGATGCTAACTGGGGTTATACTAGAGACACTACCCAACACATCTGTGCAAAGCTTTATCGGATTTTCATAGTCGTTTCCATTTCGCGACCGATCGGAGCTTACTTTCTGAACGCCCCTCGTACATGTCGTGCAAGTATGAACATCCTGTCTCTAGTCATGCAAGGTGCCCTGTTTATATATAGGCTATATGACTTAACTTTAAAAATCTGATTTATAGTAATAAGTCAAGCTCATTGTTGCAAATCTGCGATGCTAGAAGAATTTACTTTCCTCGATGTGCTATGTGTGAATATAGTCAACTTTCATACTTAAAACACCAATGAATTCGATGTCAAACGCATTTCAGCAGTTGGGTGGCTTTCTGTCTTCCCTCGAACATTATGCCTCAAAACTGAAGCACCGGTACACTACATAGTTACGCTGGAAGTACGATTGCTACGACACCTCATCAGATACAGAATGCCCCGAACAAAGCGGGGCTGCTGCTACATATTTTAGCCACAGCAGTCCATAGAGCCGACTGACACCTTCACCTAAAACTTCTATGTGTAGTGATAAGTTCGAATCAAACGACAGTTTCAATGTTTGAAACCTTCTGTGCGTTCACTTGAAGAAATTTGGATAAATTAACTGATAAAGCGGAAAAATTCCCCATTAAAAGGTTTTGCAGTAATAACTACAATAACACAAAATCCCTTAAACTGTATGGGCAAAATGTATTCAAATCATACAGACGAATATTCTTGATCTGAAGTTCGCTTTACAGTCCCTCTGCAAAGCAAGTTCCAAAATAAACAGACGATTTTTTTCCTTACGCATCGGAACATTGAAGGAGTTCTTTAATTAATACTGTCAATATGTCAGTTAACAACACACATTCAGTGTTAGATTATTTAGTGGAAATTCTACAAATATGAATAATACAAGCTAAATTAAAGTTACCGTGCTTTCTTAAAGGACCGCTCAGTCTATCGAATGCCGAAAATACGTAATACTTCAACCCCAATGAATTATTTCTGTGGAAAATCCATACTAACCTGCTCCAACCAGACAGTATAAAGGAAACTAGAAAAATAACAGTAAAATTCGCACCTTACGTTGACTAAAAAATGCTACCTACGAAAAGTAATCGAATGTCATTCACACACGCGCATTTGCTTTAGTGATGATTCGATGTAACAATGCATGTGTGTCACCCATCAAGAAAATACACTGGCGTTGCAGGTAAGACAGTTAGAAATGCTAAAGTAAGTACGGAAATAGGGCAAAGTAGTTTCAACTAATTTCAGATCAAATAGTAGAAATCAGTATGTGTGTGTGTGTGTGTGTGTGTGTGTGTGTGTGTGTGTGAACATTTTGGCGTAAGGGTTGATTGACATCCAAAATATGGAAAGTTGGAAAAACTATAAGTACGTATGGTGCTTGCAGTGAACTGATAGACAAGGTAATAAACACAGCTTCTGAATTCTGAAAAGAAGAATAGAATCCTTTCCACCTTTAGGTTGAAAAGGAGACGAATTTCGTGCACGAGCTGTGACTGCAGTGAGGTGTGCTGGATGATTTACGCGACAGGTACCTCCGCGCCTCTCCTCTCACCATCCCAAAAGGTATACATCTATTATTATGTAGAATATCCGTAACGAAACCTCCGCGTGCAGCACTGGCGAAGTATTGTTGTGTAGAACATCGGTTACGAAACCCCTGCGAGCACCACTGTCAAGTCGTTCTTCGGATGCCACTGTTGTGAAGCAGGCCGCTGCCGTAGTTTGAGCAGCCGCGGACTAACCTGCGCTGCTGCGCCTGGCGCTCGGCTGTGTCGCCGCCTCCCTATCTCCCATCTTCTTCGCGCCTGTATGAGTCCCCGCCGCTCGCCCCTTCGCAGCCACCACAACACACCTACTGACTGACAACCGTGGCCGGGCCAGATACCTTCCCGCGCGCTGGATGGTTGACAGTCAACTGTCTGTGGCGAAGACAAGCGAAAAGCGGAACCTCACGGACTTGCCGTTAGGTAGCGCCACCGTTCAGGCGCATCAGGGACAGGGAGGGAGCAGCAGCCTCGCTCCGAACACGACCGAGGGCAGCCGACCTGTTACGAAGCAGGCGCTTGGCGCTGACGGGGATTTGATTTGATTGATTTGATTTATTTCGTGTTCCATAGGTCCAACTGTGTTGGATACACATGGACGTGGAACGAGTCAGTTTTTTACAAATACAATCTGATAATCTTATAGCATATACAGAAATTTGAGTACATAATTATATAAAAATTTATACAATAAATTCTTTGGGCAGCAATACAGAAAAAGAAAATACATATTATTAAAACACTACAGAAAACAGATACAGAGCACACACAGATACAGAGCTCAGGTTAAATAACATTCTTATTGGCATTATGTCAACTGTACTATATAATATTAAAATATTACAATTTATTTAGTTAAAAATTCATCTAGACTGTAGAAAGCTTTTTCTAGCAGAAATATTTTTAGAGCTTTCTTAAACTCACTATTGTTATGAATCTTTGTCTTTATTTCGGGAGGAAGAGCATTGAAGAGTTTTGCTCCAGTGTAGTGGACACCCGTTTGTGCCAAGCTCAAATTTCTGAGCTCACTGTGTATGTCATTCTTCCTCCGTGTGTTAAACTCACGATAATTACTGTTTGATTGAAATATCTCCATATTTTTACAAACAAAACACACGAGAGAAAAAATGTATTGGCATGTAGTTGTGTATTTTTTAAGTTTGTGAAAACTATTTCTACACGAGTCTCTTGGGCGCAATCCTCATATAATTCTTAAAGCTCGCTTCTGTGCAATGAACACTTTCCTTGCTAATGGCTGATTGCCCCAAAAAATAATTCCGTACTCAATGAGAGAATGAAAATAGCCATAGTATGCCACTTTTGCAGTGTTAGGTTCAACACATGTAGTGACAACCTGTAAAGCATAGGTAGCAGAGCTAAGCCTCTTACAGAGCTCAATAATATGTGAAGACCAGTTCATTTTCTTGTCAATTTGCACTCCAAGAAATTTTGTTGTTTCCATTCTTACTATTGGTTGTTTACCACATGTCACACTTACCTCTATCTCTTTTTCTGTTTTTGCACAGAATTGAATAAAGCTGGTCTTACTGGAATTTAATGAGAGACCATTCACATTGAACCAATTAACCACATCTGAGGGTAAGTGATTAATGAGTTCCTCAAAACTGTTGTTGTGGTGTCATCAGCAAATAATGTAAATTTACACGGCAGGCTTGTACATGATGCTAGGCGCGCTGTTTGTTCTTGTGTTGTAAACGTAGTGTTGTTGTTAAGTCGTGTACATCTTCCACCGTGAGGAAACTAAGCAGTTTGAGTGTTCAGAGTGGTGGAGGTGTATGCCCACAACAAAATTTTCCGTCCACGGAAGCTGAATGTAGTGGTGCCTCTTCTAACCAATAAAACCAACGCCTTCCACTGTCATTCCTGCAACAAAAACTTTAGAGAGAGGCTGCCTTTGTAATCAGGAAGTGCTCACAGATATGGCTTGCTTAAAAATTTATAACTGGTACATGGAATGCAGCTAAAGAGCGAAGAACTGAATTTCTTATCTTTCGACGACTTTCAGAGCTGGAAACACATTCATTGTATGTCAACAACGGTGGGTCTAAAGTTGCTGCTGACAGTTCCTTAAGACGTTATTGTTTGTGGCCATCATTGAGGCCACTTTACCACTAAAGGTATAGGTGCCGGGCGCTTGAATCTCCGAGGTAACAATAAAATCTCCCGATTTTACACCGCGCGGGTGAAAGTGCATCAAGCTGACGATGGGACAGACCTAGTGAAATTTAACGTGGCTTATGTCGGACTCAGAGAAATGATTATCCTCGCTTACCAGAAAGGACGACAGTATATCTGCAGATATAACAAATAAAATTCCGTTTAAAGTAATTCCGGATAAAATTCGGGACTCAGTGTACTGATTCGAAATCTTAAAGAATGCATATATTAAGAAACTAGAATTTGTACAACACTGAACAGCGTTAGAACTTGTGCTCCATCTCTGTCAGACACTAGGATGGTGGGACCAGTTTTGAAGCATGGGTACATGAAGCAGACTCGATTGACAGACCATGTGTCTTATTTTACAAACCACAAGACACGGTAAATTAACTACATCCACAGTTAAAAATTTTAGATGTTATGTTGGTAATAATGAACACTATGCAAGGTGAACTACTAAATAAGTATTGAAATCACTGTGTATTGTATTTTTAGTGGTCCTTTAGATCATACATTGTGCTGAAAGTAGCTGCATCATGACATCTGACAAGTTACAGTACAGTGGGTAGATGATAGAGAGTCTCATGTTGGTTACATTTGAAATGTACCACACTTTGCTTCGCATAATAAGTATTAATCTAAAAGAAAATACACACTAAAGGGTTCAGAAAATACATAATTAACAGATATTAAATAAATTATGTAAATGTATATTCCTTCACATACTGGGTATTAATCTGAGAGGAGATGCATACTAAAGAATTCATAAAAGAAATAACTAATAGCCATTTAAACAATGGGAACTCCAGGTTAGAATATTGACAACATAAGGAAAAGATAGACTGCTACTCACCGTAGATGGCAGTCGTGTGTGTGTGTCAGCCATGCTTGCTTGTCTCAATGATTGTGTGTTTGTGTTTCGTTATCTGACAAAGGCTTGGCTGAAGGCTAATGTGTAACTGTCTTTTAGTTGTACCTGTCTGTAACATAATGTGTCATGTTTATGGTAAGTAACAATCTATCATTTCCTTTTATTATTAATAGATATTTAAAAAAAGAACACACACACATACCACATACACACAAGCAGCTGAGGAATATTCAGACTGTGGAGACAGAGCATTATCACATTATTCATGTAGGCTACAGATTCCAGTATTTACAACCATGAAATTTACAATCTGTTGTTTATTTTTACACACTCTCATATATATAAGTTGATAAACTGACTTAGACATATGCCTCATGTTGTTCAGATATAGTGCTGCTTAATTGTGCCATCCTGTATTTTGTAAAATCAGTGCGTTATTAGGAATGATCTTGGATTTATTCTATAATCCTTTAGCTCCATTTCTGTTGGAAGATGATATACATTTTTTCCCATATATTTAACGCCTTTACTGTACCATTTTGTTTCACAGGGAATCATCCTTAGTGAGTTTTTTGACCTTGTGTCATGCTAGTACCAATCTGAGTTCCTGTCCTGTTTATTGATGTTTTTGTTTGTAAGATCTGTAGTCTAGTATATACTGGCACGGAAGGGATATATATTCAGATTCTTAAACAACAGTTTACATGTTTTTTTCTTCTTCTTCTTCTGAGACAAAAGTACATTGATGTCAGGGTACCAGTATTTACTATATTTCTTATTGATCTAATCATAAAACAGACTTTACTCATTTTCATACTGGATATGTCACTGTTGCATTTTCATATGAATGTGTCAGTGACGGAGACTTCTAAACTAGAAATTTTGTTTCATTGACAGACTCTAGATGATTATCATTCAGTGATGGAGGTGGTGGTGGTGGTGTTGGTGGCAGGGGGGAGGGGGGGGGGGACACCAATGGAGTTTTTTTGAGCAATATGAAAGGTTGGGCCAGTTGTCTTATTTACATTAAGGAACAGTCATTGGATTTAAGCCATGAGTTTAGTTGGGCTGTGCTTCTGTTCGTTGTAATCTGGACTGGTTCTTTTGTGTCAGATATGAGAATTGTGATGTCATCAGCACAAAGAAGGATTCTATTTTGTGTAAGTGGAAGCAAAGGTCATTTACTTAAAGTGTGAACAATAAGAATGATCCTAGTAGAATCTGTTTTATGGTATGTATAGATGAAAGTACAGTGCTGACTGTTCTTCAATGCTTGGTCTCATTATTTGAGCATACTGTTCTCAGTTTTTGAGATAACTTTTAAACCAGTCATAGCTAGTTCCTCTTATTTCATTACAATAAATCTTTTGCACCAAGATAGTGTCTTCGTCCATGTCAAAGGCCTTTAAGAGATCAAGAAAGATACCTGTGGCTGGTGACTTCTTGTCAACAAGACTTGGAGTAAAATCTGGGAATTCCTGTGTTGCGTCATGGTAAAGCAGCTATAGTTTTCTTTCTGTGGAAACCAAACTGTGCTGGGGACAAAATTTTCCTGTTCCTCTGTAATATATTTAGTCTAATGGCCATTGTGTAATAAAATATTTTGCTAAATTCTGAGGGTTTTGCAATTGGCTTGTAGTTGCTAGGATCTTGCTTACTTCTTTTTTTGTGTGTTGGTATGACTTTGCAGTTTTGAGTTCATTTGGAAATGTGCTGTTCAGGAACGAGGAGTTTATAATGTGGGACAGCGGTTTATTAATAAGTTTGCTCCACTTATGTAGGAATAATCATGGGATTGTATTGTTTCTATGAAGTAGAAGTTGAATTCATCAGCTATTTTGTTATTGGAAACTAATATTTCATTTCCTTTTAGGTTAATATTACTTGACAACTGTTTGTACCCAGCAGTGATTGAATTAATAAATTTCCACATTCATTTACTTTTGTCTTATGTTGATTTGAGAGGGTTATCATTTTGCAACATTTTGGCTGCACCAACTACATTCCTAAAGATATTTTTATTTGTAGCGAAGTAGGCCTACTTCATAATTTCTTCACTGTTGTGTTGAGGAAGAAAAGCTCCTTCTTTATTTTAGCTGCTCGTACTAAAGGGTGATCTGTTTGAGATGTCAGAAAAGTAAAACACTGTGCACAAGAAACTATGCCAAATTTTTTGTTTGTTTACAGTACATACATACATGTATACAAGAAACAGCAAAGTTATTGCTTGTTAACAGTACATATATATTTAGGATAGTCTGGAGTTTGTGTCTGAAGTTAGTATCAGAGCACATTAGCATTCAACATGCAGCACATATAATGCTCATGTCTACATTGCGACAAGTGGCAAGCAGTATTTGTGGAGTGATTTGCTGAAAGGCCACTGTAATCTGCCTCATAGATCAATCGGATTCTGTGGTCTTTGTGCACACACTGCTGACTTGATGTATCCCCCCACCCACCACCCAAAGGAAAAAAAAGCTGTAGGCATTAGTCAGGCCACACCAGTGATCATTGAACATATGGCTACGAGAGCCCAGTGCAGTGCAGCACTGTCCTCTTGATAGTTAATGGTTTCCATTATTCCACTTTGCTGTAATTTAGAGATCACATACTGCCCAATCATTTCAAGGTACTTGGCAACACAAACAATCTCCTCCATCTCAGTCCACAGGGCAGGTGCACTTGGTAAAGCTATAAGCTACAAGCACACTGAGTGACCCAAGGCATTACTGAACAGTGAAACATTGATAAGTGTCGAATCAAATGCACTCAGCACACATAATGCTTCTAACAGCTTTAATTTCAAGCTCCCTCGCACTCCTGTACCTTTCCACCAGGTATTTTTAACATTTTAGCCAGGTCATGTCTCCCTCTCACAGCAGTAAGCTGGCTAAATCCCAGTCCCAGGGAAAACCCAAGCTTGGGATAGCCATACAGCCATAACTTAAAGCCTCATGGGTATTTGGCACACCATGAACTTAGAGACAAGGGTACAAAACTTCGTTAACTATCAAGGAATGACAATGAATACAGATATGCTAAGAGTTGCTCATGTGAGCTTTATTGGATTTGGACTAGGTGGACCCTAAAGAACATATGCTTCTCCTGAAGAGGAGCTGTGTAAAACGTCAAACACTGTGTCACTCAGCTGGAATCATCACAGGAAGACACTGTCCACTCTCCACAACAACATTCCTTCTGCATCAGTGACACACCCACAGGTTAGTGACAATGCACTCAGTGACAGAGTCTTCCCATGTGTTTGTGTTTAGTGCTTCCCAACCCCATACCCATCACAGCATTAAGGGAGATTGAGTGTATAGGATAAAAACTGCAGAGTGGCCTCCTGTCTTTTACAGGGTACCACAACTATCCCCTGCTGAGTTACAGCTAACAAAAGCTGCCCTATGTGAATTGTTAACAACTGGCATCATACATCCTCCAAACAGTGCATTGGCTTCCCTGATCCATTTGGTTCAGAAAAAAGATGGTACATTTTGTTTGGAGATTAGAGAGGCTTCAATGCTTGAACTATTCACATCCAGTATCTTGTGTTGAACACACAGGACTTCTCTCATTTGTTATTGGGTGCTTTCTTCAGTATTATAGGCTGTCAAAAGGCTTACTTGACCAGTTGCTCATCCTCTTGGCCAAAATGAAATTTTAAAGATGACTATAATTACCCATCGGGTTGTTCGACTTTTTGTACTTGCAGTTTGGGCTGAAAAACTCAGTACGGACTTGGCAGCACTTCAATGATTCCATTTCTGCATCTACTGTTTCTCCTCAACTGTGGATGTTGCTGAACACTGACTGCTGGGCTCTCACCAGTGGCTTCTGGTTTTCCACTACCAAGACATGTGCCATGCACTTCTGTCACTGTTGTACTGACCATCTCCAGCCAGAAATCTACCTCAAGGACCAAATGCTCAACGTGATGGAGCCTTATCTTTTTCTCGGATTTGTCTTCGATGCCTGGTTGATGTGCTTCCTCATCTTCGCCAACTTAAACAGATGTGCTGGTCACACCTTAATACTGTTTACTGTCTCAGTAATGCCAGGTGGGGTGCAAACCACTATACACTTTTGTGGCTCTACAAAGCTCTAATCCTGCTGCATCTTGATTATGGGAGCCTTGTGTAGGGCTCCTTATTGCCTTCAGAAATGCAGATGCTGGACCCTGCACAGGGTCTGATTTGTGACAGGTATCTTTCAGACCAGCCCTGTGAGTGGCCTGCTTGCGAAGGCTGGCATCCCTGCCCAACTGGTCAGGTGCCAACGGCTGCTCAACTATGCAATAAACGTTTGCTGCTCCCTCGAGCATCCGATCTACTGTGTCCTTTTTCCTCATAGAGAGATCTACCTCCCACAACAGAGGCCTAGGTCTGGAGTCACAATCACAGTTTTCACAAAGAGTCTCTTCTCTGAACTCCATCATTTTCCCACTGTCTCCTGTTGTCATGGAGAAATTGCAGGTGCCCCCATGCTGTGTACCTCATTGTTGGATCTGCATTGATGTTTTCTTTGGATTGAAAGACTCATTAGACACTTTGGTTTCTTGCTGCTTGTTGCTGGATGTCCTTGACACATTCCACAGACATGGTATACACTGACGGCTCTACGGTCGACATATGAACCAGTTTTGTCTATACACATGCAAGATATAGTGAACTATGTTCCCTGCCAAATAGAAGGAGTGTATTCACTGCAGAGTTGTTGGCCATTGCTTGAGCCCTCAGCCACCATCATTCTTGCACTGGCAAGTTATTTTTAATTGGCAGTAACTCCTTGAGTCGTCTTAAGGCTGATGAGCAGTACTACCCTTGACACTCATTGGTTGTGACTATCCAGGATCTCCTGTGTGACCTTCACCGTGCTGGGCAATCGGTCCTCTTTGTATGGACCCCTGGTCACATTGGGATCCCAGTGAAAAACCATGTTGATCATTTGGCCAAGTTTGCTACCAGGATACCAACTTTGGAGATGGGGTACTGGAAAAAGACCTTCGGTCAACTCTATGCCGACAATCGTTAGAGGCTTGAAATGTGGATTGGTGTGTCCTGCTTTCTTTGAATAAACTGTGAACCATAAAGGACACCACAACTGTGCAGCAGTCTTCCCTTCATGCTTCCCAGAGGGAATCTACTGTCCTCTGTCAGCTTTGCATTGGCCACACGTGGCTGACCCACAGTGACACCTGCTGACATGAAGATCCACCCCACTGTTGGTGTGATGCCTGTCTCATGGACTTATCCAGTTTGGCCACCTTATGGCAAAACCTTAAATTTGTTGATACGCTTCCTCTGGTGCTAGTGGACAGTGCCAAAGCAGCTGATTTGGTTTTACATTTTACCTGTGAAAGTGGTTTTTACTCATGTCTGTGACATAGAGCACAATAGATTGAGTGATTGGAAGGGTGGACCATTGCCTTCTCTGATCAGAGGGGCCCACGGCTGCCCTGGCTCGGTGGTCTGACCTGGCTCCTGTCCTTTCCACCCTTTTCTTCTTATCCTTCTGCATATGTCCCTGGTTGCCTGACAGACTCACCATCCTTATTCTCTTTCCTGAGTCTTTATCTGGTCCTTGTAGCTAGTTTTCTTCTAATGATGGACCATGTGGAAGCACTGGTTAGAAGAAGAGGTTATGTCTCTGGTCACATACTGTGTCCTGGAAGTCTCCAGCTGCTTTGAGGGTGAGGATAGGGAAACGCTCCCACCTTCAATCCTTTACCTTTCTGTCACTTCTGCTTGCTTCTGTCTCTTGGCTTTCTAGATTCTCAGATACAATTGAGTCCACTGGGATTTGTCTCTTGTGTACTGTCTCTCTGGGGACTATTCCTGGCTTGACACACGAATGATTAAGGATCGATGGCATTGTAGTTTGGACCCTATCACCCCATCAATCCATCCATTATATGAGGCTGCAGTATTCTCTTTTGTGCATTTACAACTGCATTTATCATTTCGTCACCCTCCTCAATCTGCCCAAATACTGCTAACAGTTGTGACGCCTGCTGACTGATAGTCACAAATGAAGCTATCCCCATGAATCCCATATCCATTACTTTTACATATGTTTTCATGAAATGCTCTAGTCTTTCCAATGATAATTTAAGAACCTGGTCATTTGAATCTAGTGTGTAGGCAGTTCAGCTTATTCCTGATATTGTGGCCCTTACAACCTCCACATGTTTCCTATGGAGCCTCAGTAACCTTCCTGGATTTCTTTCCACTTTATCTGTGCTCTCTTTGTAATACACTGCACCAGCTTCATCCAATCTACCGAAATGTATTTTACTCACCTGGTCTATGAACTGAAGGCAACTCTTCTTCTTTGGGCCTCATGCTTTGTCAGCTGCTGTACCAGTTGCTGCAATTTTTTCTGTGTTGTGTGTGACTTGTTGGTCCAATAGTCAACACCTTGCTAACCCTACATTTAGTTGCCCAATTGCTGATGATACAAGTATAGTAATAACATCCTAAAACCAAGAACTAAGTGATGTAATTGTAAATGATGTTTTTCACAAAACTGTTAAGTGGTTCTCAGCAAACAGACTCTCTTTAAATTTTGATAAAACTCAGTATATACAGTTCCGTACAGTAAATGGCACAACTCCAGTAATAAATATAGACTTTGAACAGAAGTCTGTAGCTAAGGTAGAATTTTCAAAATTTTTAGGTGTGTCCATTGGTGAGAGGTTAAACTGGAAGCAACACATTGATGGTCTGCTGAAACGTCTGAGTTCAGCTACACATGCTATTAGGGTTATTGCAAATTTTGGTGATAAGAATCTCAGTAAATTAGGTTACTATGCCTACTTTCATTCACTGCTTTCGTATGGCATCATATTCTGGGGTAATCCATCGTTGAGTAGGAAAGTATTCATTGCTCAAAAACGTGTAATCGGAATAATTGCTGAAGCCCACCCACGGTCATCCTGCAGACATCTATTTAAGGATCTAGGGATCCTCACAGTAACCTCACAGTATATATATTCACTTATGAAATTTGTTGTTAATAATCCAACCCAGTTCAGAAGTAATAGCAGTGTGCGTAGCTATAACACCAGGAGAAAGGATGATCTTCACTATGCAGGGTTAAATCTGACTTTGGCACAGAAAGGGGTAAATTATGCTGCTACAAAAGTCTTTGGTCACCTACCAAACAGCATCAAAAGCCTGACAGATAGCCAACCAACATTTAAAAATAAATTAAAAGAATTTCTAGATGAAAACTCCTTCTACTCATTGGCTGAATTTTTAGATATAAATTAATGGAAAAAAACCCAACTTAAACATTAGTGTCATGCAATATTTTGTGTAATGTAATATCTTGTACAGACATCTTTTATTAACCTGACACGTTCCACATCATTACGAAGTGTCGTATTCATGATCTATGGAACAAGTATTAATCTAATCTAATCTCTCTACATTGTTGCACTGCTGCCTTGCCATATCTTCCTGCTGTTTGAAATTACTGTGTTATGGCGTTGACATTAACGTAAGTGACAATTCTCCATGTCATACTGTAAATTTATACTTGTTCTAAATTGTTATAATCCTGAAGACATTGGGAACATTAGAAAGGATGGGCGGTTACTCAGACCATAGGTTGAGAGAGACCTTCTTGGATGATTGCATTGTACATGGAGCACATTATAAAAATATCTTTTAAAGGTTCTGCTGGAAATGAAAGAAAAGGGTCCAGAGGCTAAGTCCAGAATATCCTAATGTTTCCGACATAAAAGTGAATCTCGGTTATTTCGGTTTATTCCCCCAAACCACGTTCCACTTCTTTACGAGGTGACATACTTGGAATTTGCAGCCACTCTTCTTTACTGGATAGCCTGCTGCTGGAAACCCTCTTGACTTCTTCTCTGTCAAATAATGCTAGGTCCAGGAATTTTTAGACTCTTTCTACTTATGAAATAAGTAGACATACAAACTTTGCTTTCCGTCAATTAACAATGCATTTGACTTTCATACACAATAAAACTCTCACTTTCAGCATAAATATATAACTTCCGGTAAGTCCCTCATACAGCCGAACATCAGAAATAAATTAAATTACAGTTAAAAGAAAGTTGACTTTGATACCATAACTTTTCTTAACGTAAATCAGAAAATAAGTCTTGCCTATAGCAAGGTTACGTCAAGAGTTTTTTAAGAATTCTTTTTCAACTATCTTTGTTTTAATAACAATAGTCAATGACCCAATAAGCACAGAGCTGCATATAAACTCCATGGTTCTTCCTTACACACTCACTAAAACATATACGGATTTTCCGACAGGTATCTGTCAGTGCCGTTCGTCCGCTGCATCTACTTCCTTCCCGTGACTAATTTTAAACCTGCACACACAAACATGTGATGTGCAGTAAGTAGGATTCTACCAACCCACGCTCATATCCAGAATATTGTGTGTTCGAGATGGTAGAAGGCTGAGTGGTTCTAGAATTTACACAGAAATTCTTGAATCACTTCAATATGAGGATATGTTGGTGAGGAAGTTCCCATCTTCAGAGTTTAGGGAAACTACATGGAGGTGACAAAAGTCATGGAATACCTCATAATATCACATCAGACCCCCTTTTGGTGGTGTAGTGCAGCAACTCAGTGTAGCATGGACTCAACAAGATGTTTGAAGTCCCCTGGAGAAATACTGAGGGATGCTGCCTCTGCAGCCGTCCATAATTGCGAAAGTGTTGGCAGTGCAGCGTTTGGTACACGAACTGACCTCTCAATTATGCCCATAAATGTTAATGGGATTCTTGTTGGGTGATCTTGGTGCCCAGATCATTAACTCAAATTGTCCAGAACGTTCTTCAAACTAGTCACGAACAACTGTGGCCTGGTAACATGGCACATTGTCATCTATAAAAATTTGTTCATTGTTTGGGAACATGAAATCCATAAATGCCTGCAAATAGTCTCCAAGTAACTGAGCATAATCATTTTCAGTCAATGATCTGTTCAATTGGACCATGTAAGCACAGCCCACACCATTATGGAGCCAACACTAGCTTACACTTTTGCCTTATTGACAACTTGGATCCATCACTTTGTGTGGTCTGCACTATTCTCAAACCCTACCATCAGCTCTTACCAACTGAAATTATGACTTATCTGACCAGGTCTCAGTTTTTAAGCCTAGGGTCCAACCAGTATGGTTACAAGCCCAGGAGAAGCACTGCAAGTCATATTTTGCTCTTCGCAAAGGCACTTGCATCAGTCATCTGCTGCCATAGTCAAATTTAACTGTACTGCCCTAACAAATACGTTCCTCATATTTCGCATATGGATATCTACAATTATTTCACGAAGTGTTGCTTGTCTCTTAGCTCTGACAACTTTATGCAAATGCTGCTGTTCTTGCTTGTTAAGTGGAGGCTGTATAGTCTGTGGTGAGAGGTAATGCCTGAAATTTGGTATTCTTGGCACACTCTGGATGCTATGGATCTCGGAATATTGAATTCCCTAACAGTTTCCAAAATGGAATGTCCCATTCATCTAGCTCCAACTACCGTTCCATGTTTGAAGTCTGTTAATTTCTGTGGTGCGACCATAATCATTTCGGAAACCTTTTCACATAAATCGTCTGAGCCCAAATGACAGCTCCACCAATGCACTGCTCTTTTATACCTAATGTATGTGATGTGACTTTTGTCACCTCATTATATAGTGTGGGGCATTAAAAGTAAAACACTAGGAAGGATAGCAAAAAGTCAATTTACTTATTGTGCCTATACAATAGAGTAGGAAAACACCAGATTATGTTTATGGCAAGCTTGAATAATCATTTACTGAGAAAACAATATTCAAGATGTAAGGAAAATTTATAGAAAAAAATTATATATTTTTGAATGTATTTTTAGAATGAAAATTTTGACCAAATAAATGAAAAATGCTGAGGTATATGCCAATTATGATGAAAGAAACAACTGGAAATCTGTAGGACAATCAATATTCTTAAAAGTCAAGGACAAAAATGGGTTTCCAAACTATTACAGAAAATATGAAGAAGAATGAAATTTAAAATAAATGTTCTCAAACAATATATTGATCTCAAAGGCTCCTGTCATAAACAGCAGATTTACAATTTTTGGAAAAGCATAGTTGAAAAATAAATGGAATTAGAAATATTGTTAATCAGAATATGTATTGTAATGTACTACTGAACAGAAGTCACTGTGGCACAGACTTACTACACAAATCAAAAAAAGTTTTGCATCACCCCGGTTCCCAGAACTCCTGAAGACAGACGTTGACTGTGGATATTGTATCATAGACACAGTCCCTTTGACTGTTCAGCGATGTCACTAAACCCATCCAATGATGTAAACAACCACGCACGAGCAGCGCCTATTAGACGGAGGGGGTCCGACAGCCGATCAGTTCCAGTCATTCCACCAGGAGGGAGGTACATGGCTCGTGTTGTCTGTGTTCAACCATCCCTAGACGGTCAATATCACATTGTTACTTTGTGCCAGGAAGGGCTCTCAACAAGGGAAGTGTCCAGGCATCTTGGAGTGAACCAAAGTAATGTTGTTCGGACATGGAGGAGATACAAAGAGACAGGAACTGCCGATGACATGCTTTGCTCAGGCCACCAAAGGGCTACTACTGCAGAGGGTGAGCGCTACCTATGGATTATGGCTTGGAGGAACCCTAACAGCAAGGCCATCATGTTGAATAATGCTTTTAGTGCAGCCACAGGACATCATGTTATGACTCAAACTGTTTGCAATAGGCTGCAAGTTGGGCAACTTCGCTTCTGACATCCATGGCGAGGTCCATCTTTTTGACCATAACGCCATGCAGTGTGGTACAGATGATTCCAGCAACATGCCGAATGGCCGTTCAGGATTGGCATCACAGTCCCTTCACCAATGAGTGTCGCATATGCCTTCAACCAGACAATTGTCGGAGATGTGTTTGGAGGCAACCTGGCCAGGCTGAATGCCTTAGACACGCTGTCCAGCGAGTGCAGCAAGGTGGAGGTTCCCTGCTGTTTTGGGGTGGCATTATGTGGGGCCGACGTACGCCACTGGTGGTCATGGAAGATGGCGTAGCAGCTGTACAATACGTGAATGCCATCCTCCAGCCAATAGTGCAACCATATTGGCAGCATATTGGTGAGGCATTAGTCTTCATGGAGGACAATTTGCACCCCCATTGTGCATATCTTGTGAATGTCTTCCTTCAGGATAACAACATCGCTCGACTAGAGTGGCCAGCATGTTCTCCAGACGTGAACCCTATCGAACATGCCTGGGATGGATTGAAGGGGGCTGCTTATGGATGACTTTACCCACCAACCACTCTGAGGGATCTACACTGAATCGCCGTTGAGGAGTGGGACAATCTGGATCAACAGCACCTTGATGAACTTTTGGATATTGTTCCACGACAGATACAGGCATGCATCAATGCAAGAGGATGTGCTACTCGATATCAGAGGTACCAGTGTGTATAGCAATCTGGACCACCACCTCTGAAGGTCTCGCTGTATAGTGGTACAACATGCAGTGTGTTTGTTTCATGAGCAATAAAAACGGCGGAAATGATGTATATGTTGATCACTATTTCAATTTCTGTACAGGTTCTGGAACTCTTGGAACTGTTGGTGATGCAAAACATCGATTGATCTGTGTATAAACTGCAGCAATGGTGCAAAACCTCTGTCCTGTGTTATATATAAACAAACTGCCAATACACTGCTTTTACTGTTGCTTTCGCAGGAAGAACTACTGTAACTTGAGATGTATGTGGCAAAATGTAAATACCGCCCTAGGTTTAGGCCTGAGCACTGTTTGTAGTTGCTGCCTGCTGCCTGCAAGGCAGTACAAGGAGCATTCTACGATTGTGAGACGTGAGACTGGCATTGCCAGTAAACTTATCCTGATGATGTCACTGCTTCTCTATACGAGCAGCTCCTCATTTGGCCTCTCTAAGGAGGTACCAGAAACTGAACCCGGGTTCTTGTGCACCATAGGCAGCAGTGATGCTAACCATTTGGCTGCAGAAGCAATTGAGATGTAACTGATTAACTGGTGCAATAGGAAATTATTTAACTGTTCAATTTTGACATACTATGAACTGTACAATACTCACAAACATGTAATACTGAACATTTCTTTAACATTTTATGTTGCAAAGTATATTATTGATTCTGTGCATGTATGCAGTGACCAATAAAATACCAAACTAATGTGAATATTAATAGCTTGATTTAATGTAAATTTAAGAAATTCAACTATCAAAAAAGCCTTGTTAATAATGTATGAACCATTGTTAAGCAGCGTAATTTTTGTGTGTTCTTATGTAAAAAATGGACTTTAATTACTGAAGCAAATGTGTGAGTACATAAAGCAAATAAATAAATGTCATACAAATTTGGTTAAATGTTGACAGTCAACAGCAACAGAGAAATAAATTCCAAATTTGTGAACTGAAAGCAATGTATTATACTAAGAAAGTATCTATGTTTTGAACTTAATGTGTCATTGAAAAATGTGAGAAAGTAAAAAAAAATATTGCCCCATAAAAAAGTTTGTGCAGTCACTTCAAGGCCTAGAACAACTGTTTTTAAAATTTAAAACAGTGTAAAAAGACTGTTATAACTAGTATTATACTGTAAATCCAGAGGCTATGAGAGATGTTGTGTGGTGTCTGATTTGACAAGCAGACAGTATGTTTTTGTCTTATGCATTTGTGAATAAATCAAAGTTATAAGTGTAAGGGTCAAGTTGATCTGCTGAAAATAGTTGGCTTATTTATCCAGCATAAAAGGTGAGTATTTAGAGTGTACAAATAAATCCCCATTCTTTAATGACTTGAACTACAACGTATAAGACAGCTTAAAACACCTGATTACCTCTCAAATGAGTTGACGTATTAAATATTTGATGTTAAGTGTATTAGCAAGAAAAAGTTTAGAAAAGATTTGAAATTATGCTTAAAGTCTGTTAAGCTACTGAGTGCTCTCATTATGAAATACTGAATGAGTATATTCTGGGTAATTTGCACTCCATTTTAAGCAAAAGCAAGTTTTCCACACATCTCATTGTTTTTGATGTTATGTCTCCTGAACTATGTGTTGTGCAACAATATAATTTTGCAGGTGCATTCAGTGGTATATGTAGAAACTATCTGAAAACTGTCATTAATGGAGTCAGCACTAAAAAAGTAAAAAATTAAAATGTCATGATTGATGCTGAAATTTTACTATGTGCCATTTTAAGGAGAATCTAGTTTATTGTGCATCTAAATGTCTTTTGATGTCGTTATCTTCTGAACTAAATGTCATATAATGCTATAATTTTGCTGTTATGGTCAATGGTCTATGTGGATACTGTCTGAAAATTGTGTCATGAGTAGAGTTGGTAGTAAAGAAATAATAAATTATACATCATGTCTGCTGCTGAAGTTTTACTACATGCACAGTGAAAAAAAAAAAACAAAAACCTTTTTCTTTCATCATTTTGTACAAAGTGTCAGCGAGAAAAGGTGTTGTAAATGTTTGAAATTATGTGTTAAAGTTTGCTGGAAATCAGTAAGTGCTTTATTCTCAAATAATGGGAAACAGAAACTGGGTATTTGTGCAGTGTCAGTTACGTTGCCTCAAGACAAACACATAATTTCTAACTATAGCACTCGTCTTATTGTGTTTAACTTTTAACATAAGATTATATACCTCTTAATGAGTAGATTTTGACAGCATTGTCAGTTTTTAACATCAGGTGAAATGTGGAAAATCAAATTTTTGTTGTCCCTGGAAGCCATTAGATAGGCAACGTGCAACTGGAATTGGGTTCTACGATAGTTGCTTCCTAATATATATAGATATAGATGTCTGCATCATTAGCATGTGGTAGTGTGATGTAGGTAACAAGCCATAATAATGCTCAATGTTGTTATATTAAATTTATTTTTATTATTATCTGTGGATAAATTAACTTGGTTAGGGATATTAGAAACTACATCCAAAAATTGTAGTTGACATTATATAGTGCTTATCTAGCAAATGTTCAGTTACACATAGAATATCAACGTTGAGTTAAAGGTTCACTAACTCAAAGTGTGGCAATGTATTTTTAGGTGCTGAACATTGTTATGTAGTAGTTTCAAGAATTTAGAATCCTTTTTTGTAGATGATAAGTTATCATTGATTTTGTTTGTTTTTGATGTTGCAGTTACCTAAAAAAAGTTTTGTTAGAGTACTGGAGTGATCCAGATCCCCACAAGATTTTGTAGTCACTGTTATAACAATAATTTTGGCCATTTCCAGAGTGCTTAACACAAATGTTTTTTCATGGTTTCTCTGACTACTTTCTGTGTTAGTTTTTTGTAAGGCTATTTCAATGGTGACTATGTTATCTGCAGTTTGTGATGAACATCACTGATGTCCACAATCACAACATTTTGAAAATGTTTGCACGTGATCAAAAACTGCTAGTTTACAGCACTAATCTTACTTTTCCCACATGATCAATGTGGAAGGACATAGTGATACAGAATGTTTACATAGATAAGATCTCTGAGTCAGATAACTTAAGTATATCTTCAATTTTTTGCAGGGTACTCACATTTAATTCATGTATAAATGATTTGTGCTACCATACAGTGAAATTAAATCTTTTGATGACAATTTCCTGATTTCCTCCAAGTGAATTTGATTGCTTATTGCTAATTAAAGAACTGTCAGGCATGATAAAACCTATCACAGCTGGTATGTCACTTACACATTTAAGCAATAATTATTCCTGGGCATCAAACACTACTGGAATTAGAATGAAACCTAACGAGTGCTGGCTTGCTAACACTCTGCCATGCACTTCTCAGTAGCTTACAGAACATGTATCCAGATACAGAATGTGTATGTAGATGTAGAAAAAGTGATCTGACATCCAGGACTGTTTCCAAGAATCTTAAGCTTACCCAGCCTGTTAGAGTATGTATGATATGGTAACAATATTATGAAAAGGATAGTTGCTACTCACCTTATAGTGGAGATGCTGAGTCCCAGTTAGGCACAACAAAAAGACTGTTGCAAAGTGAGCTTTTGGCCTACAAGGACTTTGTCAAAAATAGACAACATGCATGCACACACAACCTGCTTTCATTACACATCGAAAGAAAGGGCAGTCTACCTAATAATCATACCTTTCCTGTTCCACTCACAAATAGTGAGGGAAAAATGACTATCTATATGCCTCCATATGGGCACAAATTTCTCTTATCTTGTCTTCATGATCCTAATGTGTAATATGCATTGGGGGCAGTAGAATCATTCTGCAGTCTGCTGCACTCAAAATTTTCTCAATAGTGTTTTGGGAAAAAAAGCACCTTCATAATGGTAACAAATCTAGTAGCACACCTCTGAATTGCTTTGATGTCTTCCTTTAATCCAACCTGGTGTGAATCCCAAACACTCAAGCAGTACTCAAGAATGGGTTGCACTGTGTTCTGCAGGGTTTTCAGAAACTCCTGTTACGAACTTCTAGGACTTGTAGAGGGGAACATAATATTTTGGATAGGAACTTGTGTCTGGAAATGTACCATTTCCATTCTATGACTGTTTCAGTTCAGTTGTTAGATCATCTACTTCTGCTTGAGGGACTGAATCAGGCATCACACAGTACAATTAATAGGTAATAATTGGAAAGGAAACATAATGAAACATCCACTTATCACTTAAGCACATATGTATGTATTTACACCTAAATGTTAAGTGTTTACATTATCGGAATAAAAAAGGACCCAGCATACTGTGTCTACAGAACAGTACTGATGCATTACAACAGCAGCTCGATGTGATGACTACTGATGTTACAGACAGTGTACCAACAAAGCATGTTCTGGTACACACTCTCTGTACCACCTGGTGTCTGTTCAGTTTCTCATGCCAGCACGGATTCCTCTGTCTCTGGAGTTTCGTAGCAAGGGAGGCATTAAGTGACATCAGGTGACCATCTGATGTAGTACGCATCATCTTGTCTACTCTTTTGCATACCAGGACAAGCAACTCTGAGACTTTTCTCTTTCCCTCAACAAACACAGTTAAACTGGAACCATTGTAGAACAGAAACAGCATGTTTCTGGACATGGGTTCCTACTCAACATATTTATGTACTCACACCCTTCTACAACTCATAGAAGTTTGTAACAGGAATCCTGAAAACTGTGTATATGCAATCTCCTGTATAGATTAGCTACACTTTCCTAGAATTCTCCCACTAAACTGAAGTTAAGTGGACTAGATATTTAATCCTTGTGACTGTGTCAAGCGGCATGCCACTAATCTGTATCCGTGAATCATCACAGGATTGTGTTTCTTACTCACTTGTAATAAATTACAAGTTGCTACTGACCATATAGCGGAGATGCTGAGTCACGATAGGCACAACAAAAAGATTCACACAATTATAGCTTTCTGCCATTAAGGCCTTTGTCAGCAGTAGATACACATACACACACGCACATACACACTCACGCAAACACAACTTGCACACACATCTGCAGTCTCAGAGAACTGAAAACCACATTGCGAGCAGCAGCACCAGTGCATGTTGGGAGTGGCGACTGGGTGGGGAGGAGGCTGGGGCGAGGAGGGGGAGGAATAGTATGGTGGAAGTGGCGGACAGTGAAGTGTTGCAGTTTAGACGGAGGGCAGGAGAGAAGGTGCGGAGGGGGGAGGTGGTAAGTAGTGGAAAGGAGAGAAATAAAAAGAAATTAAAAGACTAGGTCTGGTGGTGAAATGATGGCTGTGTAGTGCTGGAATGGGAACAGGGAGGGGGCTGGATGGGTGAGGACAGTGACTAACAAAGGTTGAGGCCAGGCTGGTTACGGGAACATAGTATGAATTGCAGAGAAAGTTCCCACCTGCGCAATTCAGAAAAGCTGGTGTTGGTGGGAAGGATCCAGGCTGTGAAGCAGTCATTGAGATGAGGGATATCATGTTTGGCAGCGTGTTCAGCAACAGGGTGGTCCACTTGTTTTTTGTCCACAGTTTGTCAGTGGCCGTTCATGAGGACAGACAACTTGTTGGTTGTCATGCCTACATAGAATGCAGCACAGTGGTTGCAGCTTAGCTTGTAAATCATATGACTGGTTTCACAGGTAACCCTGCCTTTGATGGGTAGGTGATGTTAGTGACCGGACTGGATTACGTGGTGGTAGGAGGGTGTACGGGACGGGTCTTGCATCTGTTACAGGGGTATGAGCCATGCGGTAAGGAATTGGGAGCAGAGGTTGTGTAAGGATGGACGAGTATATTGTGTAGGTTTGGGGGACAATGGAATACCATGGTAGGAGGGGTGGGAAGGATAGTGGGCAGGACATTTCTCATTTCAGGGCACGATGAGAGGTAATCAAAACCCTGGCAGAGAATGTAATTCAGTTGCTCCAGTCCCAGATGCTACTGAGTTATGAGGGGAATCCTCCTGTGTGGCTGGACTGTGGGACTTTGGGAGGTGGTGGAAGACTGGAAACATAAGGCACGGGAGATTTGTTTTTGTACAAGGATGGGAGGATTATTACGGTCAGTAAAGGCTTCAGTGAGACCCTCAGTATATTTTGAGAGGGACTGTTTGTCACTGCAGATGTGACGACCACGGGTGGCAAGGCTGTACGGGAGGGACTTCTTGGTACGGAATGGGTGGCAGCTGTCGAAGTTGGGGTATTGCTGGTGGTTAGTAGGTTTGATATGGATGGAGGTACTGATGTAGCCATCTCTGAGGTGGAGGTCAACATCTACGAAGGTGGCTTGTTGGGTTGAATAGGATCAGGTGAAGCAAATGGGGGAGAAGTTGTTGAGGTTCTGGAGGAATGTGAATAAGGTGTCCTCACCTTCAATCCAGATAGCAAAAATGTCATCAATGAATCTGAATGAGGTGAGGGGTTTAGGATTCTGGGTTTTTAGGAAGGATTCCTCTAGATGGCCCATGAATAGGTTGGTATTGGATGGTGCCATGCTGGTGCCCATAGCCGTACCGCAGATTTGTTTGTAGGTAATGCCTTCAAGGGAGAAGTAATTGTGGGTGAGGATATAGTTAGTCATGGCGAGTAGGAAGGAGGTGGTTGGTTTGGTATCCATAGGGCATCTGGAAAGGTAGTGTTCGATAGCAGTAAGGCCATGGGCATTAGGAATGTTAGTGTACAGGGAGGTGGCATCAATAGTGATGAGAAGGGCACCGTGTGGTAAAGGGAGAGGAACTGTGGAGAGTCGGTCGAGGAAATTTTCAACTTTTTCAGCTACTTCTCTATGCTAGTTATGCCAATTGCTGTGTCCTCCCTGAGAGTCTGTGAGATGGCCAAATGACAGTATGTCTGTATGATCCTCTTGCATAATGATTTCTTAAGTGTGAAATTTAAAACCTCGGAAAACATCAGCTTTCCTTTTTCTGTTTTCTACTGGTGAATGAGGGACTTGCTAGAAACCTTAAACCCACTCAGTGATTTTATGGAGGACCAGAATTTTCTCAGGTTCTCGGCAAAATCCTTCACTGAAGTATGATGGTGGAAGTTGCTGTATGCTTCATGCATTGGTCATTTTAGAGAGGCATGCATTTCTACTAACTTTTGCTTGTTGACATTTCCACATTCGTTTTTGAAACCAGAGTCTAACACTCTTTGCTTGGTCAGCATTTTTCTTTTTGTTTAGTGTGATTTACAATCAGTTTTAACTTTTCCCATAGTTTCTCTATGTCCATCATATTGGAACTAAATGAAGTCCATAGATTATCTAAGTAGGATGCTAACAACTGCTTATCTGGTGTTGTAGCCTTGTTGACGAATTTATCAACTTTTGCAATCACCATTGTTATGGTGACACAATGATCACTAATCCATGTGTCTATTATGATACTGTCATTAAAGGCAGGCCTATTTTTGGCTACAAGGTCTAAAATATTTCCATCACATGTATGTTGTTCAACTAGCTGCTCAAGACAGTTTTCAGCAAACATGTTCTGAACTACTTCACAAGACTGTGTGTCGATATCAGAGGCAATGAATCCATAGATATACCAGGCTATACTCAGTAGGTTAAAGCCGACTCCAACTGGTACTGCATGACTGGGCTACTTCTGTGTTACTGAGTGTAGACTTCCTTTGAATGATTCTACTACTGTTACACCGAACGAGGTGGCGCAGTGGTTAGACACTGGACTCGCATTCGGGAGGACGACGGTTCAATCCCGCGTCCGGCCATCCTGATTTAGGTTTTCCGTGATTTCCCTAAATCACTCCAGGCGAATGCCGGGATAGTTCCTCTGAAAGGGCACGGCCGAATTCCTTCCCCATCCATCCCTAATCCGATGAGACCGATGACCTCGCTGTCTGGTCTCCTTCCCCGAAACCAACCAACCACCCAACCAACTACTGTTACAGCAGTCTCTCTCCTATGGCATTTAATCTGTTTTTTTTTTTTTTATATATATATACATTCCATGTCCTGTTAATGCAGTATGGTTCCATAATGATCAATAAAATAGTGGGAAATGTTTAGTGTTATATGTTTAAATGTTTAGAACCAGATAATTTTCTGATTTTATGTTTAGTAGTTATTAGGTTCTATGGTCAGTGAAAATAGAGATGATTACTTAGAAAGTTGTAGATAGACAATTATTTTTATATCTGTATGCTAAATTATGGTTTAATTAATGATGACATTTAATTATCAGTTGCAGTGTGTGGACGGAATTTTTCAATTAATAATAGTAAACTGATAATAGGTCATAAATAAAATTATTTAATTTTTCCTTATTTACAGTTCTATCTATACAATGTAACAGTATATAGTAAAATGATAACTGATAAAACGTGAAATATTAAAATATTATAAATAAAAAAATATAAACTACAAGTAGCATATAAAATTTTTCTACCAAACTGTCATAGGGTACAACCACTTTTAAACATGGAAATTAAACAGTGTTATTTAATATACAAAATCACTGGAAGAACATCAGCCAACTAATTATTAGTATGAACAGTCTCCACAAAAATCATTAATTAACACAACTGACAGTTACCAATAAAAGTACTTGTTTAATATGGGAAATACTTGTAATTCACACAGCCACAAAAAAATAGTTCCAACAAATCTTATTTCTCATCTTTATTCTGATTAATATCAATGTATTTCATGTAGATAACAGGTTCACAGACCATGTCGTCAGTCTTCAAGGGTGTTAACTTGCTATCACAATCACTAGGCAGACGTTAAGAGGAACTGTAATGATTATTACCAGAGCTAAATGAAGCACTAAGTTCCTCTCAGAAATTTCTTTGGAGTCACACTGCGCTCATATATCAGAGGCGCTCCACTTCAATACACTCCACGTTTTCATTAAAGTGAACTGCGGATTTACGTCGCTCAGACTCAGCGCGAGCTTCATCTCCATCAAGGCTGTCTGAACTTTCTGATCTTCTTGGTCCTCCAGATGCTTCCTCATCATTATAGTCATCTGGTCCTCCTCGAATAGTCATGGATCTCTTCCTTGACCAATCATCTTCTGAATCTGGTGCCAGTACTCCATTGCTGAAAAGTAAATTAAATTAGTCATATGAGCCTCCTCGAAAGGTAATTGGCCATAACAGGAAACATTATACAGTTTCTAGAATTTATTAACAAAAAATTGAAAGATTCTTATTTATTTCTTCTGCAGAACAGTAAGAAAGATAAGGAGGGTTTCTTAGTAGTTAGTTCATTTAGAATTTACATATTGTTCTTCAACAAATCTCAAGTGTTGACAGGATAAGGTATAATGTAACATATGTATCTGTTGATTTTAATTTCTAAATATATTTGTCTTGTACTTAGCTCTGTAACTGTTGCTCCATTATATTAAGACTAATAAAAGATCATTAGAAATTTTGTGGATTTTTATTAACAAAAAGTGAAATTAACTGCTGTAGCACAGAAAAATTAAACAATGAATTACTGACAAAAATTTTAATGACTCGTTATCTAATAGTAACCCCTAATTATGAACTTTGGTGAAGCAGGTGATGATAGCTCCATGGTATGATGATATGGGTGCTGAATATGGAAAGCACTATCACTCAGAAGTGATGTGTACAAGATATACAGTAGTGTGTGAGAGAGGAGGAACATTATATGGAATTCAAAAACAAAGAGCAAGTAAAAAGGGAAAAAAGTCTAAGCACAGCTAGAACGCCATATTCGTGTAGAATTTATGGTTGAATAAGGTAGGAATTGGTGATTGCGAATTACTCAGCAAATTTCAATCCCTTTTGCACACACTGATGTCAAAAACGGGATGTTGATGTTAAAATAGAGTGCTACGAAAAAATTTTAATTCTAAATATGAAACTGAAAGTAATTATAAGTGAGCAAATACATTAGAAAAGTTTGTAATAACAGGAAAAGAGGATTTAAGAGAAATGAACGTTGTCAAAGACTCTTGAGAGGAATGTAGGATATTGTGGATGACAAAAAAGGTAACATCCATAATTAGTCCATTCCAAATGGTTGCCAATTGTTTATGTTTAATGTAAATGTTATTTGTCATTTGCATTTGACTGTTTACAGTAGTGTGTTCTTAAAAGCAGCAACCTTTTTTTTACTTCAGCCTCTGTTGTGGCATGGAAACTAATTCAAAGAGCAACTACTGTATTGTTTAAATTATATCTTATATTGAATAGCTGTTGTGGACTGTGGTCACAATATATACTCTGATAGCTGATAGCATTAAGACAAAGGTGCCACATGTGTACACAAGTGTCGGGTACAAAGACAACCTCATTACCCATACTTCTCTTACTGTGGTGCCACAGATAATGAAGTCATATATCATTTTTACTAACCTGGAGAAAGTCTTACTGATCAAAGTGTGTGAGCTGAACATGTATAAAATCATACACTTCTAGGTGCTCATGTCATCTGAATAGATACACTAACAAAATTGTGCAGAAGAATAGAACATTATTGACTAAATCTGTCATAGCTCTATGACTTACACATGGTGAACTGTAAGTATTTACAACATATGATCAATTTTTAACAAAAAGACATGTGCTATAGAAAGAGTTTTCAGTGTTTCTCATGAGACCATGTGATGTAGTAGTATGAACACATGGGTATTCTGGAATTATTTGTAGCAGTACTTCTGCCACTTATCAGTAGAGTGAGCATACTTACTGGCATTGTGTAACATTGTAAAATAAAATTGTTACATATTATTCTGTGTAATGATTACTTATCTGTTAAATGTTATATGGCAAATATAACTTTTCACCTTCAAGTGTAACATTATAAGGAATAAAATGAGGACAGGGAACCATTCACTTACAGATCAATGACACATCACATAAACACTTACATCCACACATCTTCCAACAGAATTTGAATACTATAATACATATTTGTGGTCTTCCAAAAGCTGATTCTCCTGATTTGCATCTCTCAGCACCATTTATAGCTACTATGATCTGTAAATAGACCAATACAAATAAAGGGCAATGTACTCATATGACTACTGCCTTTACTGCCTTATTGGGACTTCATCATGATTTTTGACAATAATATGAAAAATTGATTGCAGCAAAGAGTGCAGATTTGAGAAAAATCTGTATTTTTTTTAAATATCATGATGTAAGTTGTGTTCTGGCTAAGGAATGTTTGTGGATTGTAACATCTCTAACACTCAGATATAAATCAGAAATAAATAGTAGTTTGTTAATATTTACAATTGAGCCATTAATTCTTGGCAACTGTTTGGAGGGCAACACATATTGACATCAACTTTCTGGCTAAGAAAATCACAAGTAAAGTAACATCTCTGAAAATGTTACACATTTCACTTGAAGGAATGAGACTGAAGTATAACCTAAGTCATGTAAGAATAGGGGGAGCGAGTCTTCTGTGGTTCTGCTGAAGATGTGATCCCTGAATTCAGTTGGACATACCTCTGACAATACTCTGCATATAGTGTTTCCTACAACAAAGGGACTGTGATGATGAAAATTTGAATATGAAGGACTCCAGAATATCCATACAGGATGAGATTCTAGTTATGCTACTCTTACTGCTGCTTTCCCCAAGATAATTTGTGACAGAGTTAGCCCTCTTTTAACCATAATGACTGTGATCCTTCAATCAAAAAACTGTGACCAGTAGTTGAAAGAAAGCACAGGTCACACTTCTATATAAGATGGGTAATACATAAACCTTCTGTCCAATATCTTACATATCGATCTACTGCAGCATCTTTAACCACATTCTTGTGACAATGATGATGATGATCTCCCTTTAACAAACACAGATACAACCAATGTTGGTCATACACAGCTCAACTTTCACTTCCTTCACATAACTTTGATCAAAGCAGGAATCCCCAGCCTTTAGGATATTAGAAGCCAAAATGTAGTTTTAACATTCAGCAACTATCGGTTACAAATATTAGTAAATTACATCTTGTTTTTATGGCATTTTTATACTCTGCAAAATTACAAAATTCACAATATGTCATAAAAGTAGACAATTTCATATTATTTCGCTAAAAACTGCTAATTTTGGGTTATGTTTTTCGCAAAATTTTCCTGCCCCTAGCCATTTTGTGTAGTTATCACTGTAGTCATACAGTATTTGGACATCTCTATAAGCTTATTCCATTTATAGTACTTAATCCTCTTTATTTCTTCCATACTTACCCAAGTGTCTCCAATCTTTCTTTTTGTAGTTATTGGTGTCATCATACAGATATTGGGTGTCTCCATTAGTTTATTCCATTTACAGTAATTAATATTTCAAAAATGTCCAGAAATGTTGCTTTATAAAGTGTGTTTCACCACCAGAAACAATGAAATTAACAGGAGATATCAAAATGGGAAGTGTGGAAGTAACTACTTTCCAGAATATGACTCACTGCAATAATGTGCTAAAGTATTTTCATGAACAAAATTTGTACAATATGTCTAAGATATATTTGTACAGCTTGCCAGTTATTCTGTGACATTTTGACAAGGTGCTTCCCATCTCCAGAGTGAACTGGCCAACAACACTGTTCTGTCATGTGGGGTTGCATAAAACAATATCAGTAGGACAGCTGAATCATTCCGTATAACTTGACTCATTCCATGCCCATGAAGACTCCCATTAATGATGGTATTCATGCAGTATGATGTATGAGTGAATGAGCCAATGAATGAATGAAAGCACCACATCACTGTAAGGTTTTTAGTCTCTGCTGGAGGAGTCTTGGGTCCAGCCCTTACCTTATACACCTTAAAACTCTAACCTGGTTGTGTATTATTTCTTTCCTGTTCTCAAAAGAAAATAAATTATTCATTATTATTTGTCAGAATCTACAAGCAGCAGTCTCTGAATATGATGCATATGTAAAGAACCTCTCAAAAGAGGGTTGCTACAAAATCTTCAGCAAATGGTTTGAGTAGATGCATCATTACATAGCACATGAGGATTAGAGTATACTGGTATACTGAAAAGATGTAGAAGTATAATCTTCAAAAGACAATAAATGATTTGCAAAACTTTCAGAGTGACCCTTTACTGATAAAACTACAGTTGTCTGAAGAAGTTGACATAGCTCTTAACATGACTATCATCTCTGTCAAAGTTGTGTATATACAGAAACTGTCAATCATGTCAGAGTTTGGATTTAATATTAACCTAGAAGTCCCCATAATCTCAAATATCAGAGGAAGGTAGTATTAGACTGTGGTTTTCAATGAAACTTCACTTTAATGCTTGAATTAGTTTCTACTTCACTATGAAATCTCTGGAAGGAAATCTCCAGCTATCCTTGAAAAGTGACATAATTTGTTGGAAGCACAAATAATTTTACAGTACCTGTTTTCATGTGTTATGATGTTGTTCTCAACAGTCACTTCATTTACTGGTTCTATTATTTCACTAACTGTTGATATATTAGGTTCAACAGTTGTAGTTATTTGTGGACTGAAACAAAAAAGTTAACATAGGTGTCAGCTTTGCTATGAGATATGTATAAGTACATTCATACATGCATACTGGTGGTTGATTTATGAATAGAAGAAAGGCTTTTTTACAAAGTTGACTGGACATTAAACTCTAATCTTCCTTCATTCCTTTTGACAAAGTATAGTCAGTTTGACTTGCTTGGTTAATTTCCATTGTATGTTTAAAAAACCACTGTAAATAATGGTTGCCTTATTTACAAGGCCCTATGTGAGATGAGAAACATATGACTAGAAAGTGAAAACACCATCACTATTGGTATTGAAATTGTTTTAAAGTAGGAAAGACATTTTCCAGAGCACAAACCAGTGAATTAAAAGTCAAGTACAAATCAGATCACAGTAAATTTATTTTTCTCTTGTTGGTACTATATTTATGTTAATTTCAATCATTTATTATCTACAGATTATGATAATTTTAATGTTAATGTTAATTACAATCATTTATCATCTACAAATTCTACCTGATAGTAGAATTACTTTCTTCCTTTCTTTCCAGTTCTTTTTGTCCAGCCAATACTGGGTTGAAAGTGGTATGGTTTCTTCTCCAATGTCATGGAGAACCAACCATATCCTTATATAGCCTATTATTTTGATGGGTCACCACTATCAAAGGAATCTTAAAGCTATTGCCAGCTTGTTCTCCCCCTCCTCACCTCCCCCTCCCCCCCCCCCCTTTGCCCCTTCCACCAATACCCACCCCTTCTGCTTGCATCTAGTGTAATCACATAATCAATAGGGATGTTTGTCTGAGAAGGACCCAAATATTTTTATTTTAAGAGTTTGCAATGCAACTCATTTAATATGTCCTGAAACATACTTTTTGTTGTTTGATTGTATGTCACGTTGAAGAAGAGCAGCATTTTTACAATTTTTTTTTCCAACTTGTTGTGGCTGCCTGTGGACTGCGGTTCTTGAGTTTTTGCTGTACAGCTGTGTTCTGCCACTGTTAGTGTTCTTAGTGAAGTTGAGCAGCTGATAGTACCTTGAGTTTTTCTGTTAGCCCAGTATTTCTTCATTTTGATGCTGAACTCCACCGTGAATTCCTCAGAACACTTCCTGGTCTCATGGTAGTTAACTTCTACAAGGGATATTAGGAAGGTCTGGTTTTGATAGGTAAATTGTAGTAACCCCTGGTAGTTATTATGTCTTGCCAAGTAAGAAGTTCTGTAAGGTCTTTATCTATTTGCTTCTTTCACAATGATCCAATGGTTTTACTGTTGTTGCCTTTTTTTTTTTGCAGATATTATAGTGTAGGCTATGGGGGTCCATTCTGTACAGGTGCCCATAGGAAGTTAATCATCTTCTGCTGATAGTGTTGATTTCTTGGTGTTGGTAGAGTTCATGATTAGGTATGTACCATCATCTCCCATCTGGTAGGATCTTTCGACCCATTATCTTTTGCAGGAAAGTTTTCTTTTAATTTATTTTGATTATTAATTTTTTTTATAATACTAACAAAGAGGATTAATTTTACTTTATGGCTTGCATAGCAAAGAAAATTATAGATATTTTGTAGTCCCTTGTGGGATTTTATTTCTAGTTTCAACTAGCTACAACATTTTGAGCCTCAATATAATATTTAATATTAAAAAAATAAATAAATAACAGCCATGTGTGTACAGTTTGTAGTACTGAAAAAAGCTGAGGTTCATATCTGGTTCTTTTAAACATTCTCAAAAATACAATGAGCAGATTGTCAATGGTTATGTCAAAGATAAGTGATTACTAAATCCATTAGTATTTTACAACTCAGGAAAAATGTAGTCAAAAGAGAAACTGGATACAAATTATTATTACACACTCTCATCAGCATTTTAAATGTACGGAGGTAGGTGGGTATCTCTCTAATGTATAAAACTAGTTACACACATCAAAAAAGTTTTGCATCACCTCAGTTCCAAGGGTTCCGGAACCTGTATAGAAAATTGGAATGGAGGCCATGTGGTGGTCCAGATTGCTGTACACACCAGTACCTCTAATACCCAGTAGCATGTCCTCTTGCATCGATGCATGCCTGTATTCATCGTGGCTTACTATCCACAAGTTCATCAAGGCACTGTTGGTCCACATTGTCCCACTCCTCAATGACGATTTGGCATAGATCCCTGAGTGGTTGGTGGGTCACGTCATCCATAATCTATCCCAGGCACGTTTGATAGGGTTCATGTCTGGAGAAAATGCTTGCCACTCTAGTCGAGTGATTTCGTTATCCTGAAGCATGTCATTCACAAGATTTGCATGATAGGGGTGTGAATTGTTGTCCATGAAGACGAAAGCCTCACCAATGTGCTGCTGATCTGGTTGCATTATTGGTCAGAGGGTGGCATTCACGTATCATACAGCCATTACGGCGCCTTCCATGACCACTAGTAGTGTACGTTAGTCCCACATAATGTCACCCCAAAACAGCAGGGCTCCACCTTGCTGCACTCGCTGGACAGTGTGTCTAAGATGTTCAGTCTGGCCGGATTGCCTCCAAACACGTCTCCTACAATTATCTGATTGAAGGCATATGTGACACTCATCGGTGAAGAGAATGTGATGCCAATTCTGAGCTGTCTATTTGCATGTTGTAGGGGCACATCTGTACCACGCTACATGGTGTCGTGGTTGCAGACAGGCCTCGCCATCTACGTCAGGAGTGAAGTTCCACATCATGCACCCTATTGCGTACAGTTTGAGACATAACATGACGTCCTGTGGCTGCACAAAAAGCATTACTCAAGATGGTGGCATTGCTGTCTGTGTTCCTCCAAGCTATAATCCGTAGGATAATAGCAGTTATCCACCACAGTAGTAGCCTTTGGGCAGCCTGAGTGAGGCATGTCATCGAAAGTTCCTGTCTCTCTGTATCTCCTCCATGTCCAAACAACATCACTTCACTCCAAGACACCTGCACACTTCACTTGTTGAGAACCACTCCTGGCACAAAGCAACAATGTGGACACAATCGAACCACATTATTGACCGTCTAGGCACGGTTGAACTAAAGACAACATGAGCCTTGTACCTCCTTCCTGGTGGAATGACTGGAACTGATTGGCTGTCAGACTCCCTTTGTCTCATAGGCGCTGCTCTTCTATGGATGTTTACGCCTTTAGGTGGGTTTAGTGACATCTCTGAACAGTCAAAGGGACTATGTCTGTGATACAATATCCACAGTCAACGCCTATCTTCAGGAGTTTTGGGAATGGCAGTGATGCAAAATTTTTTTTGATATGTGTATAAAATCCCTTACATACTGAAATGTAAATTTGAAATTCTTAAATATGTTTCAGAAGTATACAAGGATTAATTGACAACATATGTTTCACTAGTAGGCCTCTTTTGAATGACCAACTGAAGGCACCAGAGCATCTCATACTCCAATGTGATGTGCTCTGTAGAGGCCCCAAAACATTGCATAAGCTAACATTTAATACTGTTTTGTCTACAACAGATATAATTTACACTTGAATACTCTTATTGCCATAAATTTTATAAGGAACTGTGCTGCAATTGTTCTTGGGGATAGTGACATGCCTACAGGAATTTCAAACAAGTTAAGAATTATTTAATATAATAGAAAGCAGAAATCACTTTATAAAAAATAAGGAAACTTCTCCCAGCTAAAAGTCATGATAGTTTTGGTACAATCTGCCATCATCATGATTCAGGAGAGCACTACTAGCATGCATGTGATTCTGTTTATGGAGAATTGCCTTATAAATCTAACAAATTAGAAGATATATCAGGTGTTATGACATTTTGCATTTTCAGAAATGAAATCAGCCTCCTTGCCTCCCAGATCTCACCAGTAGTGGGCACTTCAGTTATATTATAATTGTAAGCATGTATAACTGAATATTCATAACTGACAACTACATGCAATGACACTTAGTCCCACGAAAAAAACTCCAGGTTTCATCAACAAAACTTCCCTTTTTTTTATAATTTGTAATGTATTAAAGTGTCAAACCATTCTGATATGCTTTTGCAATTTCATATTCACAACTGAGGTTTTCTTTGAAACAATGCAATTTTAGAATGTATCGGAGAAGTACACTTGCTGTAAATAATAAACAGTAATGTAAACAATGTACTCACATTTGTGATTCTAAAGGACTGTCTTTATCTGCATCAGATTCAAACTTAGTGTAATCATCTGCCTGCTTATGAACTCCCAGTCTTGGCCTGTGAACATAAATGAGATTTAGTCTGTGTACACATGATCAACAAGTGGACTATTCTATACGACTATGCTGTGTTTCATAACAGAGCCGCTCAATACACAACTGTAGCAGTCAATGCGGGAAAACTGGCAGCTTGGATTACATAGTGGCAGCAATAATAATACATTTCGTCTTTTCTATCGGAGTGTATGAAGCTCGTTAAATAAGAAAGGTGTTTCTACAGATGGACTATACATAAGAAAACATCATTTTGAAGTCACAGTAATTGAACAAATGCACCTAGACTGATAGAAATTAGTATCAGATTACTGTTGATATACTATATATTATAAAGAAAGGAGGATGGACTGTATACTTAACCAGTGAATGGTTGAGGATAATTATCAATGAGTGATATACTGAAGAGTTCCTTGAGTGCCTTACATCATTTCACTAACAGGCTTGGAAATATATGAGATAGCAGGTCTGATTTTGTACGGCCTCCCAAATGTTTTAAACTTCATATATCAATTAGAGGGGGCACTAATGAGAGTTAGTAGAAATCATTAGGAGATTTCAATTTTGATTTATTCTCGGATGGTTGTGATCAAGGGCACTTACAGTAATTGATATTGAAAGATGGCTAGACCTTCCTAACTGCCTTTTTTCTGCTTTATTTATTTAGTCAGGTAGACACATACAATTAGGATACTTTCATTAGGTTAGGAAGGGTATATGGTCAGTGAGGGTTGGCAGTGGTTGTGATACTGAATTCAATGGTAGCTAGCTGCAAGAAGATATTAGAGGTGGTGAGGCTGTGCACTTGTATTGTTGGACAGCCAAGCTGTGGCAAGGGGGGTTTATTGGCCAGTGTGGAGAGAGCAGGCATTGGCAGAGTGAAGGGAGACTCCAGCTGGTGCTTTTGCACAGCAGAAGCCAAAGTGGAGGACATGGTCCAAACCACTGGGGGTCCACTGGCCATAGGAAGTAACAAACCCAGAGCGGCCAAGGCATATTGTCGCAGAGGTCTGAGATAGAACTTTTTACGACTGCTTTCAACGACGTGCAACTGACCGAGGCTCCGAAGAAAAGTGCACTCTGCCATTTCTGCAAGGGGCCTTGTGCTGTTTCCTGGGAACCTTCCCACAAGATTGATATCAGTTAGGCCAAAATGGAGCAGCACCGCAGGACACCTGACACTGTGTCACTGGGAGAGTTGCTGTGGTTTTTTGAGGCCATGTAGGCATGCAAGTCACACTGTTTCCCACACATGCAAATGGTCCGCCACCATAGGTGAGTGGGCAGTGCACTCGCTTGTCACGCCGGGGGGCCTGGGTTCGGTTCTCAGCTGGGTTGGAGATTTTCTCCACTCAGGGACTGGGTGCTTGTGTCGTCTTGATCATCCTCATTTCATCCTCATCAACGTGCAAGTTGCTGAAGTGGTGTCACCTCAAAAGACTTGCACCAGGCATTCAGGTCTACCTGCCAGGAGGCCCTTGCTGCACGACATTTCATTTCACGTGCAACTGAATAGTGTGCTGATTGGGGTGCTGACTGTGACATCATAAAACGTAACAGTGAACACCTGTTTGATGCCTTGAAATGTGTTAGGACTGGAGGAACAGTTTTTTTCCCATCTTGTGGAGGGAGGCTATATGGTACACAGGGTGATGTGCATCTGGCAGAGGAGAGTGCTACCTTTTTCAGTTGGTGATTTTCAGCTTTTAGGTGCATACTCCATGTACAGTATTTTGGGGAATTGTATGAAGTGTGAGGCTGTGAGGACATGGCATGCAGGACACATCATTTGAGATTTCTACATGTGCATTGTGAGTATTTCACACCACTGGCACTAAGAAACTTTATAGTGAATTTCACTCTCTGCACCGTACATTCACAGCAGCAACAGTCACAGTCCAATCTTTGCCACTATCAGTATCAAACATATAGTTAGTCAGATCACATTATCTATTTAAAAATCAGAACTAGTGTCAATTTCCCATCATCAGTTCAACTATGTTAACTGCACATCAGTACACTTCATTTTATGAACACAAGCATAACATAATTGATGTGTTATGTTGAGCCATGTTCCATACTGTCTTTTGGAAATAAATCTGACTTCTGTTTGTTTTTCAGGTATTCATGAGTTCTTCATCACCTTTATTAGTTTTATTTGACTATGTGAGGAGTAATAGGAGAAGTCTTGGAATAAAATACATTATCCCATCTTCAGTTTCATTATACAGGAAAAATATCTTCTCATTTGCCTCAAATTTCCATTCACAGTAGTGTAAATGAAGGGCGCTACTTTGCCTTAGACATATTCAGATGCAGAAGTTCACCAGCAGTGCCCACATCCTTGCCCACCAAACAGGACGTTATTGTAATGTCCAACTTTGATTTGATCACCACAGAAACATTCGTAGTAAGAGCAGAAGGACATAGTGCAACAGAGATTGATAATTTGTTTCTAAATCCAACTTTATTTCGTAAATCAGACTTGAGTCCCATAATGATCACAACAGCCAAATGGTCGAAATAAAGCATCCCCACTAATCATATTTAACTAAGCAGGGAAAGATGTAGTTTCAAAAAATCATAAATGTTGACTTAGCTACACTTTTCAGAGAGAATTAACAGACTGAACAAGTTGTTGTTGGCGTTGTTTACCTAGGCAAACAGTGAATGAGAAAGTTAATTACACCTAAATAGTATTCTCACAACACTATGAATCCAGTTTCCATTTAAATCAGATCAGGAACAGTTATAGTGGAAGATGTGAGGAATGATGGATAACTTATGGGCTCAAAGTATCTTGTATCAGGAGGAGAGAGCTTTATTTAATGCAAAATTAAAGGGGCACCAGTATGGCAAAATTATTTGCCATGTCAACAAAATGGCAGAAACCCACACTATGACTAAGAAATTTAAAATTCTGAGACTAAAGCAAAGGCAATCAATGCATTATTAAGCATGAAATGAGTAAAGTTGGTAGAGGTAATGATATTCAACTTCTTGACGACAGTTTGGCTATCAAATTCAGTGAATTCTTCCCAGCAGTAGCTGAAAGCAGGGACAAAAAATGGACCATCAAAAGCAGATCCATTAGACTTACTTATACAGACATTATGTACTCCAAAACAGAAGGCGCCATTTTATCCAAATTGTCTATTAGAGAGCGTACAATCATTATGCCATAGAAAAGCAGTGCCTTGTCATCCTATTAAGGTATTTCAACTGAATAATATGTTATTGTTCTGTTTATTAATGGTTGCTTCAGCACTACAGAACAAAAAAATAGACTCCTCAAAGGTTGTTACTAGCCAGATTCATGGCTGCAAATTATAAAAACGAACCAGGAGTCTTTTATTACAAGAAAAACTATACTGGCAGTCACCTCTTTCAGTGGGAGAAGCAGTTTATTCTGGAGACATCACTGTACATCACACAAGATCAGCAGAATTTTTGTGCTTGTCTTTTGTAGTAGGCCTACTCTCGAACGAGCCAAAGAAAACAGAAATTTGTGTTAGGCCTGAATTTGTAACAGCATTTCAAGTGCCTAACAACATATTTAGAGATTGGATTTAAGTAACATTGGGCAACTCAACATGTACATAACGTTTTTGTCTTTGAAAAATAATGAAAAATCTATTTGATCTAGCTGCTGTACATGAATATGTCCATCATTCACAGTAGTTAGCAAAAGAATAAATTTATTTATTTATTTGTTTGGCAACTTATGATGTACATCTATGGAGTAAGTCCAAGTACATATCTGCTTTGTCAGTTTTCCAATAAAATACATTACTTTTACTGATTCTAACTATAGTTTTGCTAAGATAACTAATAAATTTTAGCCACAACATTTCTGAAATTAACATCATAGTTACAAAATTTTAGATACTGTACACTGAACGGATTTTATGAGGCATGCATAATCTATGCACCTAAATTATAGGACATTTAATTGCAATAATTCTATACTATGGGTCCATCATTTTATATATATGGTATAATACAGTCATATAGCACATAGATATTCTACATCCCATTTTGTTTAGATTTATAAAGAAATTTAACAGCGATAATACTGTAGAAAACAAAATATTTAGATAAAACAATGCTGTTAAGAAGTTAACGCATTTTACTTTTTCTTTTGCTCTATACCTGTGTACATTTTTTTAGTGTACTATGCCTGTTTGCTTCAGTTATTTTCATTTGAAAGAAATTCTCTGATTGAATATAAAGGGGTTTCTAATAGCAGTTGTTTGATTGACTGTTTAAACTTATCCTTCGATTTGGCATTAGTGATGTGTGGTGGTAAAGAGCTGTACAACTTTACTGCCATGTAACCACTGCTTCTCTCATATTGAGTTGTGTTATGCTGCAGAATTCTTAATTTCTTGGTATTTCTAGTGTGGTGGTGGTGTACATCTTCATTTTTGTTGAATTTATCTTTATGATCCCAAGCAAGGAGCAGAATTTTATGTATGTACAAGCTGTAGAAGGTTAAAATCTTACATTTTTTTGAAAAGAGGCTTGCAACTATCTCTTGTTCTTTTGTTTCCTATTATTCTAATTGCTCTGTTTTGTAATTTGAATATTCTAATTGCCTCAGTCGAGTGGCCAGAGATTTCTATACCATAGCTCATTATAGCATTGAAGTATGAAAAATAGAACATGCACACATTATCTTCAGTTATTAGTGGCTTAATTTATCTCAGAGCAAAAATGGCTCTGCTAAGTTTATTGCTTATATTGGAAATATGATGTTTCCATCCGAAACAACTGTCCACGGTGATGCCTAAAAATTTAGCACTTTCAACTACTCTTGCATCTACCTCTTGCAAATTTGTCAGTTCACTTGTTTTTCTTTTGTTGTTCCAAGATAGGATTGCATTAGTTTTCTCATAATTGAGAATTAACATATTCACTTCAAGACAATGGGTGATTATTTAAACTGTTTGATTACTTTTACTAATGGCTTCCTGTAAGCTCGGTCGCACAGTTATGCTTGTTGTTTCGTCTGCGAAGAGTATCAATTCACTGTCTATGTTACAATGTAAATCATTTACGTATATAAGGAAAAGGAGGGGTCCTAGAATACTGCCCTGTGTCACCCCATGTTGTATATCTTGTAGTTTTGATAGCTGTTTCCCTCGATTGTGTGGCACTTCCACTGCTTGTTTTCTGTTCTGCAGAAATGACTTCATGATATCAAGAGCAGTTCCTCTAATTCCATAGTGGTGTAGCTTCATTATTAATATGTGGTGATTGTTTTGTTGTGGTCTTCAGTCCTGAGACTGGTTTGATGCAGCTCTCCATGCTACTCTATCCTGTGCAAGTTTCTTCATCTCCCAGTACCTACTGCAACCTACATCCTTCTGAATCTGCTTAGTGTATTCATCTCTTGGTCTCCCCCTACGATATGTGGTGATTGACAATATCAAAAGCTTTAGATAAGTCACAAAAAACACCAACCGGGATTTCGCCTTGATCTAGGCCTGCAGAGATTATATTAATATGTTCAAATGCAGCTGACACTGTAGATTTCTCCTTCTGGAACCCAAACTGTCTACCATTTATGGTACAGTTTTTATAAAAAAATTATGATACAGTTTTTATAAAAAAATAATTTGTTTGAATTCTTACCACCATACAGCCTTTGGCATTCAGATCACTTTTGTACTTTACATATTATGATAATCCAGAATGTTTGTCCTAGCAGTCAACACATGTATTTCTGTGGATGCTTTGGCAGATGTTTAGTTTTTGCATTGTGTAAATGGAGTTAGCTGAAGCAAATAATATTCATCACATGTTTCATGCAGCACTCAGTTTCACGGAAAATGTCAGCTTGTGTCTTTGTAAGGATAAAATTTATAAAGTGTGACTTCAAGTGCATATTCAATAGAGCTGTCTCTAATTAGTATAGAGCTACATTTGGCTAAATAATATATACTAACAGGAAAAACAAAACGTTATGAGAGAGCAGAGCTCCACTCGTTATACTGTTGTATGATAATGGCAGACAGTGAACACAGCATGGGCTGACACATAAGAAGAGGAAAGCTCAAGATGAACAAGAAAGACATGATAAATAATGTTAACTAATATTTTGATGTCTGTTGTTATTGACTGTTTTAGAGATTGAATGAGAGTCTGCATTTTTGACACAGTACTGATACATACCAGTGCAGTTTAATTTTCAGTAAATTTTTGTAGAACAGCCTGCTGTTTCAATTACTGTATGCACTACCCAATCATTACTGGAGCACTACTTTTTCTTCACACTTTGCTTTCCTTGCTAATGTATATCATTACATGAGGTATCACACTAGACTAATATTGGATCCTGCTATGAAATGAGCACGTAACACTCTGCTTTAAAATGCATTTTTTTTGTAGTGGGTGGTTATTTTAGCTAACTCATTCCACACACTACACAAATTAAATTGCAGAGCAAGTGCTCCTGAGAACTCCTAGTAGAGAAACATCTGATAAATAAAATAATCTAGAAGTAGTTTTATGTGAATGTTGTATCGCTATTAGTCTTTGGTTGTTGGTATACTTCATAGAAGCTTTCTGCAGTGGGAGCTTCTACTAACTGATGTATGACTAATTCTGTATTCCTGAAACATCTCTTTCATGACAACATGAAAGAACACAATGTTTGAATGAACAAATGATTAAATGAGTGAAGAGCTGTTGCTCATAACTGTGCTCCAAGTGTTCAGCAGTAGAATCCCCTCCAGAGCCATAGTTCAGAAGTGGCTTTGAGAGCATCTGGATTGATATCCTGAAGCATATCACTACTCGTAAACCTATAAGGCAGCAGTCACCACTGCACTCACTGGATAACTTACGGAATGTCTGACGAAAATCATGACTTTCTGTTGCTACATCACATCAGGCTTTCACTCAATTTTACATGTGGTAAAAATGAGAGAGGCAGTATGGTCTGCCATCAGTGAACACCGGTACACTCAGTAGCCAGTCGGCTCTCACTCCATCTCTGTTTCTGCTGTCTGCAGGCATTTGATTGGCTTCGACACAACAGGCTGAGCTAATTTTTGCTGTTTCTATTATCCATGTATTTTACCCCAGTAAAAGCTTTTCAGTTTCTTTGTACAATCCTGTACATGACCCCTACCACAGAAAGTGATAAGCTAGCACTGCCTCCCACCTGAAGTAGAAGTAGTAGCCTGCCACAGCGCCACCTAGAGCCACTGCGATGAGGACGGCCAAAGTAATGATGGCCGCCATGTAGCCGGTGACGTCAGTGGGCTCCTGGTTCTCTGCCTCTGGTGGCAGGTTTTCCACTTTGACCTCCGAAGACGAAAGCAGCCTGAGTGCAAAAAGATGAGTTAGCCAGGTGAACTGTCGAGAGCAGTGGGCAGGTTACTTAGCTCAGAATTCCAGTTCAATTTGATTTTTTATTTAATTCTGCAAATTAAATGTTTTTTGGGTGTACTAAGGGTACAAGGAAAAGTTAAGTCAAAGAATACAGTATTACATGTTCATTTGTTACACGAGAACTGGTGTAAGATTATGTGAAGACTTAAAAATGGTGAATAAGTAAAATTACACATTTTACCTTTGTGACATAACTAAATAAGTAGATTTACATTTTTATCTTCATAAATTAAATTAGAATACAACATTTTAATCTTCATAAGCTATATAAAAGTACTACATTTTTATTTTAAGAGTGAAATTTTTTTCTTAAGTCATTTCCCCTATTCTTAAACTAAAGAAGGCCTTATAACTTTAAGAATTCACCCATTTTATTAAAAGTTTGCTATAATGAAGAATGTTTTTAGTTTCCTTTTGAATACCAGCACTGCGGCAGTTTCATATCCTTTTTTATGTTGATGGGAAGCTTATTGTACACTTTTACTTCTGATTTGTGCACTTCCTTCTTTGCATACTTTCGTGGGAATTGCAGAGCTTCAGTGAAGTTGTTTCATCTCTTTTGTGTCGTGATTGTGGATGTCACAATTTGTCTAGAAGTATTCCCTGTTGTTGACTACATATATCATCATGGGTATATGTATTGACATGTAAATGTAAATACCTGGAGAGATCTGAACAGATCCCTACTTCTTTTAGTAACCCCATATACTAATCTCACTGCTCAGTTTTGAAGTTCAAAAACATTTTTAACACTTGCAGCATTTCCACAGAAGATTTTACCTTAGGAGGTCATAGAATGGAAATATGCAAAATATGACAATAGCATTATTTCTCTGTCAACAAAGTGAGATGATTCTCAATGAAAAGAATGCTGAGCTAAGTTTCTTGAGCAGCTGATCAATTTCCTCATTCTGTCTCAACTGATCATCCATCTAGTGCCTAGGAATTTTTTTTGTGAGGGGTTTCATTAATGTTCTGATTGTTAATGCAATCCAACATAAAAAATTCCTCGGTATCCAGATGGACAGTCAGTTCATAACAATTTGCTAACTTAGAGTGCATCGCGGGTAAATTCCCTGACCATAGGGGATGATTTCAAATTGTCATCTGTACTGCTGGAGAGTCATGCAGTTAAAATGTGTCAGAAACTGGGATCCTAGAGAGATTATTCTCAACATTTTTCTGAAGATTACTTCGAGCAGTTAGAGTACCGACTCATGAGGGCAATTTCTTAGCTCTCATAGTAATTAATAGATATGAATGTGCCAAAATAATATGATTCCTTGTTCCTTGTCATTACATGAACACTGAAATGGAAGATAATGTGATCAGTAACTGTCAAATAGAAAATCAATTAAAATTGTTCAGCTATGTAGTGTAAAAGTCTTACGAACAGAACATCACTGTTTAAAATATTGTAACTTTGTGGCATAAAGGAATCTTCAGTTTGGTAATGGAGGGAAATGTGGGAAGTAAAAATTGTAGGAGGAGACCATGGCAAGAATGCAGTAAGCTGGTGCAAATGGATGCCAGTTGTAATAGTTATTCAAAGATGAAGAGGCTTGCTCAGGATAGAGTTTATATTGAGACAATTCTCCTGGGTGTTCCTTTGTAATGGAACATTTGAAAATGGAATTAAGCATTTCAGTTTTTGCTTTTCTACCCTCAATTTCACTTCCTATTTCATTCACTAGGGACTGGACACTAACATTGGTGCTACTAACAGCCTTTACATATGACCAGAATTTCTTCTGCTTCTGTGAAAGATCACTTAGCCATTTCTGTGATGGAAGTCATTGAAAGCATCATACATTGCTCTCTTGACAGCCAAATGCATTTCATTCAGCATCTGTTTATCTGTAGCCCTACACTTTGTTTCACACCTAGTATGCTGTAATCTCTGTTTATTTAGAAGTTTCTTTGCAAAGACTGTTTACAACAGAGGTTCCCTCCCATTATGAACTGTTCTACTGGCTACATATCTATCCAGTGCAAGGTCAACTGTTCTTTTAAACTTGAGCCAGAGTTCCTCTGCATGCTCCTGCCCTGCACTGAAAGTTTCAAGTTCCTCATTGAGATAGGACACTACCGATTCTTTGTCTAGTTTACTGAACATATATATCTATCTGCTGTTTTAGTTGTCCTTTGCACTTTAGTAATCACTGTTGCCAAACTGTGTCATAGTCACTGATACCAGTTTCCACATGGCCACCCACAGAGATCTCAGGTCAATTTGTTGCCATTAGATCCAGCATATATCTATCACGAATGGGGTTCCTAACTATCTGCCCTAGGCAGTTTTCAGAGAAAGCATTTAGTAAAGTTTCACAGGATGTCTTATCATATCCATCACTAAGAAAACTGTAATTTTCCCAATTAATTGTTGGATGATTAAAGTCTCTGCTGATGATTACAGTATGATGAGGAACTTACATACAAGTGAACTGAGGTTTTCTCTAAAATTTTCGGTTACATCAGGAGATGATGCTGATGGGCGATGGAAAGATCCAATTATCATTTGATACTGTGTCTTGCCCAAACAATCTCACATGCAGCTTCAATGTCTACCTTGATGGATTTGAGTTTCTTGCCTTCTGCAACAAATAACCACCTCCATTTCCCATTCGCCTATGTTTTCGATTATAGACTTTAATTTTCCCCAAAATTCTCACTGCCATCAATTTCAGGTTTCAACCAGCTTTCTGCACCTAGAATTACGTGAACTTCACTGATTTCCATGAGCGCTTCAAACTCTGGCACTTTGTTGCGAGTACTTCGGCAGTTTACCATTAGGATATTAATACTCTCACCTGTGGGAGGCATTTCTTTCGATCTTACACTGATACTTCTGGGTTTCTTACAGCTATCGTTATCTGAACTGGATGGAGAGTCGCCTAATCTAAAAAACCCTTGTGTGCACACCACACACAATCAGCTGTTCGAGTAGTCGCACCATTTAGGGGGACCCTACAGTTTTCAACCCTGTGGCGCAAATCCAGGAAATTGCAGCCTAGCTTATCACAGAACTTTCAGAGTCTCTGGTTCGATCCCTCCACTCGACATAGAATCAAAGGGCCATGATCAGGCCTGGGGACAATACTGCAGATTGTGAGGCTGACTGAAACTCCACACGCAAGGCTGGTCTTCTCAAACTTCTCTGCCAGTCACTGGAATGACCAAAGAATGACCTCACGGTCCAGATGACAGGCATCGTTTGTTCCAACATGTGCCGTAATATTTATTTTTTATTTTATTTATTTATTTATTATCATCCCAATGATCACATTTGTGATATATGATTTGTCAGTGTACATTTTAACAACTATATAATATCTTTACAAAATTTGTATCTGTGCTGAATTCATATTAATCTATCTTATGTTTAATACAATATACAACTAATAAGTGTTTTTATAACATAATTTATTATGCACTGATGTAATTTCATTTGTCACATTAACTTAAACATATATTTTATACAGTTGCGCAGAGATATTCGCTTATGCTGTAATAGCATTTGTCAAGCATGTGGTTCTTTAGAACAGTTTTAAATTTATCCTCATTTTCCAGCTCTTTGATATGTTTTGGTAGTGCATTAAAAAGTTTGATGCCTTGATTACATACATGTTTCTGGCTTCGGGTCCTTGTTACAGCTTGTATGTGGAGATCTTTACATTGCCGTGTATCGTAATTATGGAAGTCTGTATTGGTTTTCATTTTGTCCTGATTTCTTTTGATCACCAACAGACATTTCAGAATGTATAATGATGGAATTGTTAAAATTTTCAATGCTTTAAAAAGGGGCCTACAATGTGTTTGAGGTGGGCTGTGGGTCATTATCCGAATAGCACGTTTTTGTAATTTGAAAATCTCATTTAGACGACAATTTGTTTTTCCCCAGAATACTATCCCATAGGATGCAATGGACTGAAAATAGCCAAAATATACTAATCTGGTACAGTCATTACTACAAACTCTTGAAATTATTCTAAGCACAAAACATGCTGAATTTAGTTTTAGTGCTAAGTTCACCACATGGTCCTTCCAATTAAACTTCTCATCAATGTGCATACCCAGGAATTTTGCACACTGTACTCTTTCAAGTTGTTTGCCCTCCATGGTGGGATTTAGGTCGTCCTGTTCACTTATTTTTCCATATTGCACGTAATTAGTTTTCTTTGCATTCAGTGTTAGCTTGTTAGCACTAAACCATTTTTGTATATCTTGTAGGGCATGGTTCACAGTACTGTGCAATGACTGCTTCGTATCACTAACTATTAAACTAGTATCATCAGCAAATAACATGATTCTAGCTTTTCTCTCTGACACCTGAATATCATTAATGTAAATGAGGAACAGCAAGGGGCCTAATACACTTCCTTGGGGTACTCCTACTGTGACCTCCCTCGGATCTGATCTTAGTTTAATTTTTTGATTAATATTTAGTGCTGTAATTTCAACCACCTGCATCCTCTTTTCCAGATAAGACTCGAACCACTTTTTTACCGGTCCTCTGATACCTATAGCTTCAAGCGTTTTCAAAAGTATGCTGTGGTCAACAGTGTCAAAGGCTTTTGACAAATCTAGATTTATCCCAACTACACTGTTTCCCTCTTCCAATTTAGTGATTATTTCTTTTGTGTATTCTAGTACAGCTGTTTCGGTACTTCTCCCAGCTTGAAATCCATGCTGATTACTGTTTATCAGGTTGTGCATGTTAAGATAATGTGTGACTCTATATTTCATTAGTATTTCTAAAACTTTAGAGAAAGTTGAGAGGAGTGAGACAGGTCTGTAGTTTTCTATTTTAAGTTTATCCCCCTTTTTTAACAGGGGAATGACTTTAGAAATTTTCAGTTTTTGTGGAAACACGCCCTCAGCCATTGACAAGTTTGCTATGTGCGCTAATGGTTTCGCTATCTGATTAGCTGTTTTCTTTACTAATATTATTGGCACCTCATCTACTCCAGCTGACATCTTGGACTTCAGACTTTTAATCACTTTTAAAACTTCCTTTTCGTTTGTTGGAACTGCCATCATACTGCTGGCTGCCTTGGGTGCTTCCATCTTTTTCTGCTCCCCAAGATTCCTGCTTAAAGTCTGCAGTACATTTAAAAAGTAATTATTTATATAATTAGGCATGGCATATTTATCTACCATTTTATTCTCCTCATCTTTTAGAATAATTTCCTTGTCTTTGGTAGGTACCCCGGTTTCTTTTCTCACAATTTCCCATGCTATTTTAGTTTTATTTCTGGACTGTTTAATTTCCATATTATTACTTAATAACTTTGCATTTGCAATTACTCTGCGGTATATTTTCCTATACCTCTTTACATATTCTATAACATCAATATTTGTACACTCCCTCAACTCTGAATTCAGTTTTTTCATATTTTTCACATGATTTCTTAATTCCAAGAGTCATCCAAGAACTTGATTTTACGTATCCAGTAGACTTGATTCTGGTCAGTTTCTTTGGAAAACACATCTCAAAGTTCATCATATAAATCGATGCAAATACACTATATGCCTCATCTGTACTTGACTGTTTCATAACATCTAACCAATTTTCATTTTCTAAGATACTTATGAACTGATTACAGCTGTCCACAGAGAAGTTTCTTTTGTAAATATTATTTACACCTTTACCTTCCTTTGATCTTAAAGGGATTTCAATGGTGAGAGCATTGTGGTCAGACAATCCTAAATCTATGTTTGTTACCTCTATGTCAGTTTCTGACATATTTGAGAAAATGTTATCTATGAGGCTATTGGAGGTGTTTGTTATTCTAGTTGAATTGTTTATATGTGGTGACATGTTGAAACTCTTTAATATGTCCAAAAATTGCCTTTTTTGTTGACTTTCAACTAGAAGATTAATATTGAAATCACCACAAAGAATAATCAGTTTCTTTTTTGTAAATAGTATTTAGCAACAATTCTAATTTATCAAAAAAGACTTCTATGTTTCCACATGGTGACCTATACACTGTTATGACGATGACTTTTTTCATCAGGCCATATAGCTGGACGGCACCTGCTTCAAAAAACTTTTCAATACTTAAGTTCTGTGCTTCACATCTCTTTTTAAATTCTAACTCTTGTCTAAGGTAAATACCGACTCCACCACCTTTTGCAATTTTCCTACTATAATTATTTGCCAGTTTAAATGGATTAATATGAATACTACTAATTTCTTGGTCCTTACACCAATGTTCAGTAATACACAAGACATCAGGTTGGGTGTTACTTACTGCTATTTCAAGTTCACAATATTTGTTCTTGAGGCACTGCACATTTAGAGTCATAATCTTTAGAACAGGGGAGTGAGCACTGGTGGTATTTCTCCTTTCGTTTAACACTGTTATCTTGGAGTTTTCATTATGGCTGGATACCAAAAATCCTGTTGTACCACAGGTTTCTTGTTTCTGTTGCTTTTCCTACTTGAAGTGGATGATGCTGATTGATTGTTTATACTAGCTGTGGCAGCTGATGGCATTTTAATATTTACAATAGCAGATGATGATGTTTTTAGTGTTTCAGCAAATGTGGCTCTTGTTAAGGTTTTCATTTCTTCTGCTTCTGCCCTCATTTGGAGTGGGATTTTAGGGAACTTTTCTACTGTTATGCGGCTTATTTCTTCTAGTATCTTTTCACCCATCATCTTTTTTCCATAATAGTTCCTGTGCTGTCCATGCCTCGTGAAATGATTTCTCACTGAGCTGTTTGCATCCACAAAAGTTGCACACTTAAAAGCACAGCAGATCTTCCTGAATTTATTATTTGTTGACTTTATTTCTTTGTTTACACATGATTCCTCGATTAGATCATGTCTATGTGGCACACTTACAACGAGAACCTTTAAATTTAGATCTGACAGCTTTTTTAGAGTTGTTTGAAGTGCCCTTGTCGCTAGTTGGCTTTCATTTTTGTATATGTCATTTGCTCCACCTATTAGCACACAGCATGTTCCAGTCTTAACTAAGTTTTCACAATTATTTACTATTTCATTAAGGGGAGCACCAGGTTTGACAATGGCTGTTACTCTGAATTGCGACTGCCGATCATTTATTATTTGTGGCACACCCTTTGCATGACTATCACCTAATACACAGACTTGATATTTGTTGTTCTCCAGGTGCTCTCGTTCTGTCGTTTTTATAGTACACTTTGGAGAAACATTGCTCTCGTTAGAACACACAGATGATCTAGATTCACTTTCATAGGTCTTATTTTTTGAGTTCACATTTCGTCCTGTCGTGTCTTTATTACCCGTTTTTCTTTGCACTCTATTTACTGACGATGTCAAACGGCCTAAAAGATTTCGTTTACTACTAGCAGAAGTTTTGTTTGAAACGAAAATTGCCGGTATGTTTTCATTACACTCGTTTTTTAAATCGTCATAATTCCGCTGCTTTATCAGTTCCTCTAACTTATTTACGTAACGATTTGCAAGCACAAGGTCTTGCTGAAGTGATGTAGTAACACTTTCTTCTATGCAGTTATCGTATCTTGACAAAGCTACCGTTAGTAGATCGCAGCATTCCATGCCACAGTCACATTTCGCGTCCCATTCTTCCGTTCCCGCGAAACACTTTGTATGAATCCATTTTTGCGACACTGCACATAACTTGATACCTTTCGCGATGTAGTTATTGCACTTTATACAATTTATACTCGATATGTAGCCATTTACCGTGGAACTATTTATACACACTTCGACACGCGACGCCATCTTTAAACCTGGCTAATATGCAGTTGGTTGCAACCTGTTCCCTCAATGGCTGCTCGAATAGCCTCTTCAACATGCTGAGTGAGACCTCCAGGCCATTTCCCTAAGGGGTACCATCATTCGACATATATCTAAACTACTGACGATTAATAGACCCCTACGCTTTTGCGTTTGCGTCCTCTTGACACCAGACAATCCAGGTTTTCCCAAAACAGGCGAATGGAGTCCTACTGCCCTAAACTTGTTGGTTAGGGGGATTGGTAAAACACCCTGACCCATCCCTGGTCCCCGTCGACCCTTGCAGGACGCCTAGATCTACAACTGACACGCCACTCACAGCCAAGTGGACGAGTAATGACAAATCGTGCACTTTCTGCAGAGGAGACAGGATCCACGGGTGAGGATGGTGTTGCGGCGCAACGCGGAACGCCAGTCGGGAACGAGAGAGCTGAGAAGGATGCGAAGAAGACGTCAGCCAATCGCACGCTGACCGACCCCTCTCCAGGACGACAACACGACGGCAGCGACCTCTACACGGAGAGGACGTAAGCGCCGCGCAGTCTGTGTTATCTGGCACTCTAGGTGTTCCTTAAGATTCTCTTCTCGTTCTCATTTGCACGATCCAAAAGCTGTTCACAGATTGTGAGACGAAGGTCGTTCTGATCTCGACTCGTGTGCCGTGGGACGAACTTGGCAGCAACTCGGTGCGTTCCAAAGTACTGTGTCAGGATTTAATGACATGATCCAACTGAAATGTTCCATTCTTCTGCAATCTCTCGGACACTATGTCTTCGATTGGCACGCACGATGTCGTTGACGTTCCTGACATGAACATCTTCGGTAGACGTCGAAGGGCGTCCTGAAGGAGGGTCGTCTTTAACTTTCGTCTGGCCGTTTTTAAACCGTGTTAACCATTTTTGACACAGAATACGGATTAGGCACTCATCACCATAGGCTTCCTGCATCATTTGGTGTGTCTCTGTAAAGGTTTTCTCGAATTTCACGCAAAATTTAATGCAGACGCCTTGCTGCTCTCTAACTCTGCCATTTCGAAATTCGCAAACTGTGCGACACAACGTTCTACTCAATACTGAACAATAACTAACAGGTATGGATGAATGAAACTTCCAGCAGTTACGCTTTAAATATAGGCGTGTGCAGGGATGCCAACCACATTTAGTTTCAACACACCATTGTCGTGAAATTACGAGTGTTCCGGAATTTTTTCAACAGACCTAGAAGATCTGTGACTTTGAAACGTCTCAACAATATAATTCGGGCAAGTAAATAAAGTACCACAAGGCCTGCAGGTAACTCACGATGATGACAACAGAGGAAGTTGTCGAAAGTTTGAGTATATATAAATCTGATGAGGTAATAAATTCATGAAACATTTAACCAGTTCGACACACTATCTCTTATAAGTCCATGTACACTGCCTGACAAAAAATTGAAGCACATAGGTAGTTCATAGAGGCAAGTGTGATCTGTGGGTGAGCATAGTCCTGCTGAGAAAGGCCATCACGATAAGAGGTAACACATGGGGAGACAGTAAGTCGGTGACATATCGTTCTGTTGTCAGAATTGCCTCAACCACTACCAGCTGCAGTCATACCTGATGCATCCCTACACCATAATGCTAGTAATGAAAGTGCTATGCCTCTCCAAAAACTTGCAAGAATGGAAACTGTCCTCAGGTCGCTGCCGTATTCGCCGACGATGGTTACCCGAAGCACTGCAAAACTGTCCCTCGTCACTGAACACAATGCAACGCCATTCTTCAGAAGTCCTTGCTTCGCATCACAGAATCACACCAAATGCAGCCGTTTGTCTTGTGGTGTTGACGGCAACCTATTCATGGGACGGTAATTCCCTAGTCTCCAACGTATGTTGTGAAATGACACAACATGTTGGACGAACAGATGGCTATGTGAAGGAGCAACAGAGTGCTTAGTGTACAATATGGCAGTCCTCCCTTCAGGTGGTACGACGCAGTCCACTGGAACCTTGACGGAGAGTACGCCTGCACTCGTGTTCCCATGGAGTCCAACTTCAGGCTGCTGTCACAATTGTGGATGTTGTATGATTCAACCAGCTGGCCAGATGGAGACCAATAGTGAAGCTCTTTTGAAATTCTATCAGGTGCTGACAAAACTGTCTCAGACAAGCACGCAGCATCTCCACGTCTTTCACAGTGATCACTCAACATCTGATGGTCACCACGCCCCTTATGTACCCTACCAGGCCAGGTAACGACACTAAAGATAAGCAACATTACTGCATTCTTATGGCCGTTACACCTTGTATAGAGAATTGCAACTCCAATAATTTATGCTGTGCGGTCAATGAGCAATGCAACACATTTTTCTTCTCCGCCAATTTCGATTGAAAAAATGCAGCATTTGTTGTGGGACATCGTGGAACATTCTCGCTTCAGTGATGAAGCACTGTTTTGCACAGATCCGTGTGATCACCGATGGCGAATCTGGCGGCGACCTAGGAAAAGTTCGTATCCTTCCAAGGCTTTGGAGAGGTTCAGCAGCGTCATTCCTGGCATTATAGTGTGGGGAACCATCGGGAGTGCTAGTGACTGAGGCAATTCTGACAACAGAACGGTATGTCACCGACACGCTGTTCTCCTTATGTGTTACCTCTGATGCAGCTCGGATATACGGGCAGTGCGATACATAGCCTTCAAAATGACGTCTGAAATGGAATTTTGTTCAAAGCAAACAATTGTCATTCAGTTTATTTTGGTGAAAAACCAAAACATCGCAGGTATTCGCAGGCGTTTGCAGGAGGTCTACGGAGACCTGTCAGGGAACAAAAGCACGGTGGGTCGTTGGGCGAGGCGTGTGTCATCGTAGGAACAAGGTCGAGCAGACCTGTCCTGTGTCCTGTGTGCCAGCCGGCCGCGCTCAGCTGTGACTCCAGCACAGCAGGAACGTGCGCACACTCTCATTTGAGACGATCGATGGATCACAATCAAACGCGAACTTCTCCTTCTCAGTGACAACTCAAGACTTCACGCAAGTCTACTCACACGAGAGGAGCTCACAGAACTTCACTGGAATGTTCTTCCTCGTCCAACCTACAGCCCGGATCTCGCACCTTCTGACTTCCGTCTATTTGGCCCAATGAATGATGCATTCCACCAGAAGCAGTACGTGGATGGTGGGGAGGTTATTGAGGCAGCAAGGTGGCATAAGGCCGTTGCACTGAAGAGAGATTATGTTGAAAAATAAGTTTTTGTAGCTAAAAGAGTGGGGAACGATGTGGTGTATTACACTCGTTATGAAGCCAACCTGCTTTCAGAAAAAAAGAAAAAAAAGAAATTGTGTTGCCCTACTTGTTGAACGCCCCTCGTTCATATGCGTCAGAGGTGTGTACATGTACGAAGTTACGCTACAATCCGACAATGTTTTATGGGGCAACCGACAATGTTTTATGGGGCTTCAGTGCTTTTATCATTCAGTGTACATATTGGCTCTGGATGTATTTTGGGTGGCCTCTCTTTAATGCTTCGGCCTGTACCTAGACGTCTCTCTTCACGGACAAGTGTTTCAGACAGCTCGGGCAGCGTGTGCACTTACGTCTGGAACTGCTGCACAGTGACGAGCGCCTCCCGGTCGTCCAGGGCGTACAGCAGCAAGGTGAGCGCGCTCTCGGAGCCCGCCCTGGCCAGCGCCCTGCCCTCCTCTGCCGCCGTCGCGTACGCCCTCAGCAGGCGCACGCTCAGCCCCGTGGCGCCGCACAGGTCCTCCACCACGGCGTCCGCGTCCTCGGGCAGCGCGCCCTCCACCGTCGTCACCAGCACCAGCTCCTCGTCCTTCAGCGGCTTCACCTGCCCAGCGACAAACAGACGGTTGGCTGGTCGGTCAGTCTGGGGGAGGGGCCCAAACAGTGGGCTGGGTTGGGTTGTTTGGGGAAGGAGACCAGACAGTGAGATCATCGGTCTCATCGGAATAGGGAAGGACGGGGAAGGAAGTCGGCCGTGCCCTTTGAAAGGAACCATCCCGGCATTTACCTGGAGCGATTCAGGGAAATCACGGGAAACCTAAATCAGGATGGCCGGACGCGGGATTGAACCGTCGTCCTCCCGAATGCGAGTCCAGTGTCTAACCACTGCGTCACCTCGCTCGGTATCAAACAGTGAGTCATTGGTCCCATTTGATTACGGAAGGATTGGGGAGGATATCGGCTGTGTCCTTTCAAAGGAACCACTCCGGCACATGCCTGAAGCGATTTAAGGAAATAATGGAAAAGTTAAATTAGGATGGCCGGACGCGAGTTTGAACTGTCGTCCTCCCGAATGCAAGTCCAGTAAGCCAACCTCTGCGCCATCTCGCTCAGTCCCAAAGTAGATGATACTTAGCAATTACAGTTGTAGACAGTCAAATGGGTCTGGACAAGGTGAGAAGGGCCTTTGTCATTGGCTGGTTGGTTCACTTGGGAGAAGGGAGCAAAGAGCGAGGTCATCGGTCCCATCGGATTGGGGAAGGATGGGGAAGAAAATCGGCCTGCCCTTTCAAAGGAACCATCCCAGCATTTGACTGAAGCGATTTGGGGAAATCACGGAAAACCTAAATGAGGATGGCCGGAAACAAGTTTCAACCGTCGTCCTCCCCACTCCAGTGTGGTAATTACTGCGTCACCAACTTTCTCTTCCGAATGCGAAAATATTTTGTTGAGCCCAACCTACATAGGTAGGAATGATCATCAAAATAAAATAAGAGAAATCAGAGCTCGAACAGAAAGGTTTAGGTGTTCGTTTTTCCCGCGCGCTGTTCGGGAGTGGAATGGCAGAGAGATGGTATGATTGTGGTTCGATGAACCCTCTGCCAAGCACTTAAATGTGAATTGCAGAGTAGTCACGTAGATGTAGATGTAGATCTCGGTCGGTCGACAAACAGAATACAAGCTCGTTTGTCAATAGGGCCACATAGCCGTTACGACGTTTTTTGTAGAAGAAAAATCGTCTCTATTACAATCGACACGAATTCTGCAGACAAAGATCTTGCGAAATTCAACTCGATCTTTTCGTACACGAGATCAGGAGCGCCGGAGAGAGAGACTGCGTGTTCCTCGACTTCTGAAAAGTATTCACTACAGTTCCACACCGTCGTTTAGTGAGCAAAATACGAGTTCACCGAGATTTGTGATTCGGTTCAGTAGTGATGGGAACGAAGGAATGCAAAATGTCGATTCAGTCGTTTGATGGAACGCAGTCAACTCGTTTGGCTGTAATTTTCCATATCGGTTGAATTATTCAGTCATTCTTTTGAGTGAAACCAGTCTGTGGAAGCAACCGAATCAAAACAGTCGGCGCAATCCGGCGCATTGAGTTGTAACCTGAAACATTCGATACTTTTTCCATTGTTAAATCATTATTGTTGACTGCACTACGTTATCGCTTTTTCGATTTTTATTGATTGCCAATAAGCAGCTATTACTTCAGTTCGTCCTTGTATATGAATGGACGTTTTCTTAATTGCGATCTTTGTGTCTAGATTTCAATACCGTAGCACTCGGCTGTGCGGGAACGAAAGAAATGATATAACTGGATAAAAACTGATCAAGATAAATTGAATCCGATGTACAATATCTGCAAAGATGATTCATATTGGAAACTGTATTAAGGGGAGTTAGAACGGAAGAATTTTTTTCCACATTTTCGGATTTTTATCTCCTTATAAAATTTGCAATATTTCGAATAAAATTATATATATATATATATATATATATATATATATATATATATATATATATATATATATATACGAGGGCGGTTCAGAAAGTAACCTCCGATTGGTCACAGTGCGGGTTGTGGGGGGAGTAGCGGCGCCATCTGTGCGTTCACGCACTCAACAGGTCAGTCGGCATCAAGCCGTAGTCGAGTGAACGTCGTACCTGCGCTAGTTTAGTTTTTGTGGCAGTTTGAAATGTGTGCTGCAATAGAAAACCCCGCCAAATATGAAGTGCGTGCTGTCATAAGGCTTTTACAGCCAAAGGATATTCTGCAGCAGCTATTCATCGTGAGCTTTGTGCCGTGTACGGACCGAGAGTTATGAGTGAAGGAGTTGTCCGTGAATGGGTACGTTTATTTAAAAGTGGACGAGAAAACGTTCATGATGAAGAGAGGAGTGGTAGACCATCATTGGTGACTGACGAACTCGTTCAGACAGTTGATGCAAAAGTTCGTGAAAATCGACGTTTCTCAATGTCGGAGTTGTCTACTGGTTTTCCACAGATTTCTAAGACTCTCTTGTACGAGATAGTGACAGCAAGATTGGGTTACCGTAAGTTCTGTGCACGATGGGTGCCCAAAATTGTTACCGACCACCACAAAACTCAAAGAATGGCCTCTGCATTAGACTTTCTGTCACGTTATGAGGACGAAGGAGAACCATTGTTAAACAGAATCGTGACCGGTGACGAAACCTGGATTAAGTACGTGAACCCTGAGACAAAAGAACAATCAAAGATGTGGGCACATTCAAATTCGCCTACCAAACCAAGAAAAGCCTCGCAAGATTTTTCTGCCAGAAAACTGATGGCAACGGTGTTTTGGGATGCCAAAGGGGTGTTGTTGGTTGAATTCATGGAACGTGGTACGACCATTAATCAAGACGTGTACTGTGAAACAATAAAAAAGTTACGACGGGCTATACAGAACAAACGCCGTGGTATGTTGACTTCCGGTATCGTTTTTTTGCACGATAACGCCCGTCCTCACTCTGCTCGCAGAACAACGGCCCTTCTTGAGTCCTTCAAGTGGGACGTTATCAACCATCCACCTTACAGCCCAGACCTGGCGCCAAGTGATTATCACCTCTTCATGCATTTGAAGAAATGGCTCGGGTCACAGCGGTTTGATGACGACGAAGAGCTCAAAGATGCGGTCACAGGCTGGCTCCAGGCACAAGCGGGTGATTTTTATGCAGAAGGAATTTCAAAGCTTGTGAAGAGATACGATAAGTGCCTCAATCGCTATGGAGACTATGTAGAAAAATAGTGCAAAGATGTAGTTGTAAGATGTATATATTAAAATATTTTTATTTAACTTGGTGTATTTTTTTAAATCAACTGGAGGTTACTTTCTGAACGGCCCTCGTATATATATCACTTATAAACTCACATGGGAAGTATTTTAGTTTTTTAAATATAATCTACACTGGTTGAAAATGTCAAAATTTTTACGTGCGTTACTTCAAGATCTAATAAAATATATAGAAGGCTGTGGGTTGCCGTGTTATAAAGGTTAACAGCGTTGGCCATGTCCAGAAGAGGATGGGCATCACGTTGAGGAAGCTGAAACAAAGTTTGAGAGACAAGAAACTTTCTGGTGGTAAAACTGTAAGAGGCAGGCTGACAGACAAAACGATTGATGAACTACAGCAGTATTATGGATGGCCAATACAAATAATACGAAGGATTTGTTGAAGCAGGCAGTATGGGCTACCGTCTTCCACAGACTGTCAACTGATGAAAAAGCGCCCGCATCTCGTGGTCGTGCGGTAGCGTTCTCGCTTCCCACGCCCGGGTTCCCGGGTTCGATTCCCGGCGGGGTCAGGGATTTTCTCTGCCTCGTGATGGCTGGGTGTTGTGTGCTGTCCTTAGGTTAGTTAGGTTTAAGTAGTTCTAAGGTCTAGGGGACTTATGACCACAGCAGTTGAGTCCCATAGTGCTCAGAGCCATTTGAACCATTTTTTGATGAAAAAGCAGTACGCCACCTTTGGCCTCCTGCGCCTGATTCATGGTGTAATTACCGCAATGCCCAGTACAGTACTCAAACGGTTCATACAGCCACAAACATTCCATCCCAACAGCAGTCATGGACATCATAAAATCTATTTATAGAGACCTCGCAAATCCTGAAGTACTGAAGTGCCCGCATGGTCAGACTCAAAATCCCAATGAATGGTTCGATAATCTTATATGGACTCGCTTACCAAAAAAATGTTTTTGTTGGTATGAAGACACATTTTAGGGTGAAAGTGCTACAGCATATAAGAATTAGTCCTGGAGCAAACTGCATCAGAGAACTTGAAAGGATGGACAAGGTTCGCATTGAAAATTTATATTTTCTGTTGCATTTTTCCCTAAATCTCAGAAACCTCTTCGAGTAGAGTATTCCAGTTTTTAGGGAGTAATAACATACATATCCAGAGTCTACTGAACTGAAAGAAGAACATAATGTTATGTACAATTAAAATTATTCAGGATAAAGTACACAAAATTGTAACTATGTAATTAAAAATTGTATTTTCTAATGCAGTCGCTGAAATTCAATTAATGTAGTTCAGTAGACTCAGAACATACAGTTTAATGTCCTGTAGAAGTTTCATGTCAATGGCTACAGTGGTTCCTGAAATACAGGGAAGCCAAGTTACTGAGTTTAACATTGTCGGGATAGGGCGCTCCAACGCCCCTTAATTAAAAAAATTAACAAAAAAGCTTCTGACAGGTGATAATATATGTTTAAAAAGCAAGTGTGCCACCAAACAATTTTTAAAAAATTGTTATCATATACGCTTTCTGTTCACTTCACCTCAGTGTTTACCAGAATACAATTATCGGTGATGGATGCAAACCAGCGGGAAGGAGGAGACAGAGCTTTAATAAATTTAAACAAAGAAGTTTTTGTTAGTGTATCTAAATATAAATTTATAATGTAGCACCGGTTATTAACTTTTTAAAAACAATTGATCATACATATTCAACGCCAAAAGTACGAAAAATTCGTTTTTAAGTAAATAAATACATGTTGATGGTGTTAGGACAGCAACTAGCCACAGATTTACTTTCAGTTCCTCAATTCAAAGGATACCGTTACCGGTTTCGAAACGTTGTGATTCATCCTCAGACGGTTTACACGCTTTCTTTATGACATGTGGTGTGTTTTTACAGATTAATTGTCGTGAAACGTCGGTTTCGAGTGTTTGTTTTCATAACATTAGTCCAACAGATGTGAATGCATTCCCACTGCATCCTCGTTGTTGCACACGTAAATAGTTCTCACTGAACACTAGATTTGTCGCTGAGATCACTTCTACCACGCACGAAATGATCTCAGCGACAAATCTAAAGTGTTCAGTGAGAACTATTTACGTGTGCAACAACGAGGATGCAGTGGGAATGCATTCACATCTGTTGGACTAATGTTATGAAAACAAACACTCGAAACCGACGTTTCACGACAATTAATCTGTAAAAACACACCACATATCATAAAGAAAGCGTGTAACTGTAAACCGTCTGAGGACGAATCACAACGATTCGAAAGCGGTAACGGTATCTTTTGAATAAAGGAACTGAAAGCAAATTTGTGGCTGGTTGCTGTCCTAACACCATCAACATTTGTCTTCAAACAACAGCCACGGTCTCCATCATGTCATCATATGACAAAATTGCAGAAATACATATATATCGAAAATACTACATTTTTAAAAACACATTTTTTTATTCACCTCTCCTTGAAGTAAAATACGGTATTATCTTCTAAAGAATGTTGGTAACCCAAGTCAGGGTTCATGTATAACCGCAAAGGCTGGAAAGGTATGTAAACGAAATGACTCAAGCCCGGAGACGGAGTAAGAATATTTATACACCTAACGTGGCTGTGGAGACTAATTTCCTTCGGTTGTTTCATTCGATTGAAGAAACTGACTGAACGAAAAAACAATCGCCTGGCCAGTTGGTGGTTAAAAGCAGTCGATTGTCCCACTAATACGGTCCAGGACTTCCTTAGAGCAACACACGTCATTCCGAATGGAAATAAATCGAAAGATGTAAAGGTAGTTTCGAGGTTACACCAAGGGAGTATTATATGGCTACTGCTGTTTGCAATTTCTGTTAATCATCTGATGAATAACAACGCTTTTATCCGCAGGAAGACTGGGACGCCAGAAGAGTGAAGTGAAATGCAGGACTTCCCAGGGTGTAGGGACTGGCAGTTGACACTGAAGGTAAATAAGTGTGTCGTGAAGGTAAAAGGTAAAGTCTGCAGCGCAGGCGTGTGCCCGCACTGTCAGGCTGACCACAGGTGGAGTGCGACCTTTTTATTTGCGATTGTGGTGGAAGAATGAGGAGTGGCTACAGACTGTAAAAGGAGTATGACCCGAGCCGCTTCTCCCTGTCTTTGCCCGCTGCCAGTTCTCAAAACACCTCGACCCTCATCTGTGGGGGTTCTGATTTATTCGCGTTTCACTCTGACTGTCCTGCCGCTTGATCCGCATCATGACACAGCATAGAAGTTCAGTCAAAGAAATAATCATAGGAGCCTCTACTATGTTACTTGTAGTACAGTCAAGAGAAGGAAATGAAGTCGCCCATTACAGTCACAGTTATAGTTTTATCCAAAACGAAGAACGTGACTGCAGGATCTGTATAAATTTAAATATGTTAAATCGAATCTGCATACCAAAATGTATGAAAAGAGACCAGTCGAAATGGTTCGACGCTTTTTCACCTCATTAAATAGGATTAACAGAAGAGGAAGAGAAAATCCAACGAAGGGCAGTGCATTTCGTCACTGTATCGTTTACTAAGCGTGAGAGAATCATGGAGATTCTGTGTATCACGGAGAAGGTTACTGTTGAAATTACAAGAGCGGACGTTTGAAGAAAAGTTTTGCAAGATGTTACTTCCTCACATATGTCTCGCAAAACGACGACGACGACAAAAACAGGGAAATTATAGCTAGTAGAGAAGTTTGTCGACAGCCTTTTATGAATGGAATAGAGAAGGGGGAAAATGTTAGTGGTACTAGCCACACAACATCAAGGTTTTGTTGAAAGACAATCATTTCTCTAAATGTGTCAAAATTCCACAGATTCGAGGTTACCCCACATCGCATCGCTGCGTCCCGTCCTCCCCCCCCCCCCCCCCCCCCCCACCCCCCACGGACATCTAAGGCCCGTCTTACGAGAGCGACTTTCTGATCAAAATCGAATACTTAAAGTGCGTGCGCCTTTTGTGCCGACGTGAAAATCAGGAATCAGTCATGATGCGAGCGTGCCTACGACGCCAGTGACCTAAGCTTTGTGCCAAGTGTGGCGTTCTAAATCTCCGAGTGTGCTGCACACTGCGCATACGCAGAAACAAGGGAGTATGGTGAGAGCTGCTGGCATCTGACGTCAACCTATCGTGGCTGAGCTCATTCCTATTATACAAATTGATTTTGTGCTTTCATATCTTCTTAATCTTTATTGTGTGGTTTGCTTTGTTTTCGTGAGACGCTGAAAAACTATGCGAGGTCCTGGTGTTTTTCCTGTTAGTCTTCTCCTGCAAGGGATACGAAATGTTTGAAACCAATAAGGTATTTACGTTTCACAGAGAAAAAGTCTACACCCTGCGTAACTAGGAACGTGGATAGATAAACGTGTTTTAATGAAAATTATTTCAACAGTGTACACGTCAGAAGTATTTGCCGAGAAAAATTATTTTCGATTTTGTTTGCAACTTAGTCAGAAAAAATACGTGGCTCATTCAGAAATTAAAGAACCATTTTTATATAGAAATTGTTGTTTGATTTAATTGAACGAAACTGTATTTTACATACAATTCAGTACCCAAGTTACTTTTCTACCTGGTCACCGTTCAAATTTAGGCACTTCTCGAGCCGTTTTACCAGCTTTTCTGTGACTTCTGCATACTCAGTTGCCGCCAAGTTGCTGAACCACTGAGTAATGGCTTCTTAAGTTCGCCATCACTTCCGCAGCGTTATCCACTCAAGAAAATCTTTCAGTTTGGGGAATAAGTGATAATCACTTGAGGCTAAGTCTGGGCTGTATGGCGGATGTTGAAACATTTCCCCTTGAAACCGCTGAAGCAAACCCTGTGTTAACTCGTGCAGGAGGCAATTTATGGTCTCACCTCCACACTTGTAGTCGATGAGCAAGACACCCTTGCGATCCCAAAACACCGTAGCCATAATCTTTCGGTGCTCAAAATTTGTTTTGCTTTCTTCGATTGCGCTGGGTATTGTGAATGACGCCATTCCATTAACTGGTGCTAAGTTTGTGGTGTGAAATGTGATATAGAAGTCTCATCACCAGGGACAATGTGATTCAAAAGTTGGTTGGTTTGGGGAAGGAGACCAGACAGCGTGGTCATCGGTCTCATCAGATTAGGGAAGGAAGTCGGCCGTGCCCTTTCAGAGGAACCATCCCGGCATTTGCCTGGAGTGATTTAGGGAAATCACGGAAAACCTAAATCAGGATGGCCGGACGCGGGATTGAACCGTCGTCCTCCCGATTCAAAAATCTTCACCATCCTTTCCACAGCAACTCAGAAAAGTCAATGCAGCTGCCATTCGTTTGGCTTTTATGTTTGTCTGACAAAATTCGAGTAATCCACACGGCACGCACACCTTTTTATAACTCAGATGTGTACTAACAGCCTCGAAATGTCTGGAAAGTGTAGTGTCTTGCGGTCAGCAGGAAAGAACTAACGGTCAAGTTTGAACACACTTTATTTAACTAAAACGCCTTCTCGGCGTGCACTGATTTCCAAACTCAAGAACAACAAGAAACGAAATAATTGTTGTGGGAGCAAAAGCCAGATAAAAATTACAAGACAATGAAAAGGAGTAATAACAACAAAAATACTACACTACACAATTCCAGAGTGGTGTTACTCCCAACAACATACAAATTTCTACAGAAGACTAGGGCGAGTGTCTACTGGGCTACAGCCGGTGTAGGTATTGGCCAGAGCTGTCCTACCTGTAGGTACACACCGCTGGTCTGACTCTGCTGGTGTGCTCATAACACCGATTCTGTGGAGTGCTACACTCAGTCACATTAGGTCCAATTGGTGGGTCTCTATCACATGGCTTTTCACGAAGTAGTGTCGTGTTCATGTAGAAAGTCTGTTGATGTTCACATTTACTGGAGGTGTCTTGATACAAGTTCTCGGAGGGAGGTCGGCAGCCCACCTTGCTTGTCTGTTGTGCGGGCCCTCTAACTGATACGGGGCCGCTACGACAGAAAGAATGAGTGCAATCCACTAATTGTGAAACGCCTGTCCTCCTGGATTTTTGTTTCAAGTCTTGCTTCTTTATTTCTAATATAGTTTACGCTAATAAAGAGATAAATACAGCAATCAGGTTCAAAATGATGTAGGATGCAGTAGTTACTTGCATATTAAGATGCTTGCACGGAGTAGCGTAGTGTGGACAGCTGCATCAAAGCAATTTTCAGAGAAGATTGCAACAACAACAACAACAACAAAAACAATAACAACATTGTTATGGTGATGATTGTCACTGTTTAAAGAGTCTGCTATTCTTTGCCCGTTATGTTAATTAAAAAATAATGGGAGTCTTCAAAATGTAAATACATGGTAAAGGTAGAATACTTAAACTCTGAAATAGTGGCTTAAAGGAGTTTCTAGGTTTACATCCTTTATGATTCTAACAGCGTTTTTTGTATTCTCAAAACTCACTTAGCTGTTGCAAAATTATCCAAGAATATGACCCCATATTTAAGGTGGGAAAGAAAACAGGTATAATAGGCATTCTTAACTATGTTTTCACACGATGTCCATATTTTAAATAACATTGAAATTGATGCTATTTACATTTTTCACCACAAATTTAGTGATAGAGTTAATAAGTATTGTTAGGCAGCTAGTCATACACCTAGATCTGAAACTGACATGGTAACAATAGGCACACGCTCAGAAGGTATGTAGCAAGCAGTTAAAAGCGGTTTCATCCTTATGAAATGGGGACCGTAAACAGTTGTTTGCATGCTACACTTTCCGCTGTTAAAATTTTCTTCTTTCTGTTACTCTTTGTGAGTAATCTACTTTACACCAATAATGCAGTATTCCTGCTGCAAAAGAAAACAAACAAGAACTACCAAATGACTATTGAATATGCGACTGGGTGATGTCACCCCTCTCATTGTTTTATAACGTTAATGGTATTCGCATTATTCACTAAGAAAATATCTTATTCGAAAAGGAAACAAAAGTTGAGTGAGTCATTATCACAAACAAGTAACTTACACAGACCTGACCCTATGTATGATAGTAATCTAGATTTCGCTTTTATGCTGAAGAAAACTTAATAGTTCTAACTTTGCTGGGATGAAGATGTCAATGAACTACCTTTACCAGTGATACAGATGCTTAGAGAAATATGAGAGCTTGATGTCATACACCAAGCACTAACAGAGAAGTGTTTGTGAAATTTGAAAGTTGTTTACTTGGTGTTAAGTAAACAATTGTACAACATGGGTATAGAGTAATAATTGTATTTAAGATAACTGTTTAAATGTAATTAAAGTAATCCACAATATGCCAGTAACGTGTGGTATGATCTTGTTATTAATTTTGCGAGAAAGGCTTCAGTACCACAATACATTTTTCAATGTTTAATGCACAAAAAATGTTGACTGTTGTTTAGTCTTGAGTCAATTTCTACAACGGGGTCACACACATACGCTACAAAAAAAGCAATAACACGCTTTCTTTCTGTCAGGCGTAGATTCTTAAAGTACAAATGAGGTGTAATTAGTATAATATTTTCCCTTTAATATCAATCAGCTATTTTAGTATATCCTCTAATTTGTTCAGTGGATAGGGATAACTAAAGGATTAAAACGAGGAAAAGTTGGCGAATTTTATAGTTACGAATATACACTGAAGAGCCAAAGAAACTGGTGCACCTGCCTAATACCATGTAGGGCAGCTGCAAGCACGCAGAAGTGCCGCAACACGACGTGGCATGGACTCGACTAATGTCTGAAGTAGTGCTGGAGACAATTGTCACCATGAATCCTGCAGGACTGTTCATGAATCCGTAAGAGTACGAGGGCGTGGAGATCTCTTCTGAACAGCACGTTGCAAGGCGTCCCAGATATGCTCAATAACGTTCATGTCTGGAGAGTTTGGTGGGCAGCGAAAGTGTTTAAACTGAAAAGAGTGTTTCTGGAGCCACTGTGTAGCAATTCTGCACGTGTGGAGTGTCGTATTGTCCTGCTGGAATTGCCCAAGTCCGTCGGAATGCTCAATGGACACGAATGGATGCAAGTGATCAGACAGGACGCTTACGTACGTGTCCCCCGTCAGAGTCGTATCTACACGTATCAGGGGTCCTATATCACTCCAACTGCACACGCCCCACACCATTACAGAGCCTCCATCAGCTTGAACAGTCCCCTGCTGACATGCAGGGTCCATGGAATCATGAGGCTGTCTCCGTACACGTCAATCCGCTCATTACAATACGAAACGAGACTCGTCCGACCAGGCAACATGTTTCCAGTCATCAGCAGTGCAATATCGGTGTTGACGGGCCCAAGCGAGGCGTAACGATGATGTTTCGTTGAATGGTTCGCACGCTGACGCTTGTTGACGGCCCAGCAATGAAATGTGCACCAGTTTGCGGAAGGGTTGCACTTCTGTCACGTTGAACGATTCTCCTCAGCCGTCATTAGTCCCGTCCTCGCAGTACCTTTTTCCGGCCGCAGTGATGCCGGAGATCTGATGTTTTACCGGATTCCTTATATTCACGGTACACTCGTGAAATGGTAGTGCTGGAAAATCCCTTCTTCATCGCTACCTCGGAGACGCTATGTCCCATCGCTCGTGCGCCGACTCGTTCAAACTCACTTAAGTCTTGTCACCGGTGTGACAACTGCGCCAGACACTTGTCGTCTTATACAGGCGTTGCCGACCGCCGCGCCGTATTCTGCCTTTTTATAAATCTCTGTATTTGAATACGCATGCCTACACCCGATTCTTTGGCGATTCAGTGTACAATCACATTCCACTCGACCGAAGAGTTCGGCACATAGCCAGTCGCGTACAGCAGCTAGTCACGTGATGTCGGTTTCCGGTCCGAAACGTCAACGGAGCTGTGCGTTTTACTGGCGCGAGACGCTCCAGTGTGAAAGGGGGCCGGGGTGAGGCGGCTGGACTCACGCACCTGCACGACTACGGTGTCGGTGAGCGCCCCTGCGGCGCCCGCCAGGTCGGCGACGGTGGCCGTGAAGGAGACGCCGGAGTCCGGCAGCTCCGGCGCGTCGGCCCGCACGTAGACGGCGCCCGTCTCGGCGCCCACCGTGAAGTGGCGGCTGCCCGCCGCGTCCAGGCTGTAGCGCAGCTCCGCGTTCTCGCCCTCGTCCGCGTCGGTGGCCTGCGGACAAGGAACACTCGCTGACAGTGCCGGGCACGAGGAACGGAGATCACAGTTCAACACCCCGTCAGTTAGGCAATCAGTTTCGCGATCTGTGGATAATTTGTACGATTATTTACACTACTGGCCACTAAAATTGCTACACCAAGAATAAATGCAGATGATAAACGGGTATTCATTGGACAAATATATTATACTACAACTGACATGCGATTACATTTTCATGCAATTTGGGTGCATAGATCCTGAGAAATCAGTACCCAGAACAACCACTGCCGTCCGTAATAACGGCCTTGATACGCCTGGGCATTGAGTCAAACAGAGCTTGGATGGCGTGTACAGGTACAGCTGCCCATGCACCTTCAACACGATACCACATACATCAAGAATAGTGACTGGCGTATTGTGACGAGCCAGTTGCTCGGCCACCATTGACCAGGCTTTTGAATTGGTGACAGATCTGGAGAGTGTGCTGGCCAGGCCAGCAGTCGAACATTTTCTGTACCCAGAACGGCCCGTACAGGACCTCTAACATGCGGTCGTGCATTATCCTGCTGAAATGTAGGGATTCACAGGGATCGAATGAGGGGTAGAGCCACGGGTCGTAACACATCTGAAATGTAACGTCCACTGTTCAAAGTGCCGTCAATGCGAACAAAAGGTGACCGAGAAGTGTAACCAATGACACTCCATACCATCACGCCTGGTGATACGCCGATGACGAATACACGCTTCTAATGTGCGTTTACGCGCCGTCGCCAAACACGGATGCGACCATCATGATGCTGTAAACAGAACCTGGATTCGTCCGAAAAAATGACGTTTTGCCATTCGTGCATCCAGGTTCGTCGATGAGTACACCATCGCAGGCGCTCCTGTCTGTGATGCAACTTCAAGGGTAACCGCAGCCACGGTCTCCGAGCTGATAGTCCGTGCTGCTGCAAACGTCGTCGAACTTTTCGTGGAGATCGTTGTTGTCTTGCAAACGTCCCCATCTGTTGACTCAGGGATCGACACGTGGCTGCACGATCCGTACAGCCATGTGGATAAGATGCCTGTCATCTCGACTGCTAGTGATACGAGGCCGTTGGCATCCAGCACGGCGTTCCGCATTACCCTCCTGAACACACTGATTCCATATTCTGCTAACAGTCATTGGATCTCGATCAACGCGAGCAGCAATGTCGCGATACGATAAACCGCAATCGCGATAGGCTACAATCCGACCTTTATCAAAGTCGGAAACGTGATGGTACGTATTTACCATCCTTACAAGAGCCATCACAACAACGTTTCACCAGGCAACGCCGGTCAACTGCTGCTTGTGTATGAGAAATCGGTTGGAAACTTTCCTCGTGTCAGCACGTTGTAGGTGTCGCCACCGGCGCCAGCCTTGTGTGAATCCTCTGAAAAGCTAATCATTTGCATATCACAGCATATTGTTCCTGTTGGTTAAATTTCTCGTCTGTAGCACGTCATATTCGTGGTGTAGCAATTGTAATGGCCAATAGTGTATAATGATGTGGGATGAGCCACTTTACATCCAGAATAAATGGTGGAAACTCCAGGATGGAATACCAGCAATATGGAAAAGGTAAATTGCTACGCACTACATAGAGGACATGGTGAGTTACAGGCAGAAACAATGAATAGACTGCTAACCTGTTAGCTTTCGAACAAAAACTCCTTCATTCCCGTTACTCACCTGGCCTCGACCTTCAACAGTCCCTGTCCTCCACCCAATTCCCTGCTCCCACTCTAGCACTCTCCATGCCGTCTCTTCCCCTCTGCCCTTTGCACCTAGCAGCCTATATCGACCCCACACGCCCCTGCTCGCTCGCACAGCAGTAGGTGAGCTGCCCCCACACATACCCTGCTATCCCTACTCCTCGCCCTCTGCACCCCAATTCTTCTCCTCACGATCTAGTCGCTAGCGTTGCTGCCTCTGGATCACGGGGTCCCAGGTTCGATTCCCGGCCAGGTTGAGGAATTACTCTGCCCGGGGACTGGTTGTTTGTGTTGTCTTCATCATTTCATCATCGTCATTCGTGACAGTTGCTACACTGGATTGAGTTAAAAATTGGACTGTGTAAAAATTGAGAATTTGTACGGGCGCTGATGACTGCGCAGTTGAGCGCCCCCCCCCCCCCCGCCCCCCCCCCCCAACTAAACATCATCGTCCTTACGCCCCTGCTCGCTCCCACAGGAGCAGCTGATCTTCGCTCACACCAATCCCACTATCCATACCCCTCTCCCTCCGCACCCAAATTCTCCCCCTTACTCCCATCATCGACCACGAATTGCTGCTCACGTCAGAAACAGGCGCAAAGTGCAGTTGGGTCTGAGTGGCAGTAGACAGTAGCTATGTACGAGGGTGAGTTGTGCTTGTGTGAGTGTGTGTGTGTTTTGTGCTTGTGAAGAAGCAGAAAAAGCTAAAAATTTAGCAGTCTTTTAATTGTAGCTATCTGCACTCAACGCCTATTCCTATTACATTCACATTACAAATTTGTGTGAAAATATGGCTACGTGTTTACGATTAACATTTTTTTAACACAGTTGTGAACTTGTAATTCCTACACACCACCTTGTACACGTTACATAAATAGAACTTCTTCCACAGAATAGAAGGAATTGTGAAGGAGAAATTGCATAGAGGGAAGTAACAACTAAACGATTTTCCAAGTTGATGCCTACAATCTAGGATTCTGGAGACATACCACCATACTTTCAGAAAAAATACTGTCTACACAACTCAAAAATAACGTAGGCACGTGACGTATCTAGCAGTAGACGTTACACATAAATTGAACGAAGAGAGAGTGGTTTTAGTGGAGTAGTATCTGAAACCAAAATATAAGGGTCAATCAAAAAGTTTCGGTTTCAGATCGCTGTTGCAGCATACGTAAAACGCTGCACGACTCTGATGTGGGTATATAAGCACCGACCTGTAGGCAAGATATCAGTGAGGAATTTGTGTCTCTCTGAAGAACATGCGGAAAATGTGGAAATGTGAACCGTGGCCTCGTTATTATCAAATACATCCAAACGCCACCAACATGCTATTATTTTTTTCTTGGCTGCTGAAGGACAAACACCAGTAGACATGAAAGAAGACTGTGTATGTCTTTCGAAGACCACCATTGTGGGATGGTGCATCAAGTCCCGTGGTGGTCGCGTTTTGACACAGGGTGCTGGTCGACCTGGGAGGCCAGCCTCATCCATTATGGGAAGCAACAGATGGGAGTCGATGATGCAGTTAGAGCAGGCTGGCGCGTCACACCACTCGTGCACTCTCAGACGATCTCGACATCACCTTTGTTAGTGTGCAAAACATTACCTGGCAGGATTTAGATCTGCAGCCAGTGGATACCACAGGACTTGAATGCCAAACAAAAAGCAAATCAGGTGGCTGTTTACCTGAAGCACCTGATGCATTACAGTTTTAAAGCCAGCATGTTCCTTGGACGTAACGTTACAGGCGACAAAAACTGGTGCCACTACTGGGAGCCACAGTTTAAAGAGTCCACATTGCATTGGTGTCACCCATTGCCCTCTCGTCTCAAGAAGTTCAAGAGCCAGCCATGGGCTGGAAAGGCGGTGTTCACCCTGTTCTTTACTAGGACCCATTTGCTTACTGATTCCGAGGAACCTGATGTCTCCATCACTGGGTAATGGTGAAGTTACAACTCCAGTGGGAGGCATCTGAGCACCCATATTGTCGTTCTGATCTCTGCCCATGTGATTATCACGCCCTTAGTCGCTCAAAAAAGGCCTTGAAAAATCGGCGAGTCCTATCGCACGAAGGTGTGTAGCAGGCAGTAACGAACTTCTACACAGAAGGACACAGTGTTTTACCAAATTGGTGTCTTCAACCTGGTGCGTTGGTGAGATGATTGCCTCACTGCTCACTGTAATGGCTGGCATACCGATTCTGGAGAGTACCGCTTTTGAATGAAAACTTTTTGATCACCCCTTATAATTTTAAGAACATTATTTACCACTTCTTCTCTTGATTTATGTATATTTGGATTGATTACAATACCAGTGTCATCCTCAAGAAGTACTAATTCCGCTTGTTGTATATCAGAAGGAAGGTGGTTTACATATATTGAAACAATAGTGGACCTAAGATTGGGCCTTATGGAACATCAGAATGGATTTCTCCAAAGTCAGAAGAGTCTCTGCTGCTTAGTTGAATTATTAAGTAGAACTTTCTCATTCTTTTGGTTAGATATGACATTATCTATCCATTGATTATACCATCGCCGGCCGCAGTGGCCGAGCGGTTCTAGGCGCTTATCCGGAACCGCATTGATGCTATGGTCGCAGGTTCGAATCCCGCCTCGGGCATGACTGTGTGTGATGTCCTTAGGTTAGTTAGGTCTAAGTAGTTCTAAGTCTTGGGGACTGATGATCTCAGATGTTAAGTCCCATAGTGCTTAGAGCCATTTGAACCATTATACCATCAGTTCCATAAAACCTTAGTTTATCCAGGAGAGTGTGATTTGCACACTCAATTGCCTTACATAGGTCACAGAAAATACAGACTGATGCTATTTTGTTATTTAATGCTTTAAAATTTGGTGAGAGAACGTGTAAATGGCATTCTCAGTTCAGCAACTCTTCTCTAGCGCAAACGAGGCTGATATAGACAGAGCAAAACCTCTGGTGACGAAAGGACAGAGAAGGAAATCGGCCATGCCCTTTTGGAAAGAAACACTCCGGGATTTGCCATAAACGATTTAGGGAAATCACGGAAAACCTAAAACTGCATGTCTGGTAGGGGATTGGACCAGTCGTGCTCCTGAATGCGAGTCCAGTGTATTACAACTGCTTCAGCTTGCTCAGTGGTGTAGTCAAGAGATAATGTAACGTTATGAATAAGAAGTTATTGAAAATTCACAGCCATCATAGTAAGTTACCAGTGTCTGACTGTGATTTCAGTAACAACCAAATCTCCACGCCTTCTGTTTTGCTATACTCATATCACACATACTATTTCGACTGTTGTAATGTTATTTCGGCCGTTCTCAACGACAGTATAATATTTCAAAGTAGCATTGTAACATTGTACGCTGTGTCTTATCTATTGGCAAAAGTTTGTACTTCTTTCTGAGACTCTTTTGTCTTGTGCTAAGGATAATAACCTACCCCTGGTCGAAGTGTAGGAGGCCGTGAATAATCGCAGCAGTTATAAGTCATTAGCGATTTCTCAGGATATTTAAGAAATTCGCAGAGGGAAAGAGAGTTTACGGATTTAAATCAAAGTTTTCGATCAATTATCTACAACTAGTGACAGAAGACTAGTAGTGCTCCACGGCAACAAGGGCAAACAACACGAAAAGTGTGAAGAAAAAACTTCGGAACAGGGAAACGTTCTTATGTTTCGTAAGTGAAGTTGTAGTTCGACCTCCAGAATGTGACCAGATGCCAGGAAACGCAGATGCCAACCAAAAACGCGAAGAAGTGTAAGTAATCACTTATTTCCGTAAAGAACGAGACGTGAACTGTTTTATAATCTACATATCATATATCATAACAGAGCTGCATTATTGTAGACCCCACTGAAGATGCCTTAAAATAAAAGGCGAAACGTGTCTGGAAGAAATAAAATACATTGCAGGAAGGAAACGCGGTTTTTATTTAGAAAACAAATATTCTGTGCTTGCTGTGGATGATGGCCACGCAAAGAAAGCTATTGTTCAAATATTTCGCTTACTTCATCTCCAGTTCTCTGTGGGTTTACTTCTTGTTGCTACAAACGTGAAGCGATCGCTGACGAGCACCGTTGTGGAATTATTTTGCGGGTATGCAAACTGCATATGTGCAGGAAAAAGGTGCGGTACAGATCAAGTTCGAAGAACTTAGCACATTAAAAAGTCACACATAAGGAGAAACGATCATCATAACAAAGTAAGAGAAATCAGAGCTCAGAAGGAAAGATTTAAGTGTCCTTTTCCTGCATCCTGTTCAAGAGTGGAACGGTAGAAAATTAGCTTAAAGGTGTTTCGATGGACCCTCTGGCAGGCACTTAACTGTAAATTGCAGAGTAATCATGTGGATGTAGATGTAGATGAAAGGTAACACACAGCCACTGGACTATAAATACCAGAAATGTAAGGGCTGCTAGGCAAATTACTGGGTATTACTGTCTTGTGACAGCCAGAGCGAGAGCACCAGCAGCAGCGAGTACTGTTTGTATAAAGCGTTTATTTTGCATTTTGTTTACGACCTTCCACTAAGGAAGGGATTCTATTTGTGTTTATCTGCTCTGCATAGAAACTAACAGTTCTTGATCGTTAGGAGAGAAATTTATTTTGTACTTATTTGCTGCGCTTAGCTTTTAAATAGTTTTTCTGGGAAAACCTAGCGTAGTTTTCGCGTCTCGTATTTCAGTGAGTGTTTCTTGATTATCAGAGTAGCTCATCAGAAGATTATCTTGGGAATTTGTCACCGTATAGAGTAGGGTAAACATAGTCATGTGTAGGGACTGTGGTTGTTGTGAGCGGACGCAAGGAGAATTGGCCACTCTTCGGGGGCAGGTGGAGGCTTTGTCTGTTAGGCTCATCGAGCTCGAGGCGCAGGCGTCGGCTCGTAGTGGCGTTGGGGCAACTGTGGTGAGACCTGTGCCTACTTCGGTGGCCTTGGAATCACATGGAACCCCTGATGTCGCTGCGTCTTCCGGCAGTGAGCATCTTACCGGTCAGCCATCACTCGAGGGTGGATGGCGGACAGTGGTGGGCTCGCGCGTGCCTGGCCGAAAGGCGAAGGTGGGATCTGGCCGCGTGGCAGCTGCCTTACCCCTTTCCAACAGGTACGGGGTGCTTCCTAGTGGTGATGACATCGTTTCCGAGCCACCACAGGATACCTCGCCTGTTGGGCCAGTGGCCGATTCTCCGGCAAGGTCCCGACAGTCACAGAGGGCGGGCCTATTAGTTATAGGGAGCTCCAACGTTAGGCGGGTTATGGAGCCCCTCAGGAAAATAGCGGGTAGGTCGGGGAAGAATGCCAGTGTGCACTCGGTGTGCTTGCCGGGGGGTCTCGTCCGTAATGTGGAGGAGGCCCTTCCGGCAGCTATTGAACGCACTGGGTGTGACCAGCTGCAGATAGTAGCACATGTCGGAACGAATGACGCCTGCCGCTTGGGTTCTGAGGCCATCCTTGGTTCCTTCCGGCGGCTGGCTGATTTGGTGAAGACAACCAGCATCGCACGCGGAGTGCAAGCTGAGCTTAATATCTGCAGCATAGTGCCCAGAGTCGATCGCGGTCCTCTGGTTTGGAGCCGTGTGGAGGGTCTAAACCAGAGGCTCAGACGACTCTGCGACTATAATGGTTGCAAATTCATCGACCTCCGTTATTGGGTGGAGAACTGTAGGGCCCCCCTAGACAGGTCAGGCGTGCACTACACACCGGAAGCAGCTACTAGGGTAGCAGAGTACGTGTGGCGTGCACACGGGGGTTTTTTAGGTTAGAGGGACCCCCCCTTGGGCGAAACGATAAAATACCTGACGGCTTACCAGAGAGAACATCATCATCGTTGATAAAGAACGTCCGTCCTCAGAGACCAAAAACAGGAAAAGTTAACGTAATATTGGTAAACTGCAGGAGTATCCAGGGCAAGGTTCCTGAATTAGTATCGCTTATTGAAGGAAATAGTGCGCATATAGTATTAGGAACGGAAAGTTGGTTAAAACCGGAAGTGAACAGTAACGAAATCCTAGACACAGAATGGAATATATACCGCAAGGATAGGATAAACGCCAATGGTGGAGGAGTATTTATAGCAGTAAAGAATTCAATAATATCCAGTGAAGTTATTAGCGAATGCGAATGTGAAATAATCTGGGTTAAGTATCAAAGGTGGGTCAGATATGATAGTCGGATGCTTCTATAGACCACCTGCATCACCAACCGTAGTAGTTGAGCGCCTCAGAGAGAACCTGCAGAACGTCGTGAAGAAGTTTCGTGATCATACTATTGTAATAGGGGGAGACTTCAATCTACCAGGTATAGAATGGGATAGTCACACAATCAGAACTGGAGCCAGGGACAGAGACTCTTGTGACATTATCCTCACTGCCTTGTCCGAGAATTACTTCGAGCAGATAGTTAGAGAACCAACTCGTGAAGCTAACGTTTTAGACCTCATAGCAACAAATAGACCGGAACTTTTCGACTCCGTGAATGTAGAAGAGGGTATCAGTGATCATAACTCAGTGGTTGCATCAATGACTACAAGTGTAATAAGAAATGCCAAGAAAGGAAGGAAAATATATTTGCTTAACAAGAGTGATAGGGCACAAATCGCAGAATATCTGAGTGACCACCATCAAACGTTCATTTCTGAGGAAGAGGATGTGGAACAAAAATGGAAAAAATTCAGAAACATCGTCCAGTACGCCTTAGATAAGTTCGTACCGACTAAGGTCCAAAGCGAGGGGAAAGATCCACCGTGGTATAACAATCATGTACGGAAGGTACTACGGAAACAAAGAAAGCTTCATCATAGGTTTAAGAGTAGTCGAATCATAGCTGATAAGGAAAAGCTGAACGAAGCGAAAAAGAGCGTAAAGAGAGCAATGAGAGAAGCATTCAACGAATTCGAACATAAAACATTGGCAAACAATCTAAACAAGAACCCTAAAAAGTTTTGGTCATCTGTAAAATCGGTAAGCGGATCTAAATCCCCTATTCAGTCACTCGTTGACCACGATGGCACCGAAACAGAGGACGACCGAAGAAAGGCAGAAATACTGAATTCAGTGTTCCGAAACTGTTTCACTGCGGAAAATCGTAACACGGTCCCTGACTTCAGCCGTCGCACGGACGCCAAAATGGAAAATATTGAAATAAACGATATCGGAATTGAAAAACAACTGCTATCACTTAGTAGCGGAAAAGCATCCGGACCAGACGAGATACCCGTAAGATTCTACAGTGATTATGCTAAAGAACTTGCCCCCTTTCTATCAGCAATTTATCGTAGATCTCTGGAAGAACGTAAAGTACCTAGCGACTGGAAGAAAGCGCAGGTCGTTCCCATTTTCAAGAAGGGTCATAAATCAGATGCGAATAATTATAGGCCTATTTCGCTTACGTCAATCTGTTGTAGAATAATGGAACATGTTTTATGTTCTCGTATTATGACGTTCTTAGATAATACAAATCTCCTTCATCATAACCAACATGGATTCCGCAAACAGAGATCATGTGAAACTCAGCTCGCCCTATTTGTCCAAGAAATTCATAGTGCCGTAGACACTGGCGAGCAGATTGATGCCGTATTCCTGGACTTCAGGAAGGCATTTGATACGGTTCCGCACTTACGTTTAGTGAAAAAAATACGAGCTTACGGAATATCGGACCAGGTTTGTGATTGGGTTCAGGATTTCCTAGAAGAAAGAACACAACATGTCATTCTTAACGGTTCAAAATCTGCAGATGTAGAGGTAATTTCGGGAGTACCGCAAGGAAGCGTGATAGGACCTTTATTGTTTACAATATACATAAATGACTTAGTTGACAACATCGGTAGCTCCGTGAGACTATTTGCAGATGACACGGTTGTCTACAAGAAAGTAGCAACATCAGAAGACTCGTACGTACTCCAGGAAGACCTGCAGAGGATTAATGAATGGCGCGACAGCTGGCAGCTTTCCCTAAACGTAGATAAATGTAATATAATGCGCATACACAGGGGCAGAAATCCATTCCAGTACGATTATGCCATAGGTGGTAAATCATTGGAAGCGGTAACGACCGTAAAATACTTAGGAGTTACTATCCGGAGCGATCTGAAGTGGAATGATCACATAAAACAAATAGTGGGAAAAGCAGGCGCCAGGTTGAGATTCATAGGAAGAATTCTAAGAAAATGTGACTCATCGACGAAAGAAGTAGCTTACAAAACGCTTGTTCGTCCGATTCTTGAGTATTGCTCATCAGTATGGGACCGTTACCAGGTTGGATTAATAGAAGAGATAGACATGATCCAGCGAAAAGCAGCGCGATTCGTCATGGGGACATTTAGTCAGCGCGAGAGCGTTACGGAGATGCTGAACAAGCTCCAGTGGCGGACACTTCAAGAAAGGCGTTACGCAATACGGAGAGGTTTATTATCGAAATTACGAGAGAGCACATTCCGGGAAGAGATGGGCAACATATTACTACCGCCCACATATATCTCGCGTAATGATCACAACGAAAAGATCCGAGAAATTAGAGCAAATACGGAGACTTACAAGCAGTCGTTCTTCCCACGCACAATTCGTGAATGGAACAGGGAAGGGGGGATCAGATAGTGGTACAATAAGTACCCTCCGCCACACACCGTAAGGTGGCTCGCGGAGTATAGATGTAGATGTAGATGTAAATGGTTGGGTTGTGTACCCAATGTCACCCTGTATAGTCACACCGGGTACTGGGCCCATATGAGGATGATGAATGCGATCTGCCAATATCTGTTCTTGGAGTCTCTGTGCATGGCTACACTCATAGTGTTGGTATACACAGAAATGGGGATCGTCTGAAAAAAACAATGTGGTGTCACTTTTGTGGTATCGTCCAAAGATCTTGGTGCCGTAACAAAGCTTGCACCTCGCATCGATACCACAGGAATTTAGGATGTCTCACTGAATTCCACCGCCCCAAAGTGCCGTCGCATGGAGGCCAATATTCAGCAGAGTAGAGAAAGGCTCAGCCCAATCCGTGATCAACGATTAAGACGACAGCATTGTCTTAGATAGGACACCTGTGTGTTTCATGTCTCATGCTGAACTTTAACTGTGAGGATGAAATCTGTGTGTACCAACTGAAGTCTTGCATTCACTGATACTTTAATATTCAGAGACAGTTGTAAATACTTAGAACAAATCCTGTGGAAATGGATTGCACAAAATTAAGTAAATCTCATACTTTTCTTTAATAAACTGAACTAATATTTTACATGCACTGGTTTCTACTCGTTTTTCTCTTGGAGTAAGTAAAGAAGTCAGCTTGCCTCTGTAGGCTGCCATGTCAAGAAAAATCGCAAGAATTGTTGGCCTGTTGGAGGTCCATGGCGTCCCAGACCACATCACACTGTCCATGTGGATACATGTCTTGCTGCATGTGAGCTTATTTCCTGACCTAGGTATCTCACATGACTCTATGATCCCTCCTTATCGAGTGAGCAGTATGTCTGTTTTCTCAGTTGCTATTCATGTGGTGTCATTAAGATCTTTCATGGTGTGAAGTATGGCCTTTCTAAACTCACCGATCTGATATTCACATGAGAGTCGGGATCCTGATTGACGCAACCAGCAACATCACTGAACAATAAACCATAGCTATGACTGGCCCCAGTCTTGCCACTACCTAATTTCGACATGTGTTGGCAGATGTTTCTTAGACAAGACAAATTACCATCTTCTTACAAACAACCAAAATATTAATGCAACTTCAGAATGAGAAACCCACTTTGTAATCTTTTCTTATATAGAAAGTAGCCTACCAACTAAGGCGTTTATGCTGCATTGGTGAATTGCTTATCCAAGTCTGTAGTAGTACATATCATGCAAATGTAATATTTGCTGCATGCTGCCTACATTTTGTAGTTTTAGTGGCCACCAGTGCAGTACCAAATGTGAGGATCTAAATAGCCCATATGTGTAGCCAATTACCTTAGCCCTTGACTCATGGCGATGCGCATACTCAGCAACTGTGTACTGTGTGTCTCCAAAGCAGATAGTTCTTGTGTGTCCATTTATACACCCATCGAGTTTAGTGGTAGACATCTTCCACCTGTCTCCTATCTTTCTGAATCTTAATATATATAAACCTGAGATTACATATGTCTGTCTGGGAACTCCTCCCAAGCCCCTAGACTGAAGCAGACCAAATTGGGACACAAACTCCTTGCCCAAGAAGACCAACGTAGGTGGGGTTTATAACGCTCAAGCTCTAATATTTAAGGAGGTATGGACATGCGACCTTTTTAAACTCCTGCCATAAAGGCTGCCATGCACAACAAGTGCATTGTTTGGAAATACTATCGACCTGAATTATAGACCTGCTCTGCAGGGCAGCCTAGACGTCAGACTCCTTATGGACAATCAGGCAGGTAACACGACATAAGCAGATATCTTGCGTCTCCCCAGCATGTGCCCATCCATTTCTGTCCTTCCCCAGACAACAATGTGTCGTTTCTGGAGTGATGGCCATCAGTACATTGTGATCGTGTGGTTGCTAGATGTATGCCAGGCTCTTAGCGCGGATATATTCCATTCCACAGCATTCATTCAATGTGAAATACCTACACGTTTCCATTCCCATTATACATATGTGCAAATGCTACATTCATTATGTATCTGGAAAAGATGGCATAGTTCACTGTGTGACCTGGCTGAAAGGTATTGACACATCCTGACACTGGGTCCACCTGCTTAGCTGACCGGTAACGTGCTTGCCTCCCAAGCAGTGTGTCCGGTTCGATTCCCAGTCAGGTTGGAGATTTTCTCTGCTCGTGGACTGGGTGTTGTGTTGACCTCATCATCATTTCATCCTCATCACCGGCACATGAGTCGCCCAATGTGGCTATGACTGAAATAAGACCCACAGTCGGCGGCCAAACTTTCCCAGATGGGGCCTCCCAGTGCCATAGGATTGTTTCATTTCATCCTGACACTGGACCTGTACACCCTTTGTTACTCTTCTACTGTGGGCGCAAAATGCTGAGACAAAAGAAGATGGCAATACATCAAGTGTGCTCCCATGGCCTCTGTGCCAAACGAAAAAAAAAACAATGTTACATGTGCAGGAATGTCCTGAGGACATGGACCTACATCATGCACAGATGCAATCAACTGCAGCAACAGACAGAGTGTTTGAATCTGCCAATAACCAAGCTGCAAACCTTCAACAGCTAAGACAGTATGGCTCCTACCCACAAGCACAAAAGACCTCGCTATGGCATGAGACATGCCTCGAAATATTGATACATCATTAGATAGTGAATTACATGCATTGACACAAGGGGATATGCTGCAATGCAGCCATGTATTACAGCACATACAGGACCACATTTTTTTTCAAGATTGGGGGTGGGGGGTGGCTATAGCACCTGGTAGAGTCCATGTGGCCACCAGAAGGCAACATGCCCAGATATACATATAATAAAACAGGGTGTAATGATGCATGTCTGGAACTCCCCCCAACCTCTGGATCGATTTCAACAAAATTTCCTTCAAAAATAGCAAACTTGACAAGTATCAGCACTGTGCAGTTTATAACCTCCTAGCTCAACCAGGAGCAGAGATACGGGTAAAAACGAGTTTTTTAAGCCCCTGCTCTACTGGCTGGCCTCCATGATAGCTTTGTTGTGTGGGAATGGTATCGACTGCCTCATCGACATGCTTTGCAGCACAGCCTACACGCCAGGGGGAAGAAATAGTTTTCCAATACCTGACATCTGCCAGCTGGTGTGGCTGAATGGTTCTAGGTGCTTCTGTCTGGAACCGCGCGACCGCTACGGTCGCAGGTTCCAATCCTGCCTTGGGCATGGATGTGTGTGATGTCCTTAGGTTAGTTAGGTTTAAGTAGTTGTGAGTTCTAGGGGACTGATGACCTCAGATGTTAAGTCCCATAGGGCTCAGAGCCATTTGAACGATTTGAACCTGACATCCAGGCTGCCCAGCACAATGGCAGGTTGTGTTGGAGGAGTATTGTCCTGCTTCATGGACTTGTTTCGCATGGCAGCCTACACGACATGGGAAAAAAAGGATTTCCAAGCCTTTTGGGTATAGTCTTTGCTGCATAAGATGCGTGTTGTGGGTGTAGGACCAGCCTTCTTTATCAACATCTTTTGTAGGGGCTCCACTTGCAGATGGGCATGTCTAGGGGATGGTTGAGATGGATGGAGGAGGAGATGGGAAGAGAGAGAGGGGAGTGGGAGGAGAAGGATATGGAGAGGGGGAAAGAGGAGATGGGTAGGAAGAGAGGGGACAGGAAGAGATGCAAAGAATGAGAGGGAGCGGAGGAGGGGATGGACAGAGAGAGCGTGGTGGATGTGGAGGACAGAAAGAGGGAAGGGAAGAGCAGATGGACGGAGAGGTGAGATTGACAGCTAGGAGGGCAAGGAGGTGATGGGCTGAGAGGGGAGGGGGAGATGGAGCAAGAGATGTTCGATTATATGTGACGATCACGGACATAGGCGAAGCTGGGGAAAAGGATAGGCTGAGAATATGTATGTATGTCCAGGAACTCCTCCCAAGCCCCTCGACTGAAGTGGACCAAATTTGGCACACAAAGTCCTTGCCTACAGAGGACCAACATAGGGATTTATACGCTTTTTTTTTTGAGTCGTCGGTCTTCTGACTGGTTTGAGGTGACCCGCCACTAATTCCTCTCCTGTGCCAACCTCTTCATCTCAGTGTGGCACTTGAAACTTACATACTGAATTATTTACTGGATGTATTCAAACCTCTGTATCCTCCTACAGTTTTTATCTCTACAGCTCCCTCTAGTACCATTGCAGTTATGTCTTAAAAAATGTCCTACCGTCTTGGTTCTTCTTCTTGTCGGCGTTTTCCATATATTTGTTTCCTCATCGATTCTCCTGAGAACCTCCTCATTCCTTACCTCATGAGTACACTTAATTTTCGACATTCTTCTGTAGCACAACATCTCAAATTCTTTGATTCTCTTCTTTTCTGGGTTTCCCACAGGCCATATTTCACTACCGTACAATGTTGTGCTCTCCCTCAAATTAAGGCCTTTGTTTGATACTAGTAGACTTCTCTCGGCGAGGAATTCCCTTTTTGCCAGCGCTAGACTGCTCTTTATATCCCCTCTGGTCTGTCCGTCATAGGTTGTTTTGCTGCCTAGGTAGCAGAATTTATCGACTTCATCTGCTGTACTTCGCGATCACCACTCCTGGTGCTAACTTTCTCGCTGTTCTCATTTTTGCCATTTCTCGTTGCTTTCATCTTTCTTCCATTTACTCTCAATCTATATTCTGTACTCGTAAGACTGCTCATTCCATGCAGCAGATCCTGTAATTCTTCTGCACTTTGACAGAGGATTGCAATGTGAACCTTATCATTGATATCACTTCACCTTAAATATGAATCCCGCTCTTGAACCTTTCTTTTATTTCGGTCACTGCTTCTTCGATGTGTAGACTGAACAGTAGGGGTGAAAGACTACATCCATGTCTCACGCCCTTTTTCATCTGTGCACTTCGTTCTTGGTCTTCTATTTTTATTGTTCCCTCTTGGCTCTTGTAGGTGTTTTGTATTACCCATCTTCCTCCACAGCTTACCCCTATTTTTCTCAGAATTTCTGAGATGTTGCATTTATTGACAGTGACGAACGCTTTTTCCAGCTTGACAAATCCCATGAACTTGTCTCGGTTTTTGTTTAGTCTGCTTCCCTTGTCAACTTCAATGTCAGAACAGCCTCTCTGGTGCCTTTACCTTTCTTAAAGTCAAACTCATCGCCATCTAACACATCCTCAATTTTCTTTTCCATTCTTCTGTATGTTACTCTTGTCAGAAACTTGGATGCATGAGCTGTTAAGCTGATTGTGCTATAGTTCTCGCAGGTGGCGGTTTTCGCAATCTTCTTAACTGTGTGGATGATGTTTATCCGAAACTCAGTCTCAAACATCCTACACACGAAAGTGAATAGTCATTTTGTTGTCACTTTCCTAATTATTTTAGGAATTCTGCAGGACTTTTATCTATTCTATGCCTTATTTTATCTTAAATATCCCAAAGCTCTTTTAAATTCTGATGCTAATACTGGGTCCCGCATCTCTTCTAAATCGACTCTTGTTTCTTCTTCTATGAAGTCACCAGATAAGTCTCCCCCCTCACAGAGGTCTTCAGTGAACTATTTCCACCTATCCACTCTCTCCTCTGCACCTTACAATGGCATTCCCACCTATTGGACTCTTAGTGTCACCGCTGTTTATTTTAATTTCACCGAAGACTGTTTTGAATTTTCTATGTGCTGAGTCAGGCCTTCCGACAATCATTTCTTTTCGGTTTCTTCACATTTTTCATGCAACCATTTAGCCTTAGCTTCTCTGCACTTGTGATTTATTTCATTCCTAAGTGACTTTTCATAAGTGACTTTTATTTCTGTATTCCTGAATTTCCCGGAACATTTTTGTTCTTTGTTCTTTCCTCGGTCAAGTGAAGTACTTCTTTTGTTACCCGTAGTTTCTTCGCAGTTGTCTTCTTTGTATCTATGTTTTTCTTTCGAGTATCTGTGATTGCCGTTTTTAGAGATGTCCATTCCTCCTCAACTGAACTGACTACTGAGCTATTCGTTATCGGAATATCTACGGCCTCAGAGAACTTCAAGTGTACCTCTTCATTCCTTAGGACTTCCGTACCCCACTTCTTTGCGCACTGATACTTCCTGTCTAGTCTCTTAAACTTCAGCCTACTCTTCATCACTACTAAATTGAGATCTGAGTCTATGTGTTGTCCTGGGTACGACTTACAGTCCAGTATCCGATTTCGGAATATCTGCCTGACCATGACGTAGTCTAACTGAAATCTTCTCGTATGTCCCGACCTTCTCCACATGTACCTCCTCCTTTTGTGATCCCTGAACTTTGAGAACTTGGAGAATTTCATTCCGTGTACTCAGATGGACAGTAACTATAGCTCGCAGACAGGTGCGTGAACAATACATGCAGATGTCAGCATGTGAGGCCGGCCGTGGTGGCCGTGCGGTTCTTGGCGCTTCAGTCCGGAACCGCGCAATTGCTACGGTCGCAGGTTCGAATCCTGCCTCGGGCATGGATGTGTGTGATGTCCTTAAGGTTAGTTAGGTTTAAGTAGTTCTAAGTTCTAGGCGACTGATGACCTCAGATGTTAAGTCCCATAGTGCTCAGAGCCATTTCAGCATGTGAGAGAGAACATGTGGTTGAGCTCAAAGAAGGCTGTTGGAGTGATCGACGAATCGCTGGACATTTGAACAGGAGCGATATCACTGTTCCACGATGTTTCCAGGAATGGATGAAACATGGCCGAAAACAGCGTCAAGAAATAAGCGGTCGACCGAGAGGGGTGGCAGAACGTGAGTGATCGTCGTCATCGATCCGACGTGCAACTGGCGCTCCAGCGACCACGAGGACCACCAACAGGCGGCCAACAGAAAGGAGAGGGCCGGCCGTCGAGCTCTGTACACCAGGAAGCCAGAAGTGGGGACCGAAGTCACTTACATTTTCAATGTCTGAGAAACTATTTAGTTGCGGATGTGAGATGTGTAGTATAATCTCTTTATTTTTTAATCGTTCAATTGTCGCAACTACGTCACAACCTGTGACCTCCTTTTTCCGGAAAACGCAAGCGTGGCTAGTTTAAATCGTTAACGAGTTGTTTTAGAGTGCATCCAGATCAGCAGTTTGTAGCTCGTCAAAATCGATGGGATACAGGAATGCCCTGTCCTGGAGAATTTGTTGTGTTTATCACATCTGACTCTCTCCTCGATTCGTCCGTCATGTGCTATTTTGCTACCGAGGCAGCAGAAGTTTTCCACTTCGTCTATTGTATGGTCCCTAATTTCGACGTTATGTTTATCGCTGTTCTCATTTTTGTTACTTATCTACTAGATTTTTATCGTTCTTTGGTTTATTCCCACATCATGTGCTCAGTAGCTTGTTCATTTCATGGAAGATGTCTTTTACATTACCATGTGTGGCGGAAAACAACCGTTGCGAAACAATCAAAATCTGAAATAAAACGAGCAGTAACAACAATGGGGTATCAGTACAGAATTTAAAATTTTGAAATTTCCAGAAACGTATATGTATGTAAGAGTCTTAAATCGCCTTAAATCGCGTAAGGAAGTATCTGCATTAACCGGCCAAGATCACAATTGTATCACTAGAAGTAATAATAATTTTGATAGGGAAATACATAGCAAGGCCGTATATCAGAAAAGAGCGCTGTAAAACCTAAACCAATCTTCAGCGCATTTCCTGCAGAAATAAAGAACGTAAAAATATCAGGAAGGTTTAAGAAAACGTTAATAAAGATGCTAATATCTAGTAGTTTTTATAGCATCGAGAAGTATGTAAATCATTCATGTTGACGCAGGCCTGCTGCTGCGTTCAACAACACATGTGATGTGTTTTACTACGTGTTTCACATAAAGACTTTTTCTGCTGCTGCTGCTGCTCGGTTTTGATTGTTTTAGGCAGTCGGGCACAAACAAAGCTACTGAAGCGAGGTTGGTGTAGATCAGTAATGAAGACATGTGTGAATTTTCGTGTGAAGTGCAGTGAGAGGAGTATGTAACTGTTGCGCAGCCATGACTCTAGAAGTGGATGTACAGAACTCAAGATTTTCACTATTTGTACAACATGCTACATTATCTATATTCTGCACACATCTTTCTAAGATCTAGTCCTTATCATTATACACAGTGATCAAAGGATGAAAAAGCATCATCATTTAATCCTTAATTGTAATACCCTTTCTGAAGCTTTCTTTTTATTTTATTGTTTCTTTCACATATTGGTTGTATAGCAAAGGAGAAGATGGCGTCTTATGTTCTCTTTGATCTCTAGCTCTCATTACTTATTTTTGGTTCTTGTAGGTACTGTGTATTACCCCCGTTTTTCTATAGCGTTTAGGTACTAATTTGGCTGACGATTTCAAGCTTATTACTCAACTTGATGTAGTGGAACATTTTTAACAGGTCAGCAAATCCTACGAAAATTGTCTTCCATGTATTCATAAGCCGAAAGGATCAGATCCGCCTCTCTGGTGCCTCTACCTTGTCCTCCCACCACGCATACTAGATGCTCATGCGACCTTCAGTTACAGGTAGGTGGAACAGCGAAATTAACACACTTCGTGAGGTGAAAGGAAGTGTGCGTGTGTGTGTGTGTGTGTGTGTGTGTGTGTGTGTGTGTTTGTTTGGTAATATCTTACACTAATCTCAACAAGAGTATGGCAGACAGAACCAAATGAAAAAATTGTCCAGAAAGTTCCTATACGCTGCTGAGCGATAGCAACGCGAAGATGCTGAATAAAGGATAATTAGCGATTATGACAAAAAGACCGTGATCTGCCCCACAAGACGTATGGCCTGCCCGGTCCGTTGGTTTGACGCATGGTGCCTGACAGGATGTAGAAGCTGTAGGAGACTAAGACTGACAGATGACGACGTCTCTACGTATTGAAAGGTAGAATAGGTGTAGTCAGTGGAAAGCAAATGAGTCGAAAGTTGTCTCCACACTTCCTAAATTGTCACAACAACAATATAAATGTAAGATCTCCACCTAGAAGTGAGTATTTAGCTCATTGATGTTAATTACCAGTGCTGTAGTTACATTAATTTGTAATGCAGAATAGTTACGACACAGATTATGTGTGTAAAGTGGTTTCGTAGATACGAGGGGCGCTCAGTACGTAATGTAACACATTTTATTTCCTGAAAGCATGTTGGTTTTATTCAGGATTCCAATACACGATACTGTTTCTCACTCTTTTGCTTACAAAACCCTATTTTTCAACATAACCTCTGATCAATGGACGGGCTTACGTCACCATACTGGCAGGACCTGTGCGCCCACACGCTACCACTCCACCGGTTGACGTCGGAGCCAACGGCTCGTTACAGTAGTGACCTCTCCATCGTCCACGTTCTGCTTCACGCGGAGTCCCTCCTCCATTGGGCCAAACAGGTGGAAGTCAGAAGGTGCGAGACCCGGGCTGTAGGGTGGACGACGAAGAACAGTTTCGTGCGCAATTTGTGTGAGGCCCTGTGTTGTCATGCAGAAGGAGAAGTCCGTGTCTGACTGTGATCCATCCATCACCTCGAATGAGAGTGTCCTCAGGTTCCAACGTTGCAGGAGTCACAGCTGTGTGTGGCCAGCCGGCGTGTGGGAGGTGGGACAACTTCGCGCAAGCTTGCTGCGCTGATGGAAGACGCCCCATCATGCTTTTGTTGAGCACCAGGTCTTCATAGACATTCTGGAACCGTCTGTAAATATTTGCGATGCTCTGGTTTCCCGCCAAAAGAACCTCAGTGACTGCTCTTTGTTTGGAACGCACCTCTGTTACAGACGCCATTTTGTAGGCTACACTTAGCGTGGCCACCTATCGGCACTTAATGAATGTCTAGGGGAATATTCCACGATGTCCAACAACAAATTCCGCATTTTTTCAACCGAAATTGGCCGAGAAAACGAATGTGTTGCGTTACTTATTGAACACCCCTCGTTGTAGTCTGCCCACCTCCTCGCATTATTGACGGATACTCGTCATTTGGCGCTCTAAGCGGCAGAATAAATCTAATAATTGTAACAGCCAACAATAACAAAGAATGTAAAGTATGAGCCAGAAATTAACCATTTAAAATTAATGAAAATAGTAGCTGTTGTTTAGATGGATAATGCGACCCCTCGTAATTCCCACAGGAGGGTTTATCAATGTACACAGTAATTGTTAAATAAATATATGTGCGTGTGCAGGGGGGCTGAACTTACCTTGAGTGTGACGACTGGTCCAGGCTGGACGCGCTCCAGCAGGTCTCCAGTCGGGTAGCCCACCACAATGCGGTCGCCGGCGGTGAAGACGGGTGGGTTGTCGTTGACATCTTGGATCTGCAGCAGCACGGTCATGCTGGTGATGTCGTAGAGCAGATACTCTGGCCTGCACAGGGAAACAGTCTAGTCGAGAAACCGCCAACGCACAGAACAGCACAACAGTCCACAGGAACCGCCTCAGCGCCGTAAAGCTGTTGCCGACTATGGTCTATTCAAAATTAGTGTAGGGTTATTACACTACTGACCATTAAAATTGCTACACCACGAACATGACGTGCTACAGACGCGAAATTTAACAGACAGGAAGAAGATGCTGTGATATGCAAATGATTAGCTTTTCAGAGCAATCACACAAGATTGTCGCCGGTGGCGACAGCTAGAACGTGATGGCATGAGGAAAGTTTCCAACCGATTTCTCATACACAAACAGCAGTTGCCCGGCGTTGCCTGATGAAACGGTGTTGTGATGCCTCGTGTAAGGAGGAGAAATGCGTACCATCACGTTTCCGATTTTGATAAAGGTCGGATTGTACCCTATCGCAATTGCGCTTTATCGCTGCGGTTTATTGCTGCTCGCATTGGTCGAGATCCAATGACTGTTATTAGAATACGGAATCCGTGGGTTCAGGAGGGTAATAGGGAACGCCGTGCTGGATCCCAATGGCCTCGTCTCACTAGCAGTCGAGATGACAGGCATCCTATCAGCATGGCTGTAACGGATCGTGCAGCCACGTCTCGATCCCTGAGTCAACAGATGGGGACGTTTGCAAGACAACAACCACCTGCACGAACAGTTCGACGACGTTTGCAGCAGCATAGACTATCAGCTCGGAGACCACGGCTGCGGTTACCCTTGAGGCTGTATCACAGACAGGAGCGTCTGCGATGGTGTACTCGACGACGAACCTGGGTGCACGAATGGCAAAACGTCATTTTTTGGGATGAATCCAGGTTCTGTTTACAGCATCATGATGGTCGCATCCGTGTTTGGCGACAGCGCGGTGAACGCACATTGGAAGCGTATATTCGTCATCGCCATACTGGCGTATCACCCGGCGTGATGGTATGGGGTGCCAATGGTCACTTTTTGTTCGCACTGACGGCACTTTGAACAGTGGACGTTACATTTCAGATGTGTTACGACCCGTGCCTCTACCCTTCATTCGATCCCTGCGAATCCCTACATTTCAGCAGGATAATGCGCGACCGCATGTTGCAGCTCCTGTACGGGCCTTTCTGGATGCAGAAAATGTTCGACTGCTGCCCTGGCCAGCACATTCTTCAGATCTCTCACCAATTGAAAACGTCTGGTCAATGGTGGCCGAGCAGCTGGCTCGTCACAATACGCCAGTCACTACTCTTGATGAACTGTGGTATCGTGTTGAAGCTGCATGGGCAACTGTACCTGTACACGCCATCCAAGCTCTGTTTCACTCAATGCCCAGGCGTATGAAGGCCGTTATTACTGCTAGAGGTGGTTGTTCTAGGTACTGATTTCTCAGGATCTATGCATCCAAATTGCGTGAAAATGTAATCACATGTCAGTTCTAGTATAATATATTTGTCCAATGAATACCCGTTTATCATCTGCACTTCTTCTTGGTGTAGCAATTTTAACGGACAGTAGTGTACTTCTCTAGGCACACGTGTAGGCACGAAGCCGAGTTGGACATCCGACACAAAACCTCCTCATTACATTTATGTGCAGACTGAAGCGACGAATGTAGATTTGTACCCGCGTCTGCCACTCACTAGGCGGAAGCGCTAACCACAATGCCACCCTGGCACAATGACTTTGCACAACTGCACGGACTAACCAGCATTCCTGGCTCCTCAGTCCAACTTTCCATTCACGCCTCAGCCCACTTGGTACTCCCCCTAAAATTTGGATTGAGGAGGGGGACTGCTAGGCTAGTCCGTGCAGTCGTGCAGAGCCACTAAGCCAGGGTGGAGTGGTTGGCGCATCTGCATCTGCATCTGCATCTGCATCTGCCGGGTTCGAATCCTGGACTTGGTAGAAATTTTCATTTGTCGCTTCAGTCTGCGTATACATGTCACTGATGTTTGAGACCTGAAAGGATTTCGGGAAACGTAATGTTTCATTTGACACACTCATTGTATTACATTTAATTCAGCTCGCGAAGTATTCGGTGCACAAGATGGAACTGGCATACGGGTCTTCTGGAGGAGCTGCACTGTGTTTTGCAACGTAGGAGGGGTCGTATTTGGCGGGTGGAGGGTGGGGGGGGGGTGAGAGGAAGGAAGTTTTTGTTTTAAAATGTTCTGCTGTTTTTGCTGTCTGCTTAATGAAAAAAGTAAATGGCTAATGGAGTAGTTAATCAGTGCTGCTTCCACGAAACTGCAGCTCGTGAGTCTTCACATGTACCAGCGGAAAAGTTTAGTAAAATAAGAAAAACACTGTCCATAAGACTTGCCACTGTGTGGTTGGATTTCAGAATATTGGCTTCGTCTCTGTGCAGGGGCCAATAAACGCACCTCTTGCATTTAACGCTAAATGAAAGCAGTCACAAGTTCATTACTTATGCAGGCAGGAATTTGCAGTGAAATAATGTTCACTTCTCAGTTTTTTCAGACTTAATTTCTTCTAGAAAAAGGAACTGAATATCATTCATTACTATTCACAGCATTTTATTATTAAAATAACACATGTCAATAGGAGAACGTAAGCAAGTCGACCAGCATCACGTGTTCGTTTGACCTTTAGGAAATCCACGACAATTATTCAAAGTCTTTCTCCACATTTCTAAACTGAAGTCTCTGTTATGTGGAACTAACGATATTTTTAAACGCAGAACAGTTCATTGTTGCCTACCCAAAATCTGTCCAAACGCTTAACAATGTTTCAAAACCTCTTTGATATTCACGAGCCCAACTAAATACTTAGAAAATATTTCGGTTACACACACGAGGCGACTTCCACACTGGCCGACTCGGCTGACACTATAGTGACAGGACTCAGGGCCGCGCCTGCTGTTGGTTTTTCATAGGCATTTCAGGGCGTACAGTCTCAGTTTTCATTTTAGCTTTACATCTACATCTACATGATTACTCTGCAATTCACATTTAAGTGCTTGGCACAGGGTTCAACGAACCACAATCATACTACACTCCTGGAAATTGAAATAAGAACACCGTGAATTCATTGTCCCAGGAAGGGGAAACTTTATTGACACATTCCTGGGGTCAGATACATCACATGATCACACTGACAGAACCACAGGCACATAGACACAGGCAACAGAGCATGCACAATGTCGGCACTAGTACAGTGTATATCCACCTTTCGCAGCAATGCAGGCTGCTATTCTCCCATGGAGACGATCGTAGAGATGCTGGATGTAGTCCTGTGGAACGGCTTGCCATGCCGTTTCCACCTGGCGCCTCAGTTGGACCAGCGTTCGTGCTGGACGTGCAGACCGCGTGAGACGACGCTTCATCCAGTCCCAAACATGCTCAATGGGGGACAGATCCGGAGATCTTGCTGGCCAGGGTAGTTGACTTACACCTTCTAGAGCACGTTGGGTGGCACGGGATACATGCGGACGTGCATTGTCCAGTTGGAACAGCAAGTTCCCTTGCCGGTCTAGGAATGGTAGAACGATGGGTTCGATGACGGTTTGGATGTACCGTGCACTATTCAGTGTCCCCTCGACGATCACCAGTGGTGTACGGCCAGTGTAGGAGATCACTCCCCACACCATGATGCCGGGTGTTGGCCCTGTGTGCCTCGGTCGTATGCAGTCCTGATTGTGGCGCTCACCTGCACGGCGCCAAACACGCATACGGCCATCATTGGCACCAAGGCAGAAGCGACTCTCATCGCTGAAGACGACACGTCTCCATTCGTCTCTCCATTCACGCCTGTCGCGACACCACTGGAGGCGGGCTGCACGATGTTGGGGCGTGAGCGGAAGACGGCCTAACTGTGTGCGGGACCGTAGCCCAGCTTCAAGGAGACGGTTGCGAATGGTCCTCGCCGATACCCCAGGAGCAACAGTGTCCCTAATTTGCTGGGAAGTGGCGGTGCGGTCCCCTACGGCACTGCGTAGGATCCTACGGTCTTGGCGTGCATCCGTGCGTCGCTGCGGTCCGGTCCCAGGTCGACGGGCACGTGCACCTTCCGCCGACCACTGGCGACAACATCGATGTACTGTGGAGACCTCACGCCCCACGTGTTGAGCAATTCGGCGGTACGTCCACCCGGCCTCCCGCATGCCCACTATACGCCCTCGCTCAAAGTCCGTCAACTGCACATACGGTTCACGTCCACGCTGTCGCGGCATGCTACCAGTGTTAAAGACTGCGATGGAGCTCCGTATGCCACGGCAAACTGGCTGACACTGACGGCGGCGGTGCACAAATGCTGCGCAGCTAGCGCCATTCGACGGCCAACACCGCGGTTCCTGGTGTGTCCGCTGTGCCGTGCGTGTGATCATTGCTTGTACAGCCCTCTCGCAGTGTCCGGAGCAAGTATGGTGGGTCTGACACACCGGTGTCAATGTGTTCTTTTTTCCATTTCCAGGAGTGTATCTCTCTACCATTCCACTCCCGAACAGCGCGCGGGAAAAACGAACACTTAAACCTTTCTGTTCGTGCTCTGATTTTTCTTATTTTATTTGATGATCATTCGGAAGAGAAAGTTGGTGACTGAAATTTCGTAAATAGATTTCGCCGCGACTTCCATCCCAACTCGCGTATCATATCTGCCATACTCTCTCCCCTATTACGTGATAGTACAAAACGAGCTGCCCTTTTTTGCACCCTTTCGATGTCCTCCGTCAATCCCACCTGATAAGGATCCCACACCGCGCAGCAATATTCTAACAGAGGACGAACGAGTGTAGTGTAAGCTGTCTCTTTAGTGGACTTGTTGCATCTTCTAAGTGTCCTGCCAATGAAACGCAACCTTTGGCTCGCCTGCCCCACAATATTATCTATGTGGTCTTTCCAACTGAAGTTGTTCGTAATTTTAAGACCCACGTACTTAGTTGAATTGACAGCCTTGAGAATTGTACTATTTATCGAGTAATTGAATTCCAACGGATTTCTTTTGGAACTCATGTGGATCACCTCACACTTTTTGTTAATTAGCGTCAACTGCCACCTGCCACACCGTACAGCAATCTTTTCTAAATCGCTTTGCAACTGATACTGGTCTTAGGATGACCTTACTAGACGGTAAATTACAGCATCATCTGCGAACAACCTAAGAGAACTGCTCACATTGTCACCCAGGTCATTTATACAGATCAGGAACAGCAGAGGTCCCAGGACGCTTCCCTGCGGAACACCTGATATCACTTCAGTTTTACTCGATGATTTGCCGTCTATTACTACGAACTGCGACCTTCCTGGTCAAGATCACGAATCCAGTCGCACAACTGAGACGATACCCCATAGGCCCGCAGCTTGATTAGAAGTCGCATGTGAGGAACAGTGTCAAAAGCTTTCCGGAAATCTATTTTTACGACACATTTGCACTTGCATGACGTATGTGGGAAGAATATGCGATGACAAAGCAACTTCTATTTTGGAAAGTATGGTTCTGTGAGTACTGTACGGTTTACCTTACATTGACGACGCAAAAAATTATGAACACTGCCCACCGCGAGACAGAGTACCACCTGGTGACATCACGAGCACGTGGCGTGGTAAGGAAAATATGTAAGCAGAGCAGAGACGAATGGGGAATCCTTCTAGTGGCGATACATACGATGCGTAATTGGGAAAATACACTGATGTAAGTGACTTTCACAAAGGATATGTTGTTATGGCCCAGCACCTGGGAACGAGCATCTCGGAAATGGAGAAGCTGGTACACTCTTCACGCGCTACTGTCGTGAACATCTGTGAAAATCAGTTGAAGGACGCCGAAAGAGTTAGTAAGCGGAAAGGTGTTGGACGTCTGCACCTCGTCACAGAACGCTGAAGTCGAAGGCTTGTCCGCTCTGTAAAGCAGGGTAGGCGGCTATGTGTGACAGGTCTGACAAGAGCCTACAGTGCTGGTGCACGCACAGGTATTTTGAGGCACGCCGTTCAGCGTATTTCATGGATCACAGGGCTCTACAGGAGGTGAGCACCACTCATTCCCATGTTGATCCAACGACTTCGTCAGTTACGACTGCAGTGGGCATGAGACGATCGAGTTTGGATCGTGGTCCAATGAAACGCGTCACATGGTCGGGGGATTCTTTTTCTTTTTTTTACATCTGATCGATGGCCGTGTCCAGATGCGCAGCTGCTCGAAACATGCCCTGTGCCACGGGTGTAGGCTGCTGGAGGCAGTGCAGTGTTATATTGTGGGTGATATTCTCCTGGGTTTCCAAGGAACCTGTGCTAGTATGTCAAGGCACAATATCAGCTGTAGATTACGTGAACATTATTGCTGACCACCTGAATGCATTTATGCTTGGTGTCTTCCCTGATGGTGGCAGCATTTTCGAGCAGGATAAGTATCCATATTGTAAGGCCCCAGTCATGCTACACTCGTTTCAGGAGCACGATAGCGAATTCATGTTGATGTCTTGGCCATGTAATGCGCCTGGCCTCAACCCGATGGGACACATCTGGAAAGCCATTTGGCACCAGCTCCGCGCTCACAAACCACCGGCCTGTGCTTCGCAGTATCTGTGTGGTGTTCGCAGAGACATCTGTTGCCATATACCTCTAGAAACGTACCGTGGACTTGTCGAGTCCATACCACGCAGAATCGCTGCTGCATTGCGTTCCAAAATAGGCCCAAAACACTATTAGGCAAGTGGTCACAATGTTTTGGCTTAACAGTGTATATTATTCAAGCTTAGTCCACCCTCTTAGCTGAGTGGTCAGTACGTCTGAGTGCCATTTAATGGGCCCAGGTTCGATTCCCGTTCTGGGACTGGGTGTTGTGTTGTCCCCATCATCATTTCATCATCATCGACACGCAAGTCACCCAGTGCTGCGTCAACTAAAGAGAGTTGCAACCCGACAGCTGAACTTCCACAGGTGGGGCCTCCCGGCCATCAATGCCATCATTTCATTTCACTTCATTTCAAGCAAATGTTCAGTACGGGTATTTTTTCAAATGATTCCTCACTTATGTGTCTTGTGAACGTGCTGGACACAATAATTCATTATGCAGTACTGATCCTCCAGCAACTTGTGGCTTTGTAGTCTTTAGGTATGAAAATCTTCAAACATTGATCTCACACAAATGCATTTTTTACAGATCAATGAGTTTCATAGGTTGCAGAGCAGACATATCTCCGTATTTTGAAATTGTAATACTCAGCTTTAATTATTCAGGAAGGCCACTTCGCTCGTGAACCTTGTGAAGCCCTGATCTCTGCTGATTTCATACTGCTGTCAGAACGATGCTGTTATTTTGAACGTGTGGTTTGGAGCTTGTGCCACACTATGTCGATGGTCTTTAGAATGTCTAGATACAGGAACAGTGTTGTTGTGGAGATGCCACTGGTTCTTTATAATGTATTTTTCGTAATGTTCTGAATCAGTGCAGCAGCACACATCTTTGATTTTCCAAATCTGTGTTTACTAAATATTTCGCTTGCTGTTGAGCTTCTCTGTTTTGATAAATATTTCAGTTTATCATTACGCTTTGCAATCTTTCTTTTCCTTACTGTAAATGTATAACTGTACTACTAGTACGAGATAAATAGGCGAACGTCAATATTTACAGTACAGCAATGAGTGTCATACCTTATGAACCAGAAAGAGTAGGATATAAGGTAATGGCTGAGAGAGAAAGAGAGGGAGAGTGAAAGGTGTCTTACGTTTAATGTGCTATGTGATCGTCATAATTTAAAAATATTGTGTCATATATTTTAAAATATACTGTGCAAGTTTTATGGGCGCACTCCCCCAGGCCCTTGGACTTAAGTGGGCCATATTCCACATACAAACTCCTCATAACAAGAGAATCAACACAGACATGCGTGTTTTTTAAGCACCAGTCATGTAGGCTGCTCTGCTTGACAGGTGTGTTGTGTGGGAATACTCCAAAGCTGCCTTATCAACATGATTTGAAAGACAATATACACATCAGGGGCAAGAAACAGGTTACCAGCCCCTGACCTATAGGCTACCCAGCACAGCAGGTTTGTTGTGTTGGAGACCTGCTTTGCATGGCAGCCTACATGTCATGGGAAAAAAAAACGACGTCCAAGCCCTTGGCACACAGGAGGTGCTGTGCAGTGCAAGAGGCATGTTATTATTGTAGTACCAGCCTGTTTCATCAACCTCTTCTGCAGGGGCTACCATCTCATGCGGATGGGCATGCGTGGGAAAAGGTTGAGATGGATAGATGAGGACAGGGAGAGAGAGAGAGAGAGAGGGAGAGAGGGCAGGGCAGGACAGATGAATAGGAACAGAGGGGCAAGACATGATGGAGAGGGACATATGGGGCAGGAGGAGATGGATAAGGAGAGAGGGTACAGGAGGGGATGGATAGGGAGACAGGACAAAGGAGGGGAGATAATGAGAGAGGGGGAGGAGATAGATAAAGAGACAGAAGGTGGAGGAGATGGACAGAAAGAGGGGAGGGAAGAGGAGATGGGCTAAGAGGTGGGAGGAGTAGATGAGAGGGGGGGGGGAGGAGATGGACTAAGAGGTGTGTGCATTGCATGTGTGTGGAGGAGAATCCGCTGGGAAAAGGTTATTATACTATAAAAATGTATGGATATATGGTACAAATCTCATCCTGACCCACTGGATGGATTTCAGTCAAGCTTGGTAGACACACTACTTACGATGGGGGTAAGAACCACAAACCTCCCAAAGGCGTAGGGGTGTGGGTGGAAAAGTAGCAAAGCTCACTACGCGCCAATACCCTGACTATATTGCTCCAGTATTTGAGAATGAGAGCACTTAGTAACTTGCAATAAACTTTACACATAATTTACCAAAAATTTTCTCGCTCACACTCCACACAAAATGATGAAAGAAAAAAGTTTCTCTCTTACTGCATTTTCGCTGTTCATCTACGAGTAATTGAAGTGCCACTTCAGGGATGACGTTTCAATTGATTTCTTCTGTACTACTACCTGTATTCGCAATACATTTTGCAGACAGTATTCACATAGACCACTGAATGTAAATGCAATATTATAGCATTGTACGGCAAATAGTTTGGGAGATTCTTGAAAAACTGAGATTTGTGAAAAACTTAGATTTGTGAAAAACTGAAGCTTCATGCATGATATTTTAATTGATTTCTTTTGTACTGCTAATTCTATTCGCAATACACCTCTCAACAGAGAGTATCCACATGCACCAATTCACCTCCAAGATAATATAATATCATTGTTCGACACATAGTTCAGGAGTTATAACGATACAAACATCGAGCCACGAAAAAATGAAACTACAGGGCAAAATTCGCTAGAGATACAGATGAAATATGTGTACAAGTATTTGTGTGAAATGTGTTAAATATAAGTGAAATACGTGTGACATGTGCAGTGATGTGTGAAGTAAGAGGTGAAAACCTCCTGCTAAACCCCTGGATAATATCTGGGAGTATGCGTGCGGAACGATTTGAAGTGGAATGATCACATAAAATTAATTGTTGGTAACGCGGGTACCAGGTTGAGATTCATTGGGAGAATCATTAGAAAATGTAGTCCATCAACAAAGGAGGTGGCTTACGAAACACTCGTTCGACCTATCCTTGAGGATTGCTCATCAGTGTGGGATCCGCACCAGATCGTGTTGACGGAGGAGATAGAGAAGATCCAAAGAAGAGCGGCGCGTTTCGTCACAGGGTTATTTGGTAAACGTGATAGCGTTACGGAGATGTTTAGCAAACTCAAGTGGCAGACTCTGCAAGAGAGGCGCTCTGCATCGCGGTGTAGCTTGCTCGCCAGGTTTCGTGAGGGTGCGTTTCTGGATGAGGTATCGAATATATTGCTTCCCCCTACTTATACCTCCCGAGGAGATCACGAATGTAAAATTAGAGAGATTCGAGCGCGCACGGAGGCTTTCAGACAGTCGTTCTTCCCGCGAACAATACGCGACTGGAACAGAAAAGGGAGGCAATGACAGTGCCACGTAAATTGCCCTCCGCCACACACCGTTGGGTGGCTTGCGGAGTATAGATGTAGATGTAGATCGATATCAACCAAAGTTGGTACACGTATATTTACTATGTGGAAAGAAATACTGTGGGGATAGGAACCATCAATCTCCTATAGGTGTGAAGGTGATAGCGTGTTGATCGAGAGAGAAGGAGGATGAGAAGGAGACGAACAGGGGGCAGAGTGAGGGGGGAGGAAGAGCTGGACAGAGAGATTGGGAAGAGGAGGAGATGTGTAGAGATAGGAGGAAGGAGAGGATGGACAGAGAAAGGAAAGACGAGGAGAGTGCACGGAGAGAGGGGCAATAAGATATGGACAGAAAGAGGGGGTTATAGGATAATGACAAAGAGAGAGGGAGATTTGAGTAAGCACACAGCAGCACAAAGCCGGGTACTCATCTGGTATTATTTTATATTGAAATACTCGTGCCTTTGCGTGCATCATTAATGCAGCTGGCTTTCAGCCACTCACGGTTCTCTACCATTGGCGGAAGATGTAAAAGGAATGATATATATGAATCAGATTGTCAAATGGCGAAATGTGTTTACTTTTGGAACTTTCCATGTGTCAGTGGGTTCAGGTTGATGGGTGAGCTCATACCAAAGTCTATTTCATTAATTCAGGTGACTGTTGCCACGAGAGTTTGTGTTTACATTAAACAAATTTCTAAATTATTTAATTTCTTTCAAAATATTAATTTATCTTACTTAAACTGCGTTGGGAGTTATGGGATAGTATAGTGAACTGTACACTAATGTGGCAGATCGTTACAATTCAATAACGACTGCCTTAAATTTAAGTTTCGAGTTGCATGTTATCACCAAAATTTTGGCGACATGGCAAATATTATATACATTGCTGCTCATGAAAACTGCAGATAAACTATTTGATATGAAGTGCGCTAAAACCTTAGGTATGCAAATGATCAGCATTTCGGTGCAATTCCACAAAATAGGTGGAGTAACGTCATCTACATATGGCTCTGAGCACTATGGGACTTAACTTCTGAGGTCATCAGTCACTTAGAACGATTTAAACCTAACTAACCTAAGGACATAACACACACCCATGCCCGAGGCATGATTCGAACCTGCGACCGTAGAGGTCGCGCGGTTCCAGACTGAAGCGCCTAGAAAGGCTCGGCCACACAGGCCGGCTAACGTCATCTACATTCTGTGTATAAAGAAAGATTATGTAATACGTTTCTCATTCAGAAACAGCATATGAATGTTAGTTATTTGCCAGGAAATTGTGTCGTGCCTGGTTTAAGAGAGAAAACATCTACCACCACTTGGAATTCGACAGTGGTGTGGCCTATCCAGAAATAATGCCCGTCACATTGCGGCTAGCATAGGGCACGACTATGGTACAAGTATGAAATTGGTGGGTTGAGGAAGGAAAAACCAACTGATACAAAATCTCAACGGCCCCAATCAACTAGCAGCCAAGAGGATAAACATGTTTGTTCGACCAAGCAGGATCGAGCAGCGACATCATGTAGCTTGAGGCAATTAACAGAATAGCTTGCAGCAAGACATACTACCATGCAGTCGACTCAACGACGTTTAGAGCCCAACGGACTATCAGTGCATTCACAGTGACACATACAGAGAGAGAATTGTACACATAGACGACTCGCTGTTCTTAATACATAATCGCAAAGAACGATTCCATTTGTATAGGTTCCATCATCATCATCATAATCACCATACTGAGATGATGGAATGGGGTGCCACTGGGTACACAAAACCATCATCTTTGCCTCACATAACCGGTAATTTGGAGAGCAGCCGTTACGTTTCTGAGGTGTTAAGGGCTGTCCCCTTTTTTCAAGGCCTCTGAGAGTCATGTTTCAGCGAGATAACACAACACCGCTTATCGTCCATGCTGGCCCAACCGACATCGGTAAGAAGGTGTGCTAGTGTAATCCTGGCCAGCATCCTCTCCAGCCCTCTTATCAACTGAAAGCATGTGGTCATGCATTGCGGAAGGACTGGCACACCTCAATTCCCCAACTACGGCACTGCAATTGATGAACTTTTAACAGCGATATATTTTGCCTATTATCTGATGTTACTGCCGCCATAATTTAATATAGATTAGATTTTGTATACTTTGATTAACTGTTAATATTTATGCAACATGTACCTAATCATTTGTTTCATTGCAAATATGTGCCTAACAAATTATTTTCGTTATTAATGTTTGTAAATAACTGATCTGTTCCTGAGAGAATGATTTTCTAATAAATTCCTGAACGTGGGTCTTCAACCAGAGAAGTAGGAAATGTACTAACTCCTATAGTTTGGCGCCTTTGTCTTGCCTTGGCGGCCAGTGGCAGTCAGTCGTACATGGACATCGGTGCAGTCCGGCCGACGGCTGCTGAGCACAACAGGCCAACAATTTTGTGCAGTAAAGTATTGCATGAAAACGTTGATCTGTTACATTTTCAGTAGAAAGTGGTCTCAAGTATGTTATTGCCTCACGTGCAAGATTTTATCGAGACTAAATCTATATCGAAACTGGTCGCACAACAATTCCAGCATGCATTGTGGCCAAGGAACGCAACAAGGCGAGCAGCAGGTACACGTTTAATATGGTATTTTAAAGTACCATAATGTGTTAACTGCTCACTGCTTATACGTTATTTCTCGAAATAATGTTGTTAATCGAAGATGACGATGATGTTTGGTTTGTGGGCGCCCGTAGAAATTCCCAACCTTTGCTCAGCCCAGTCTCGCCAGTTTCATGAATGATGATGAAATAATGAGGACAACACAAACAGCCAGTCATCTCGAGGTAGGTGAAAATCCCTGACCCCGCCGGGAATCGAACCCGGGACCCCGAGCTCGGGAAGCGAGAACGCGACTTTGAGACCACGAGCTGCGGACGTTAATGGAAGAGTAATTATAGGCAACACAAACGTTTGTGCAGTAATGCTAATATGATGTAACAGAAGTATAAATGAAATGCCTTCAGCATAGAGAATAAGTGATTATTTAGTTTTTACTGTTAACTGATGTATTTTATACTGAAAAATAACTAAATGACTCGTAGATCAAAGAAAAACAAAGTTTTACTGATTTATTGTAATCCTCGGTTTGCCGTAGTTCACTGTTAATTTTACTTTTAGGATCTTGCAAGATTTACAAAAAACAACACATTTACAGTTATTCTAATTTCTTTTTGAATATTTCAGTAACGTGGTATGCAAAAATAGAAAAACACAATTGCGCTTGCTTACTTCATTGTTTTTTGTTCTGGGTCTAGTTGTCTTGATATTAACTATTTATTGCGCAGAGCTAATGAGTCTACAGTGTTAGGAAAGAGAAACTAGCTGACGCGATTGTGTAGGCGCGGCATGGCAAACGAAAGCTAAAATCTCGTTGACAAAAATAAGAAAGGTACCCGTGTTACATTTGGCTTCCTGATGAAACATTAAATTTTAAATTAAAATTTAAAAAAATCAAAGTAAAAATTCAGTGCGTTCGGTTACAGGGTGTCCACCAAAGGCCTTCCCCGTTTTAAAATAACAAGGAAACAAAGATCGATAGGAGAATGCAACAAACTGCACATTTATCGTGAAAGCTGTAAGAATTCCATACAGAAGTTAAAAACTGTAGTACAAGAACTGCTAACAGATGGCTCTGTAAGCGGTAGAGATTGTGTCAGCACGCACTAACAAACTCGCCTTCTGCGAACAGTCTTTGCAGTCACATCACAGTCTTTTCAAGATGTCCCACACTCGTAGCAGGGAGTAGCGCAAACAAGTAGAGACATTTTATCATCACGCCTTGTAGCGTTTCGACCGTGAAGACGATTCGAGTTCGTCCAGAGTGGTGGGACAGATCCAGTAGACAGTATCTTTCAATGTGGCCGACAGTAAATAGTCACAAATGGTCAGATCGGACGATAATGGAGGTCAGTCCATGCTTCCTCGAGTAAATTTGGGAAAACCCAACGCAGTGACTCTGTTCCCGAAATATCCACCAAGAAACCGAAACACCTATTCGCTACGTTGTGATCGGGCCCCATCTTGCATGAACACTTGCTGTATGGCGACGAACTGTTCCAAAACTGCAATCTAACGGCCACTGTTTATCGATTCTCGCGTGAATAACAGGACCGACAACGCGTGTGCTGCTTAGTCCAGCCCGTCAGTAACTTTGACAGAAAGCAGTGATTTCGCTATACATAAATGGGCATCTTAGGAGCCCCAAAATCGCCAGTTTTGTTTATTCACGAATCTGTTTATGTTGAAGTCTGCTTCATTTGTGAACCACTTGCAACCAACATCAAATCCCTCCTTACCAATCGCTGTGAGAATCTGTTTTGCAAAGTGAGCCCTTTGCGCACAGCGGCCACGGGAATGAACTGGCGGCTTTTTATTTTGAATGGCGATGCTTGTACACTGTTTCCTTATATTGCGAGTCCACCCCTGGTAGCTGAAAGGTCAGGCCGACGGAATGTCAATCCTAAGGGCCCGGGTTCGATTCCCGGCTGTGTCGGAGATTTTTCTCTGCTCAGGGTCTGGGTGTTGTGTTTTCTTTATCATCATCATTTCATCCCCATCGACACACAAGTCGCCGAAGTGGCCTCAACTCTAAAGACAGTCATCGGCCACACTGTCCGTTAGAATCTGGCAAAGATTTGCGAATGGTTTTCTCTGTGGGTCCCACTGGCATATTAAACGACTGCGCCATGTTGCCGTAATACTGTTTTCTAACCCATGAGAACCCAGTACCAGAAACACATGTTGATCAACTGAATACGTAATTCTTCCTTCGGTCGCTAGCGTCCTTTCACATTTCAACGGTGGAGCTTATCGCTCCGGGCTTCGGAGTGCAAGTTAAAGGCACTACGTATTGCGATTACAGCTCCATCTGTCAGTAACCTTTGTAACTACAGTTTTGAACTCCTGTATAATTTTTTTTTCTTTTGCTACAAACGTACCGTTTGTTACATTCTGCTATCGAGCTTTGTTTTCATCATACACTCCTGGAAATGGAAAAAAGAACACATTGACACCGGTGTGTCAGACCCACCATACTTGCTCCGGACACTGCGAGAGGGCTGTACAACCAATGATCACACGCACGGCACAGCGGACACACCAGGAACCGCGGTGTTGGCCGTCGAATGGCGCTAGCTGCGCAGCATTTGTGCACCGCCGCCGTCAGTGTCAGCCAGTTTGCCGTGGCATACGGAGCTCCATCGCAGTCTTTAACACTGGTAGCATGCCGCGACAGCGTGGACGTGAACCGTATGTGCAGTTGACGGACTTTGAGCGAGGGCGTATAGTGGACATGCGGGAGGCCGGGTGGACGTACCGCCGAATTGCTCAACACGTGGGGCGTGAGGTCTCCACAGTACATCGATGTTGTCGCCAGTGGTCGGCGGAAGGTGCACGTGCCCGTCGACCTGGGACCGGACCGCAGCGACGCACGGATGCACGCCAAGACCGTAGGATCCTACGCAGTGCCGTAGGGGACCGCACCGCCACTTCCCAGCAAATTAGGGACACTGTTGCTCCTGGGGTATCGGCGAGGACCATTCGCAACCGTCTCCATGAAGCTGGGCTACGGTCCCGCACACCGTTAGGCCGTCTTCCGCTCACGCCCCAACATCGTGCAGCCCGCCTCCAGTGGTGTCGCGACAGGCGTGAATGGAGGGACGAATGGAGACGTGTCGTCTTCAGCGATGAGAATCGCTTCTGCCTTGGTGCCAGTGATGGTCGTATGCGTGTTTGGCGCCGTGCAGGTGAGCGCCACAATCAGGACTGCATACGACCGAGGCACACAGGGCCAACACCCGGCATCATGGTGTGGGGAGCGATCTCCTACACTGGCCGTACACCACTGGTGATCGTCGAGGGGACACTGAATAGTGCACGGTACATCCAAACCGTCATCGAACCCATCGTCTGGCGCTGCAGTCCGGAACCGCGGGACTGCTACGGTCGCAGGTTCGAATCCTGCCTCGGGCATGGGTGTGTGTGTGATGTCCTTAGGTTAGTTAGGTTTAAGTAGTTCTAAGTTCTAGGGGACTTATGACCTAGGATGTTGAGTCCCATAGTGCTCAGAGCCATTTGAACCATTTGAACCCATCGTTCTACCACTCCTAGACCGGCAAGGGAACTTGCTGTTCCAACAGGACAATGCACGTCCGCATGTATCCCGTGCCACCCAACGTGCTCTAGAAGGTGTAAGTCAACTACCCTGGCCAGCAAGATCTCCGGATCTGTCCCCCATTGAGCATGTTTGGGACTGGATGAAGCGTCGTCTCACGCGGTCTGCACGTCCAGCACGAACGCTGGTCCAACTGAGGCGCCAGGTGGAAATGGCATGGCAAGCCGTTCCACAGGACTACATCCAGCATCTCCACGATCGTCTCCATGGGAGAATAGCAGCCTGCATTGCTGCGAAAGGTGGATATACACTGTACTAGTGCCGACATTGTGCATGCTCTGTTGCCTGTGTCTATGTGCCTGTGGTTCTGTCAGTGTGATCATGTGATGTATCTGACCCCAGGAATGTGTCAATAAAGTTTCCCCTTCCTGGGACAATGAATTCACGGTGTTCTTATTTCAATTTCCAGGAGTGTATATATTATTTCTCAAGTCAACATCTCCTTTTCTCAATACATAGTAATCGTACAAGGATGCACGAGGTATCGTTAGAAAGGTATTTTAACAGTTTTCTGTCACTGAATACCGGTTTTGCGCCAAAATTTTCTATTTGTGGCAAAAGGCCATCATAGACGCCGAGCTTCGTGCCTGTAATTTACGAAGCTAACTTATTCAGCACGAATAGCAGCCTCGCTTTTCATATTATCTTATTATAAATACCATTTTATTCCTTTTAGAGTAATTATTAATTGCATGATTTTTATACAGCATCGTCATATTTAACAACCATAAACATTGCGATAGCCATTATCTCTGTTTCTCGTACAAGTTGACTTTTCTAAACGAATTTACTTTCCGAAGCGACAAACATCCTGCGGAATTTTTACATTTATTACATCCGTCTGGATTACCACCACACAAACTTATACTAGAAAAACACTTGTCATGGTGATTAGCAATCTGAATGCTAGACAGGGCTTAGTCAATGAAGCACACATGGTTGTAACAAAACTAAATGAATTCACAATTAATGCATGGCTGGTTGACAGCAAGAAAACTGTTGCAATATCACGGGTGAACTTAACACCATCGTAGACAAGCACGCCTTCTCAATTGACAAGAAAATTGCCTTTAAAAATGCATTTGCGGTCACTGTAAACGAGTCACAGGGACAAACGCTTCAAACAACAGGATTGTACTTACCAAATTCAGTCTTTACTCATGAATAATGGTATGTAGTCTTTTCATGGGTAAATAAACCAACTAACAGTTTTGTATGTCTTGAAGATTCAAAATGGTTCAAATGGCTCTGAGCACTATGGGACTCAACTGCTGTGGTCATAAGTCCCCTAGAACTTAGAACTACTTAAACCTAACTAACCTAAGGACAGCACACAACACCCAGTCATCACGAGGCAGAGAAAATCCTTGACCCCGCCGGGAATCGAACCCGGGAACCCGGGCGTGGGAAGCGAGAACGCTACCGCACGGCCACGAGATGCGGGCTGTCTTGAAGAAAATGGAAAACAAAAAGTACACAAAGATTACATTTTTATATCAAATATTATGTACATGGAGGTATTGTAACGCACCGTAAAGAATTTTGGTCAGAATTATGTACATGGAATTGTATATTCAAGGACGCATCTAAAATTCATTATTATTATTTCACGTCGTTTGGTTCATTTTTCAGGGCGATTTCTCTTCATTCGCACAACTACCGTTATTGCAATGACTACACTTATTCCAAATAATGTCACTATTTAAAACTATAAAAGCGTGCAAGTTTTGCACTGTTGCCCTTGTGAATTTAATTTTAAAAGTAGGGCGTTCTTTGTTGTACACATACATATTCTGGCACAGGGCTGACACAGCATGGAATGGCGCACATGCATCTGTAAGCCGAGCAGTATGATCAACTGGGTTAGAAATGGGGCTGCTGCCTGAAGGGGCAGATCTGTGTATGTACTAAATTTTTCAACCTGTAAATTCACAAATTACCTACAAATTTAATCATGTATTCTCCCTGCTATACTGTATACCCTTTCTGTCTTGCTGTTGCAGTTTTAATGACCAACAATGTATAAACGGTTTTAAGAGGAGGTCTGATTACCATAGCACTGCGCTTTGGCCTGTGTTTCCAGCAGTTTTTTTTTTTTTGGTCATCAGTCTACTGACTGGTTTGATGCGGCCCGCCACCAATTCCTTTCCTGTGCTAACCTCTTCATCTGAGAGTAGCACTTGCAACCTACGTCCTCAATTATTTGCTTGACGTATTCCAATCTCTGTCTTCCTCTACAGTTTTTGCCCTCTACAGCTCCCTCTAGTACCATGGAAGTCATTCCCTCATGTCTTAGCAGATGTCCTATCATCCTGTCCCTTCTCCTTATCAGTGTTTTCCACACATTTCTTTCCTCTCCGATTCTGCGTAGAACCTCCTCATTCCTTACCTTATCAGTCCACCTAATTTTCAACATTCGTCTATAGCACCACATCTCAAATGCTTCGATTCTCTTCTGTTCCGGTTTTCCCACAGTCCATGTTTCACTACCATACAATGCTGTACTCCAGACGTACATCCTCAGAAATTTCTTCCTCAAATTAAGGCCGGTATTTGATGTTAGTAGACTTCTCTTGGCCAGAAAAGCCTTTTTTGCCATAGCGAGTCTGCTTTTGATGTCCTCCTTGCTCTGTCCGTCATTGGTTATTTTACTGCCTAGGTAGCAGAATTCCTTAACTTGATTGACTTCGTGACCATCAATCCTGATGTTAAGTTTCTCGCTGTTCTCATTTCTACTACTTCTCATTACCTTCGTCTTTCTCCGATTTACTCTCAAACCATACTGTGTACTCATTAGACTGTTCATTCCGTTCAGGAGATCATTTAATTCTTCTTCACTTTCACTAAGGATAGCAATGTCATCAGGGAATCGTATCATTGATATCTTTTCACCTTATATTTTAATTACACTCCTGAACCTTTCTTTTATTTCCATCATTGCTTCCTCGATGTACAGATTGAAGAGTATGGGCGAAAGGCTACAGCCTTGTCTTACACCCTTCTTAATACGAGGACTTCGTTCTTGATCGTCCACTCTTATTATTCCCTCTTGGTGGTTGTACATATTGTATATGACCCGTCTCTCCCTATAGCTTACCCCTACTTTTTTCAGAATCTCGAACAGCTTGCACCATTTTATATTGTCGAACGCTTTTTCCAGGTCGACAAATCCTATGAAAGTGTCTTGATTTTTCTTTAGCCTTGCTTCTCTTATTAGCCGTAACGTCAGAATTGCCTCTCTCGTCCCTTTACTTTTTCTAAAGCCAAACTGATCGTCACCTAGCGCATTCTCAATTTTATTTTCCATTCTTCTGTATATTATTCTTGTAAGCAGCTTCGATGCATGAGCTGTTAAGCTGATTGTGCGATAATTCTCGCACTTGTCAGCTCTTGCCGTCTTCGGAATTGTGTGGATGATGCTTTTCCGAAAGTCAGATGGTATATCGCCAGACTCATATATTCTACACACCAACGTGAATAGTGGTTTTGCTGCCACTTCCCCCAAAGATTTTAGAAATTCTGATGGAATGTTATCTATCCCTTCTGCCTTATTTGACCGTAAGTCCTCCAAAGCTCTTTTAAATTCCGATTCTAATCAAATGTACAGATGTGTGATTCTGAAGCCCTGAACTTGTGCGTGGGCGCCCGCTGCCTCTCACCAGTGTGGCTGGTCCTTCGTGTGACGTAGCCGCCGCCGCCGCTGCTGCTGCTGCTGCTGCTGCTGCTCTGGTCCAGACTCGCAGGAGACGGACAGCGAGATGAAGAGAGTGGTGACGCTCTCGTAGTCCAGGTCGGCCACGTTCATCTCGCCTGTCGCCTCGTCCAGTTGCACCCAGCCTGCAACCAGAGTGGCCGATGCACTCAGCTTACTGCAAGCGACAGTGACATGCTTACTAAGTTCACTGGCATAAAGTATTAGTCACCCCATCAGAAAAGCACACGTGTCACTTCGGAGCGCTGTAGTTCGTGTGGAAACAGATACCTGGCAGTCGCGTGGCATCCATCCTACGCTGACGTACGTCACGGCTGTTGCAGGGGACCGGTCATTGCAACAATGGTAATTTATTTCGTAAGCCAACTCGCGACCTGCTCGTCATTTGATAAAGAGACAGCTGAAAGTACAAGCATGGTCAAAAGCGTGGGGTTAAAAAAATGGCTCTGAGCACTATGGGACTTAACTTCTGAGGTCATCAGTCCCCTAGAACTTAGAGCTACTTAAACCTAACTAACCTAAGGACATCACACACATCCATGCGCGATGCAGGATTCGAACCTGCATCCGTAGCGGTCTCTCGGTTCCAGACTGTAGCGCCTAGAACCGTTCGGCCACTCCGGCCGGCTAAAAGTGTGGGGAATTCTGCGTTTAATCGTCGTGTAAAATGCACTCCGAGACAAAAAAAAGACGCGCCACAAAGAAATTATTCGAATGTGACGGAAATCAGTAGATGTGCTGTACCTGTACAGGCGAACGAATGATTATAATTTCAGAAAAATTGGATGATTTACTCCAGAGAAAGAGCTTCACACACTGAGGAAATCAATAATTCGTCGGACCACCTGTGGCCCTTACGCAAGCAGTTATTAGGCCTGCCATTGATTGATGGTGTTGTGGCTGTTCTCCCGAGGGATATCGTACCAAATCTTTCTCACTAGCACTTTAGATCGTCGTGATTCAGAGCTGGTTGGAGGGGCCTGCTCATTACGCTCCAGATGTTCTCAATTGTTGGATATCTGGCGAGCTTCCTGAGAAAGGTAGGGTTTGGCAAGTATAAAGACAAGTAGAAGAAATTTTCACCGCGCGAAATGTAAACCAGGGATAGCTTGCCACGAAGGGCAACAAAACGGTGTGAGCTCCAAGAATACTTCGGATGACAACCAAACGTGTCCTGTTTTGGAAAGCAACGTTACCCTAGACCTTCACTCCTGGTTATTAGGCCATGTGGCAGGCGACGTTCAGACTGATATCCTACCTCTGTCCAGGCGTCTCCAGACAAATCTTCGGCCTGGAATCTGATTGACTGGAACATAATTGTCTTCATTAGTAAGTCCCGCTTCCAATTGAGCCCCGATGACCAACAAAGACATATCTGGAGACGCCTCTGACAGTGGTGGGATACCAGCCTGACTGTCGCCTGCCATATGGCCCAATAACGAGGAATGGAGGTCTAGGGTAACGCTGCTTTTCAAAACAGGACCCCCTTGTTTTTCATGGGCGGCACCCTTACAGCCGTTTTGTTGCCCTTTATGGGAAGCCATCCTAAGCTTATACTCCAGTAAGTTAATGCCCGTCCGCACAGGGAGAGAGCGTTATAATTCTTTCCTTAGCGCCTGTTAAACGCTACTCTGGGCAGCGAGACCGCCGGTCCCTTTCCCAATTGAAGTATTATGGGCAGAGCCCTCCAACTGGCTGCGGACACTGAGGCTCTAATTCGCCAGTTGGACAAAATTTGTCACGATATTCCTCAGGAGGGCATCTAACAACTCCATCAATCGAGGCCAAGCCGAATAAATTGTTGTGTAAGGGCCAGATGTGGACCAACGCGTTACTGACTTGCCCCTTTTTTGAAGATATTTCTCTTGAATAAGTCATCAAATTATTCTGAAATCGTAATCATTTGTTTGTACATTACATGTACATTACATCTACCGATTACCGCCCCATCAGAATAATTCCTCCGTCGTGCGTCGTTTTTTTGGTCTTTGAGCTTATTTCGTAAGCAGCTCACAACCTGCTTATTGTCTGATAGACGGCTGAGAATGCAACGATGCTCCAAAACGGGGGAAATGCTGAATTTAAACATTGTGTGAAATACGTTGAAGAAAGCACGATATGTGTCACTTGGTACCGCTGTCAGTCTTCCAACCGGCAACTGGTCACCTACAGCGGATAGGAGATGGCCGGGCAAGAATGTGGTACGCATCAAAGATCACGTAACCTCAACGGGCGAAGATTAACCACGTATAAAATGTTAAATAATATAAAACAATGCTGTGATATATTGGACTTGGTCACGTGGTAATCAAAACAGTGCCGAATTGGGAACTTTTAAGTGGTGCATTAATGGAATTGTTACAAGCAAACGTAACGATACTGAATTTGAATTTTGACGAAGTATTTAGTAGTTTGGAAGTGCAGCATTGCTTCTGTTCAATGGCCATGGAACATGCTACGGTGAATTAGACGGGAGCTTAATTAGAAACGTTCTTGAAATAGGAGTGAGAGCAGTTTACGCAAATGACAGTCTCTTTACTCGGCGGCAGTGAGATTACTCTTTGAATGTGGCTAATTTTTCGCATTCTCTCATAGCTAAAAATTTTTCCCTTTGACGTCTCGTGATTCATCAGATATCAGTGAGCCAAGTCAGAGCTTGTTTACGATTATTAGAATCGAAATAATTACGGGAATTTCAGCAAAAGCTCCGTTTTTGCGTGGTTTCTCTCTGAGCCCGCAACTACATCACGCAGCTCTTAGGTTCCCTCAGGGTAGTCGGTTGACTGAACGTCTGCTCCCAAAAAACATGAAAGCCTGTAGGATAGGAAAACGACACACTGTGAACAGATGTGTGCTTTCCATTCGGTTTTACGGGGTAGCAGCAGTAAGATGGAGACGTGACATAATGGCAGAGACGAGCTAACACGTACGGTCGTACCCACGACTACGTCGCGAATCAAGTTTCCTCATTTTTTGGTGTATCAACGGGGTCCGTCCACCGTGTCGACAAGGAATGGTGCACCACTCACAGCCATGGATCATGGCGTCAAAACAGTGGCCACAGAAGGCCTGAGCGGCTGAGACTGGAGGCGAGTGTTACGTCTTTGTCCGGGAGAATCGGTTTCAAACCGGTCAGGAAGAGAAAACAGGCCCATTTCAACCGGTTTCCGATCGAACACTGCGAAGCAAACTGCATGCAATGGTCAAACGGATCGGGTACCCCGCAAAAAGCCATTGCTCGCAGTAGCACATAATGCTGCTCGTTTTAAACGGGACACAGAACACAGAAAGTAGACTGTAGCTGTCTGAAAGCGCCTGGTACGGCCGGACTATTCGCGATGTTTCTTTTTTTCACACGTTGCAAGGCGCAGAGTGAACCAAATCCCCCATGAGAGCGTCGAACTTGTAGATTGTGGTGGCGGGGAACGCGGTGCGCTGGCGTTTCGCGATTGTTTCTCGTACGATGACTTCGGTCCACTCAGTCAGGTTTACGTGAAGATGGAACAGGATAACGTGCCTAATTCAGCCGGTTCATGATCATATTGTAACGTATTATCCTAACAATTGCTATCAATGTGCGGGGGATGCAAAAAAATCTGGAGACATCAAAGACACAACACAATACCACGTGTAATGTTGTTTAGGAAATCCGTTGCCATTCAGAATAGCTCTCACTCATCTCGGAATGGAGAAATACAGGTCCTGTATGGTTTTGGAAGGATATCGTAAAATAGTGGCAAGTTGATGATGGAGGTGTATAGCGATCACGTATCCTTCTCTCCAACGTAGACCACAAAGGCTCAAAGACACCGGGATCTGGTGAGTGTGGTGTCCAGGCGAGATGCGACGATTCACTCTCGCGCTCACAAACCACTCCTGGATGACGCGAGCTGCCTGGACAGGGGGCCTGTCCTGCCGTTTTGCAACACAGCACCACCATTGGGCGACAAACATTGTACCACGGGATGGACTTGTTCGACCAAAATGGTTGCATAATTCTCGGCAATAATACGACATTGCAGAGTGACCACGGATCCCATGGAAGTCTGCGATACGGCGGCACAAATGATCGTCTATCCCCCGCCACGAGTTACTCTTGGAACACAAATTCTGCCAGAAGTTGTGTAGCAAGACTCATCCGAGCAAATGACTTTCTCCCATTGGTCGTTAGTCCAGGTTTCTCGGCTTGGACACCACGTTGTCCAACTTTTATGGCTCCGGCACCACGTCTTCCTATTACGTGCATTAGGACTACTGATGAATGGTTTTGGAATTCCAGCTTGTCATGCAGTTTCCCTTCTTGTTGTTCTTTTGGTGCTGACAGGGTTCGCGAGTGCGACATGCAACTCTGCCGTGATTTTTGCAGCTGTCGTCCCGCTAATTTTCGTCGCAATGCCCTTCAACGACCGTCCCTCACTGTCACTCAACACACACTTCCGTCCGCGTTGTGATTTAGCGGATGATGTTTTTCCACTTTCCCAGTGTGCTTCAGTATCGTTCCCCATGAAACATCAAACACTTGGGCTACCTTGGTTACAGAAGCTCCTACCATACGAGCACCGACAATTTGCCCACGTTCGAATTCACGTAGCTCCGACATAGCGCACTCACAACCTCACAGACCAATTATTCAAATAGTTCAAGTGGCTCTGAGCACTATGGGACTTAACACCTGAGGTCATCAGTCCCCTAGAACTTAGAACTACTTAAACCTACCTAAACTAAGCACAGCACACACATACACGCCCGAGGCAGGATTCGAACCTGCGACCGTAGCGGTCGCGCTGTTCCGGACTGAAGCGCCTAGAACCGCTCGGCCACCACGGCCGGCAGACCATCATTCTGATCACGACTGGCGCTTCGCGCAGAGGCCGTTTGTGGTCATATACAACAGCACCATCTGCGGGTTTAGATAGTAACTGCATTTATGTTGAAGCAGGTATTATTGACAATACGCTTAGCCCCAAAGTAATAAAAGCTCTCCATGCATAAGATGACATTCCGTATGCTATGTGGTCACTTTTAACCGCTATAACATTACCCCCTACTATCTCCTGAGAAGTGGAACAACTACTTACTAGCTACTGTCTCAACCGCAAAACGTAATGCTACCATAAGGCAACGCAAAGGTGTTCCAGCGGGTTCAGGTCGAGACTGAGTGGACAAGTCTGAGACGATCCGCAGTCGCATCATAGAGTGTTGCCACAGTCTAATACACGGAACTGCAGCACGTTGGTGCAAAAGTTGTTACCGTTTGACAGCTAGAGCGACAAGAACACTCCAAGAGGTGAGAAAGCAGATACTCACATTGTATTATATTGTATTGTATTGAACTGGCGACCTAGAAACGACGGAGAGGCTTCGTCCCCGCAGTAGCCCTCAGCGGTGCACAACCCCACAACAGGCTACAGCAGTCCACTCACCCCACCGCCGCCTCACAGCGAACTCAGGGTTATTGTACGATTCGGCCTCCATTGCCCTCCCCCCCTTCCCCAGGAACGTCTCACATCAGGCGAGTGTAGCCCCAAATGTTTGCGTGGTTCAAATGGTGCAAATGGCTCTGAGCACTATGCGACTTAACTTCTGAGGTCATCAGTCGCCTAGAACTTAGAACTAATGAAACCTAACTAACCTAAGGACATCACATACATCCATGCCCGAGGCAGGATTCGAACCTGCGACCGTAGCGGTCGCTCGTTTCCAGACTGTAGCGCCTAGAACCGCACGGCCACTCCGGCCGGCGTTTGCGTGGTAGTAGAGTAATGGTGGTGTACGTGTACGCGGAGACAGAAATCGCCGACATAGTGTAACTGAGGTGGAATAAGGGGAACCAGCCAGCATTTTCCGAGGCAGATGGGAAACCGCCTTGAAAACCAGTCACAGACCGGTCGGCACACTACACCTCGACACTAATCCGCCGGGCGGATTCGTGTCGAGGACCGGCTCGCCTTCCCACTCGGAAAGCAGTGCGTTAGACTGCACGGTCAACCGGGACGGCTAGATACTCACATACTACATAACGATATTGTTCGTGTTTAATTATTTTGCTGCTTAATTACCGAAATAGTTTGTGTGTTTTTGAGTTCCAAGCAAAAGTTAATTTGCAAGAGTCACGAACTGCCGTCAAATGAATGTAAAAACAGCCGAATCTCGCTGATTCAGTGACCCAAGCTACAACTTTGTCAACAAAAATACTTTCGAATATTGCAACTAACTGCGCTGAAAACAAACACATATTTCATGCATGAGGTGCATATATTTCTGTTTTTTTTTTTGTTCTTATTTACGCTAGACACTTTGCTCGATACATAAAACTTCTTAGTATTGTCTAATGATTCGCCCATTCTTCCACATCACTCAAATTTCTAATACACGAATATTTTTGTAAATGTAATTATTTTTTGTTCGAAAACGAATTATGTTGAAGATTCTTGTCGTTTGTGACTCAGATGTAGCAACCAATGTGGATTTGGTTTCATCGGTTTTGGGAACAGTTTATTTGCTTTTGACGTTTTTTTATGACGCCTATGTGCATTTCCTTTCAGTTACAGATGTTTCGGCAGATTCGATACGTTAAATATTGCGGGTATTACATTCTGTACAAGTTTCCTACGTTCCACGTTCACGGATTTGGCAGCAAGTATACCGAACAAAACTTTGCGTTGTTGGTTAGATATACGGCGTCTTACTGCGAAACATCAGGTCTTCTGGTGTTTACTAGCAATTTTTAATTTTAAAGGAAAACGACTGTCTTTAGTACATGTCTGTACCTAAGAAGAAAATTACAGCCGCGCGGCCTCAGGCCAGTTGAAGCAGATGCTGTTCGTGTTCGTGATTATTTTGACAGTTGTGACTATGACTACCAGTGCAGACAATGCAGTCCTGGCATTGACTTTGGCGCAGGGTTTAAATGAAAACGAGACACTGGCCCAGGGAATGGCTTAAAATGAGAGAGAGACTTGCCCATGAAAGTATGCTAAAGTAAACATTACTCGCAGAACACGATGATTACATCAACGTTCTTCGTATGGGCAATGAAACTCTTAGAAACGTGTTAAGACTGTCGTTAAAGGGCAAACTTGTGTTGTTGCTACGTATGGGTCGAACAAATCGTACACGTACCAAGAAAGTTTGTCAATTTAATCTTACTTTTGAAGCAGGCGCTTTTCGTATATGACGTACTTTGGCAGTAGTGGGAACAGCTACAAATGCAGATGAAGCATTTCTATAGACTCTGGCACTGTGTTTAAAGAAGAACAGTAAGAAAGAAACAAGACGCTTGGCCAGGGAACTGTTTAAAATGAGAGAGAAATACACACATCAAAACCTGTTATTGGAAATGTTACACTCAGAAGCTGATGATTCATCAACTTTCAGCAGTTGGGCAGTGAAATGTCTACCTTCGGCCTCACAACGAAGAAGACGACGCAAGTGTCCCAAAATCTAGTCACTTGTTCTTGGTCCTCTATTGACAGTTCATTAAAATACCACAACGTGGGAACGAATAGCCCACATCGTCCGTAGAAAACCCCAGAACTTGGATTTCTTTTATTTCATTGCACTCCCGTTTATATGTCATGCTCGTAATACTGGTTTTGTTCATAATATTTTCCTGTTTAATATATGGCTGGGAAAGGTGTGATACCGCTACCATTTTGGTCCCTGCCGCACTATTTTATTTTTATTCACGATCGTAGTTTCCATAGTTGTAGAAACTCACCATACAGTGCGATAAATTTTAATAAAACAGTTTTTCCCTGTACATATGCGGCGAAATATCAACACAAACAACGTCCGCCGTCAACTTTCTGTCAATCAAAATTTATCGGAAGCACATCAAACACGATCTCTGCTTGATAATCACGTCAAACAGCAACGTAGACGGCAAATATTTGGCAAGCACAGGTAAGTATGAAAAATGTTTGATCGTTTACGGGGGCCTTTAGACTGTGTTGTTGCTTTCCGTCCCGCTGTGACATTCTTTGCAAAGTGTCAGGAGCGGAGCGCCGAAGACTTAAGAAGGAAAAGGTGGCCAAGGGAGCCATTTGTGGTACGGGCAGATGAATGTGGCAGCTTAGGCCCCGAGCGGCTTTCGGCGCTTCGCTCGAATTTGAGTGTACGGCAGGCGCTAGGTGGTGCGGTGCCGAAGTGTACTTTAATAGTTGTGGTAGACAGCAGTGCAGCTGGAGCAAGGTCGTTAAGTATTTATTATTAACCCGTCGTGCGCGGGCTTGCGTGGAGATATGGCCCTGGCCACGAAGAAAGCCCCACTTTTGCAGCAGCTTGAGTCGACCGTTGTAACCGCACTGGGCGGCGGCGTTGTGTCGCCCGCAAAAAGTGGAATACGGCGTCACACTGGAAAGGCATTATGGCTGATGGAAAGTTATTCTTTGTGTTTGAGCAAAGATGAACTTCGCTTGGAAATCACATGTGTGAGCATTTGTAAGTCTGCAAAACTTCGTCCGGTGTCACTTTAATTGTTTTAGTGGGTTTCGCCCAGATCCTAACAGCACTGACTATTGTTTTTATACGAATTTTGTATGTTACCATTATCAGTCAATATGCTGGCTGCACTTGAAAGACAGGGGTTTCATTAGTATATGTCTGTTGAAATTTATTTAAAGCAGTGGTGTAGTTTAAATTTTATTGAGCATCTTAAGCAGTGCTGAGCTTACTAAAATGGACCCTTAGGTAATTACTCTAATTTTCAATCTTTGGTCCATTAGCGTACCACAGTAGCTGTCCGCAAATTGTTTTGCAATTGAATGGCTGCTACTAGGGTTTTATATCTTAAAAGTAAATTAACTACTGAGTAATTTTAGGAACCCCACTAGTTCACTGCATGCATTTTCTATTGAAAGTTGGAGCTTTAAAAAGCTTTCCTTGTCAACTAAAACATTCTTCGATAATAATTACTGTAATTGTGTATTACAATTGCAAGCTCGGGGCAGGTTGTGGTCTTTAAAATATTTATATTTGTTGTTGTATGTATTTGTGTGATGTCCTTAGGTTAGTTAGGTTTAAGTAGTTCTAAGTTCTAGGGGACTGATGAGCATAGATGTTAAGTCCCATAGTGCTCAGAGCCATTTGAACCATTTTTTTGGTTGTATGTATGCTTGTTTCTTGTTTTAGAAATTAGCTACAGCAAACTGTAAGCAAACTGTTCATGATACTGCAGGCATCCGCTGTCCGCGTACTATCGGGCGTGGGGGCGCGTTGCGTTCTTTTTGTAACAACTTTATTATTAAATTTTTTGGTTGCAGATATTTAATAAATGTAAAGTATAGTAATAAAGAGTTATGAATTTAAAATTTGAGCCTCTGGGTCATGTTCCCACCACTCCCTAGTTTGAACGTAGTTTTGTCCTTTCTCTCGTGTTAAAGATTTTTCTTGCGCTGTATTTCACTTGTTTGATGTTCACTGCTAAATTAACATACACACAGTGTGTCCCAGTTCCGTTAGAGCTGTGGCTACGAAAAATATGTCATGGATTACGTTCACAAAATCGCTGTACTTGTTCAAAATAGTCTGAATCAAAACACACCTGAAATCGTTTCAAAAGTCTTTTGAAACAGCCACTGTAGTCCTTTTTTGGAGTTGCATTTAATACTGCAGTACAATTTTCTTGGATGTCTTTAACTGCGTCATGACGGTGTCTTTCCACTGCCAACATCAATTTAGGGAACAACCAGAAGTCGGCTGGGACCAAATCCGGCGAATACTGTGGGTGATCGAGGACTGTGATCCATTTGTTGGCCAAATCCTCGTGCACAATCTTCGCTATGTGGGCTACGGTGTCGTCATGGAAGTGCAACCAGAAATCTTCCTCTCGGTATTCGGGTCTAATTCGACGAATTCTCGACTACAAACGCTGGAAGACTCAAAAAACTTGATGTCGCGTCACTGCTCCGCTGCCATTTTCCGACGAGTGTCACACACTAACCTACTGTAACATTCAGGGCCACGATGTCTGCTGTGTGGCAATGCCAGTGGTTTGACTTCCCACACAGGTGTTGCTGAAATTTCAAGGATAGTACGCCGCACCTCGCCATAAGACGGCACTGCAGGTTGGAATTTGACATAAGCAGTCCTAACGGAACTGGGACACAATGTAGCTCAGTCTCAAGGAATCCTTACGTATTCGTGTTATGCTTTGTTGATGAAAATGGACGAGGGACCGTTCAAGACCATTTCAGCAATGTTATTGTCCACAAAACATTGCCTCACGCAGTCGTGATGGGGAGCAGCGTCATGCTGATCCAAACTACCGTCATCTCCCAACTGTTGCCCTACTGTACACCTAACGCAATGCTGTAAAATGTGTTCGTATCCTTCCTAATTTAGTTTTTGCTTAAGGGGCTCACAGCCTAACTAATCACGAAAAACACCCACATACCGTAAGACCGGCTCCTCCACACTTCACTGTTGGCGCTCCACATGACGGCAAGTATCGTTTTCCAGGAATTCACCAAATCCGAACCGTACAGCCGCTTTGACAGGTTGCAGCGTGACTCACCAGTCCGAATCACTCGTTTGCAGCCACTCACTCTTTACACCGCCACAAGCGTCGCTTAGCGTTGACCACAGCACTGCTCGACCACTGCACCCCGTTCTTTTCAACTCCCTAGCTACACTAGCTGTTGTAGGTGCATTGCTGATAGCACTCTGGAAGTCAGGAGTGACTCCTTCCGTCGAGTTGGTGCGATCTTCTACAAACACCCTCTGCAATACTCGGCGATCCTCGTCGGTCAGTACACGAAGTCTGCCTGGTCTGTGGTTTTTTCTTCGCGTTTCAACTTCACAGTCACATCACCGACAGTCGACTTGGGGAGCTTTAGAAGGGCTGAAATATTCCTGATGAGTGTGTGGCGCTGGGAAGCCATTTCTGCCAGTACTGAACGGAGGCAAATGCGCAGCACGGGCTCCATCAGCCGGCGATCCGTGTCGTAGTTCTTTGTCGACACCTCTATGCAGCGCTGAGCCGGAGGTACCCACTGGACCGTGCAGCAATGGCCACCGCACTTAGCGCCGTTTCAAGACTCTCCGTTTCAGTTGCATCGATCTGATGGACACGCGTGAGTGTGACACACGTTTCATGAGATAGTGGAGCCTGCAAGTCATAATGTTTATTCACTTGGTAGCTGTCAGGTCGCAGGGACCAATGATAGTTGCACGCTAAGTAGATGTTCTCTCAGACCATCCTCACCACTTTCCGTCATTACAGCAGCTTGATGGAAACGCTGTCTTTGTTCTTTGATTGCACGCAGGTGCCTTAATGAACAGTCCAGTGAATTCACGACCACGGTTGACTTCGGCCCTACTCCCCCACCCAGATGACACGTTCTTAACCTGATCGAACAGTCCACCGGTGTACTGCCGGTTCACAGTGTCCAATGGGCACGACATTTCGGCATCAGAGATGGCGCCATCGTCAGGTGCGCTGACTAATATCCGCAGTCCCCGTGGACGGAGCGGCTCGCGTTAGTCGGCCACGCGCCCTCAGCAGCTCAGTTCGTCAGCGCACCTGACGACGGCGAAATCTCTGACGCCGAAATGTTGTGGCCACTGGACACTACGAACCCGCAGTGCACCCGTGGACTGTTCGATCAACAAATACGCCGGGAGAAACTGAGAAATGGTTCAAATGGCTCTGAGCACTATGGGACTTAACATCTGCGGTCATCAGTCCCTTAGAACATAGAACTACTTAAACCTAACTTACCTAAGGACATCACACACATACATGCCCGAGGCAGGACTCGAACCTGCCACCGTTGCAGTCGCGCGGTTCCGGACTGAAGCGCCTAGAACCGCTCGGTCACAACGGCCGGCTAGAGAAACTGAAGACTCACGTTCTTACGTAATAGAACATTTATGGTTTGATGTCGGTACCCGAGTAAGTCTAATGAACCAACTGTAGTCAGTGGCGCAAGGTGCGAGGATTGGTATTTCTTCAGAACGATTTCAACACGTAGAGGGCATGCCTCAACTCGATGCTGCAATTTTTAGCGACCATGGAGGGCCAACCAGCTACTAACATCACATCCAATGCCTTTCCGACTTTCGGCCATGTGTGTATTGTTCTCGATCTTGCCTCCTCGGAACTTTCAAAAAAAATGGTTCAAATGGTTCTGAGCACTATGGGACTTAACATCTTAGGTCATCAGTCCCCTAGAACTTAGAACTAATTAAACCTAACTAACCTAAGGACATCACACACATCCATGCCCGAGGCAGGATTCGAACCTGCGACCGTAGCAGTCGCGCAGTTCCGGACTGAGCGCCTAGAACCGCGAGACCATCGGAACTTTCACACGTTAACCAAAATGTTCGATTCTGCGTAATCTGTGGCGAGGTTTAGGTAAATTTTTTAAATTTTCTTACTCAAATTACGTAGTTTTCATCTGAAGATATCTCTAAACATACATTATTCATATGAATCTACTTCGTAATATCGATTTTTTACTATGAAAATTACTAATCACAATTATCAACTTAAATGATCTAAAAGAAATTTACAGTAAACGTAATATTCTTCTGCTTCAGTTTACATACAAACAAAATTTCTGTTTTTCATTGTATAGTCAAAATTTGTAATCTTTGTTATTAACCGTTGCCCTACAAATCTTCACGTAAGTAACTATTTTCAGAAAACAATATATAATTAAATATGGAAAACAACTTCGAGTAAGACAGTCACGTTAATGCTAATTTGGATTGTATCCTGTTCTAGAAGGTACTGGAAGCTGGAATCTCGATACGTAGCATAAATTTGGCACAAAGTGCGCCAGAGTAGCGTGAGAGAGGGCCAGAATCGGACCGGGTAGCGACAGAGTGCGTCTGGCATCTATTGAGTTTTGCACATGTTATTTTCTGATCGATTATGTTCGTTGTATGGCTCAAGCAAGCAGCACACTGTATATCTGAAAAAGTGTCAAATATGAGGTGGCAAATTGTGTTTGAAGAACATGCAAATAAAAGAAGAAAATGGTTAAAAGCAAGGTCCAGCTACTTGTCATTTAAACGACCCGAGACAAAATCTTTTCAGTAGGTTATACCAGCCCTGACGTTGAGGCCAACTTTGCAGGATAAATACTTTATACCTGCAAATATAACGCATTTGCTCTTACTATACATTTTAACGTTGTTTAAACTGTGAGATATTTACTACAACGTAATAACTGTGCTGCGTAATACAGGAACTGTAAGTTAGGGAGTGCATTGAAGAACACAGAAGAGTTATGACTACGTTACACGTGGTACTGCCTACGGATTGATCTGATCCCACACAAAATTTATCTGGTTACAATCGACAGACGCCCGTAAATGTCTCAGCGAGAACTTACCGCTGTACTCCTCAGGGTCGACGCTGAGATTGAAGCTGCATTGCGCGCCGTCACTCAGCTCCGTGGGGGGCAGGATGTTCGTCGGTTCTGTCTGATTCTCGGGCTGAGAAGTCACCAACAGCGCGATCGGGAAGATGGGAGACGTCGAGTTATCGCACGTGATGGTCGTCGACACCGCCAGCGCCATCTGTCACAACAGGGCACATTTTCACACCTCATGTCGTTTGTGTTCGACACGCTTGTGCACTTCCTGCATCTGCATTTAGATCTATACTCCACTGTGCAACACACCGTCGATTATCACGATCTGCTTCCAAGTCTTGGATCTGAACAGTGGTGGGCACAGTATGGCGAAACTGTGTAGGTAGGCGACTGAGGACACGAGTGGAGTCCTAGTGTGAGCCTCCAAATGGGAAGGCTCCCTGGGATGGTAGTAAACTGAATGCTGCAAGTGGCTAGTGAGTGGTAGTTTTACTGTATGCAAAGGCACTGTAATGGTGAGACTGTCCATGACGGTACCTGGTGATCACCGTTTACCTACTTCTGCCCTGGAGTTCACTGTAGTGCGCTGTGCTGTTGACGTCTGAAACCAAGCATCTCATTGTTACCCTTCTTACAATCTTAGACATAAAACCTGACCGCCAACCACCTCCACAGAGACTAATCCCAAGTCATCCACTTAGGGCGGGCAATGAAACCGGCCGCCCCCAGAATTCTACAGCTGGCTATATGCACGATCTGGCATCACTCTAGAATGCGGAGGTATCTTCTAGAGCTGTTACATTGCTCTATCAGCTCATGGAATAACAGTAAACGTCGTACAATGTACACGAAGTCGCGAGTTCAAGTTCTCTGATGCTTTTACACTTTAAACCACGTTTCAGGTCCAGGATCAAATTTTCACCCTGCAGCCGAGTGTGCACTAACATGAAAGTTCCTGGCAGATTATGTTCCGGACCGAGTCTCGAACTCGGGAGCTTTGCATTTCGTGGGAAAGCGCTCTACCAGCTGAGATCCCAAGCAAGACACACGACCCGTCCTCACAGCTTTACTTCCGCCGTACCTCATCTCCCACCTTCCGGGACAGCTCCTGTGAAGTTCGTATGGTAGGTGATGAGGTACTGGCAGAAGTAAAACTGTGAGGACGGGTCGTGGGTCGTGCTTGGGTACCTCAGTTGGTAGAGCACTTGCCTGCGAAAGGCAAAGATCTCGAGTGCGAGTCTCGAATCTGCCAGGAAGTTTCGCATTGCAGCTGTCTGCTAATGGTATCGGTCTAATGGAATCTCAAAAAGAATTCGCTTCACTGTCTAACCCACCAGGAATAGCAAAACAATTCTGCACAACAGCTGATGGTTGCGTCAACAGCAGCAAAATTTATGCTCGAGACTTTCCTCGCCCGACAGTGCGTACTAGCTACCAGCAGGCAGCCATACACCAGCGGCTGTCTGACGTCAGAAGCCGTCCAGCGTGGTCCAGGAGGCGTAGCATTATAAGTGTGTTTATCAATTACCATTTCATTACTTGGTGCTAGTATTTCCGTTGGCGTTACATATTGGATTTTGCATACTTGAAACTTATAAACATTGTTTAAGCACTATAAGAGAATCGAAGCATTTGAGATGTGGTGCTATAGACGAATGTTGAAAATTAGGTGGACTGATAAGGCAAGGAATTGAGGAGGTTCTACGCAGAATCGGAGAGGAAAGGAATATGTGGAAAACACTGATAAGGAGAAGGGACAGGATGATAGGACATCTGCTAAGACATGAGGGAGTGACTTCCATGGTACTAGAGGGAGCTGTAGAGGGCAAAAACTGTAGAGGAAGACAGAGATTGGAATACGTCAAGCAAATAATTGAGGACGTAGGTTGCAAGTGCTACTCTGAGATGAAGAGGTTAGCACAGGAAAGGAAATCGTGGCGGGCCGCATCAAACCAGTCAGTAGACTGATTTTTTTTAAAAAAAGCACTGTAAAATAGAGTCGCATAAGGGGAAAAAGTCCAACATCTGTGATTTATTGTTCGCTTTGGGTCTAAAAGAGCTGTGAAGGCGGCGGAGGAAACAAGAAACCTATGTATTGTGTATGGGGCGAGTATTTTTTTTTGGGAAAAACACGTCAGAGAAGGATTTTATTATTTCAAGAAAGATCGTTCTGGCGTGAATGACTTTTCACAGTCGGGAAGTCTCAATAACTGACACATGTGACGAACTGTAACCACTTAATTGTCCTGGGACATTTGCATTCAATAGGTAAGATTCAGAGGTCGGGTGTAGGAGTACTGAAGCTCTAATTCAGAGCAACAAAAATCAAAGGGGTGACTACTTCTGCATTTCTGCTTGGACGTCGTCAACTGACTCGTTGAACATTCCTAGGCAATACTGTTACTTATGATAATTTATAATACCTTATCTTAACTTCTTAAGAAGAAATTAGTGGACGAGCCCTAACAAAAGACATGTACTCGAGACGAGAGCAGTGTGAAGACAGTATTTTGTATCTGGTGGCTCAGAAAGGGTGTCGTGCACTGTGAACAACTGCTCAGGCAGCTAGTATTTGTTGACAACAGCTGAGACACCCTTCGGTCGAAGTGTAGGAAAAATGACCAACAGAACTCCACAACGTGCTGTTGCTACACGATAATGCGCTCTGTTGCTTTCACAAGCAAAAGTAGCCGAGCCTTGCCAGACTGGCCATCGGTACCTGGAATCTCACTGAATGGAGCAGAGTTGTGTTCAGTGACGAGGCCCGCTTCGAACTGAGCGCCGATGACCAAGGAGGACGTGTCTGGAGGTGCCAGGGCAGCGGCGGTCTGCCGACGGTCAGGGCTGATGGTCCGGGGGCGCCACAGCAGGACCCCACTCAGCAAATGCTTGTCGGGCCTTCAGCCGGAGCAAACTGTCGTCTGCGCACAGTTTTTCCGCGGGCCACTGGCCGCCATCATCAGGTGAGAGAAGTTAAACCGCTTTCGTTGAGCCGCGCGGGATTAGCCGCGCGGTCTAAGGCGCTGCTGTCTTGGACTGTGCGGCTGGTCCCGGCGGAGGTTCGAGTCCTCCCTCGGGCATGGGAGTGTGTGTTGGTCGTTAGGATAATTTAGGTTAAGTAGTGTGTAAGCTTAGGGACTGATGACCTTAGCAGTTAAGTCCCGTAAGATTTCACACACATTTGAACGTTTTTTTGCTTTCGTTGACAACGGTTGTCGGCGAGCGCGGTTTAGCTTTTCTCACCTGATGACGGCTGCCAGTGGCCCGCGGAAATACTGTGCGCAGACGACAGTTTGATCCGGCTGAAGGCCCGACAAGCATTTGATCTGTTATTAAGCCGGGAGAGTCTACATAGGACCCCTTTGGCTGACATCAGCGGCACCATTACAGCACAGTGCTACGCCGATGGTAGTCTACGCCCCATTCTGTTGCCCTTCCTGGCAAGCCATCCTGGACTTACATTTCAGCTATATAATGCCCGTCCGCACACGGCGAGAGTTTTTACTGCTTGTCTTTGATGTTGTCACACAGTACCTTGGCCAAAAAGGTTGCCGGACCCCCTCTCCCCCCCCCCCTCCCGCCCCCACCCCCATGCCCCCGGTCGGTTGAGAACCTTTGGAGCGCTGTGGGCAGGGTCTGCAACTAGCTCCGGATTTTGGCGACATATCGCGCTAGTTGGACAGAATTTGGCACGATATCCCTGAGGAGGAGATACGATAACTCTGTCAGTCAATGTCAAGCCGAATAACTTCTCGCATAAGGGCCACAGGTGGGCCAACGCGTCGCTGACTTGCTCTATTTGTGAAGACTCTTAAGCTTCTCTTCTTGAATCAAAGTTTTCTGAAAATGCAGTCATTTGTATGTCTGTACATGGACGTTACAACTAGCGATTTCTGTACACTTCGGATAATTCCTTCATACACCCAACCCCATTTCCTGTTGCGAACGGTCCATGGGAAGAACGACTGCCGGCGCAAATCCCTCTAATTTTTCCCTCAAAGTCTTTTCGTGAGTTATAGTAGGACGCAAGACATACAGAATCTGCCAGAAAAAATGTATACACTCTTTATCAGGCTCTATCGAGATATCGATATTATCGTTCGATTTGAGTTACGAGTGTGTTGTAGTATGGTCTTGGGGTCAACAGATGTTCGTAGTTTCATCTCGGTATTGAGAAAACAAGATGACTGGAGCATGCTTGACATTCGAGCAACGAAAATGTATTATGAAGTGTTTTTTCAAGTTTGACAATGCCGTTGAAGTGCAACGTCAGTGGAGACGGAAGTTTGAAACAGAACCGCCAACCCGTCTAACAATTAAACGCACCATTGACAAGTTTGAATTGCATGGAACGGTTTGTGATATTCACAAAGGAAGATCAGGAAGACAGCGTACAGCTACAAGTCCTGCTTCATCGGCTCTCGTGTTGGATCAGATGTTCAAATGTGTGTGCATTCCTAAGGGACCAAACTTCTGATGTCATCGGTCCCTAGACTTGCACACTGCTTTAACTAACTTAACGCTAAGGACAACACTCACACCCGTGCCCGAGGGAGGACTCGAACCTCCGACCGGAGGGGCCGCACGATCCGTGACATGACGCCTCTAACCTCGCGGCCACTCCGCGTGGCTCTCGTGTTGGAATCGTTTGTTAGTTCTCCACAGAAGTCTGCTACGCAATGTGCACGTGAAATGGGAGTTAGCAGTACAAGAATACGAAGAATTCTGAAAGATGGAAAGCGTAAAATTTGCATTCTACGATTACTGCACGCGATTAATGATGACGATCCTGATCGCCGAATGCAATTTTCAGAATGGTATCAGCAAATGGTAACCGATGACGAACAATTTCTGACGAAGGTAGTGTGGAGTGACGAGGTACCGGAAAGTCCCGCACGTTTATGTGGATAAAGCGGTCAATCTACCAGGGGTTCATGTGTGGTGTCGGCTATCGTCTAGGGGCTTAGTAGGACCCTTTTTCTTCGATGCTACTATCACTGGCGAAGTGTGGTTCAAATGGCTCTGAGCACTATGGGACTCAACAGCTGTGGTCATAAGTCCCCTAGAACTTAGAACTACTTAAACCTAACTAACCTAAGGACAGCACACACATCCATACCCGAGGCAGGATTCGAACCTGCGACCGTAGCAGTCGCGCGGTTCCTGACTGAGCGCCTAGAACCGCTAGACCACCGCGGCGAAGTGTGCCTCGAAATGTTATGCACATCAGTTTTGCCAGATATACGTGCGCTGTATGGAACTGATGAAGAGGTCTTCTACCAACAGGACGGGGCGCTACCACATTAGTACCTAGCTGTACGAGCTTTCCTGGATGACAATTTTCCGGGACATCGGATTGGACGAAGGGGGCCCACTGATTACCCTCCACCGATCCCAAATCTAAAACTTATGGAGTTTTACTCGTGGGGAACTGTGAAAGATAACGTCTATCGAGTAAGCCACGCACGCTGGCGGAACTTCGCCAGGAGATTATAGCGACATGTGCAGCGGTCTCCACTGTAACATTGACTGACGTAGTTGCGCCGACCGCTCGTCGTTCTGTTATGTGTATAGCCGCCAACGCTCAACGTTTTGAACATTTAGAGTAACCTTGTGGTAAACTGAAGGCTGTACAACATGTGTGATCAATTATTAAATGTAAACTAAACACATAAGTAATTCTTTTCGTTCCTTAAAGTGTGTATACATTTTTCTGGAGGACTCTGTAGGTTGATACTTAGTGACATAAAGCCACGGAAGTTTAATAGTAATCCACATCCCGATGGCTATCTTGTGGTGCTGCCGCGAGAGGTGGCAGAGCATATCCACGATAGTTTTGTGCTTAAAATATGAATCTGCAAGGAAATGCGCTGGTCTTCTTCGGAATTTCTCCATTTCACCTTTCAGTCCTATCTGGTAGGGACCCAAAACTGATGAGGAAGGCCTTGTAAGCAGCGTCCTTAGTGGGTGGACTAGACTTTCTGAGGATTTTTTCCACTGAATCTCAGTCTGGTATCTGCTTCACCTACGGTCAGTTTTATTTCCCCGTTCGACTTTAAATCGCTTCATACGCAGACTGCTAGATATTTGGTAGATGCGACTGCTTCCAGTGACAGTTTTGCACTCGTGTAACCATACGTAATGGGTTTTTCCACCTAATTACGCACAGTACGTTATATTTGTTTATGGTGAGGACCAACTATCAATCCCTGCACCAAACGTCGATCCCCTGCGGGCCTTCCTGCACTTCGATGCGATATTCTAGCATCGTGACTTCTCGATCTATAACACTATCATCTGCGAAAAGCCTTCCAATGTTATGCATTCTATTCATATACACTGTGAAAAGTAACGATCCTATAACACTGCTGTAGGGGCTATTAAGTCTGAAGATTTCTTTCCTTTGAGAATCTACATCTACATCTACGCGATGTGATCAAATGTATCCGGACACCTGGCTGAAAATGACATACAAGTTCGTGGAGGACTTCATGGGTAATGCTGGAATTCAAAAAGGTGTTCGACCACCCTTAGCCTTGATGACAGCTTCCACTCTTGCAGGAATGGCAGCCCATTCTTCACGGAGTGCTGCACTGAGGAGAGGTATCGATGACGGTCGGTGAGGCCTGGCACGAAGTCGGGGTTCCAAAACATCCCAAAGGTGTTCTATAAGATTAGGTCAGGACACTGTGGAGGTCAGTACATTACATGGATGTTATTGTCGTGTAACCATTCCGCCACAGGCCGCGCATTATGAACAGATGTCGATCGTGTTGTAAGATGAAATCGCCAACCCCGAATTGCTCTTCAACAGTGGGAAGGAAGAAGGTTCTTCAAATATCAATGTAGGCCTGTGCTGTGGTAGTGCCACGCGAAACAACAAGGGGTGCAAGCCCTTCGATGAAATACACGACCACATCATAACACCACAGCCTCCGAATTTTACTGTTCGCACTACACATGCTGGCAGATGACGTTCACTGGGCATTCGCCATACCCACACCCTGCCATCGGATCGCCACATTGTATACCGTTATTAGTCACTCCACACAACTTTTCTCCATTGGTGAATCGTCTAATGTTTACGCTCCTTAGCCGGACGCGGTGGCCGAGCGGTTCTAGGCGCTACACTCTGGAACCGTGCGACCACTGCGGTCGCAGGTTCGAATCCTGCCTCGGGCATGGGTGTGTGTCATGTCCTTAGGTTAGTTAGGTTTAAGTAGTTCTAAGTTCTAAGGGTTCAAATGGCTATGCGACTTAACTTCTGAGGTCATCAGCCGCCTAGAACTTAGAACTAATTAAACCTAACTAACCTAAGGACATCACACACATCCATGCCCGAGGCAGGATTCGAACCTGCGACCGCAGCGACCGCTCGGCTCCAGACTGTAGCGCCTAGAACCGCACGGCCACTCCGGCCGGCTACGTTCTAAGGGACTGATGACCTCAGAAGTTAAGTCCCATAGTGCTCAGAGCCATTTGAACCATTTTACGCTCATTACACCAAGCGAGGTGTCGTTTGGCACTCACCGGCGTGATGGTAAACTTATGAAGAGCCGCTTGTCCATAAATCCAAGTTTTCTCACCTCCTGCCTAACTGTCATAGTACTTGCAATCGACCCGGATGCAGTTTGGAATTCCTGTGTGATGTTCTGAACAGATGTCTGCCTATTACACATTACAACCCTCTTCAACTGTCGGCGGTCTCTGTCAGTTTTGTTTGACTGCCGGAAGAGCGTAACGGGGTGCGGGCGTTGGGTTGTTTGAGGGAGAAGACCACACAGCAAGGTCATCGGTCTCATCGGATTAGGGAAGGACAGGGAAGGAAGTCGGCCGTGCCCTTTCAAAGGAACCATCCCGGCATTTGCCTGGAGCGATTTAGGGAAATCATGGAAAACCTAAATCAGGATGGCCGGACGCGGGATTGAGCCGTCATCCTCTCTGTCAGTCAACAGACGAGGTCGGCCTGTACGCTTTTGTCCTGTACGTGTCCCTTCACGTTTCCACTTCTATCACATCGGAAACAGTGGACGTAGGGATGTTTAGGAGTGTGGAAATCTCGCGTACAGACTTATGACACAAGTGACACCCAATCACCTGACGACGTACGAATGAGTTCCGCGGAGCGCCCCATCCTGCTCTCTCACGATGTCTAATGACTACTGAGGTCGCTGATATGGAGTACCTGGCAGTAGGTGGGAGCACAATGCATCTAATATGAAAAATTTATGTTTTTGGGTGTGTCCGGATACCTTTGATCACATAGTGTACAGCTACATGGATACTCTGCAAATCACATTTACCTGCCTGGCAGAGGATTCATCGAACCATCTTCACAATGCTCCATTAATTCAATCTCATATAGCACGCGGAAAGGACGAACACCTATATCTTTCCGTACGAGTTCTTATTTCCCTATTTTGTCATGGTGATCGGTTCTCCCTATGTAGGTCGGGGTCAACAAAACATTTGCGCATTCGGAGGAGCAAGTTAATGACTGGAATTTCGTGAGAAGATTCCTGCGCAACGAAAAACGCCTTTGTTTTAATGATGTCCACTCCAAATCCTATGTCATTTCGGTGGCACTCTCTCCTCTGTTTCGCGATAACACAAATCGTGCTACCCTTCTTTGAACTTTTTCGATGTACTCCGTCGATAAACGACAGCGTCATTTGCAAACAACCTAAGAAGGCTGCTCAGATTGTCTCCTAAATCGTTTATATAGATAAGGAACAGCAAAGGGCCTATAACACTACCTTGAGGAACGCCAGAAATCACTCATGTTTTACTCGATGGCTTTCTGTCAGTTACTACGAATTGTGACCTCTCTGACAGAGAATCACGAATCCAGTGACAAAACTGAGATGAATTTCCATGGAAATGGAAACGAGCGTTTGGCGTCATTGGCCGGGAGGCCCCTTGCGGGGCTGGTCCGCCCACCCTGTTGCAGGTCTCATTACATTGGACGCCACCATGGGCGACCTGCGTGCCGGATAGGGATGAAATGATGATGAAGACAACACAACACCCAGTCCCTGAGCGGAGAAAATCCCCGACCGAGCCGGGAATCGAACTCGCGCCCGTAGGACGGCACTCCGTCAAGCTGACCACTCACCTATCGGGGCGGACATTATATTCCATAGGCACGCAATTTTGCTACAAGCTGTTTGTGTGGTACAGTGTGAAAAGCCTTCTGGAAATCCAGAACTACGGGCTCAATTTGAAATATCTCGTCAATAGCACTCAACACTTCGTGCGAGTGAAGAGCTAGTTATGTTTACAAGAACGACGTTTTCTAAATCCATGATGACTATGTGTCAATAGTCCGTTTTCTTCGAGGTAATTCATAATGTTCGGATACAATATATGTTCCAAAATCTTGCTGCATATGGACGTTAATGATATGGGCCTATAATTCAGTGGATTACTCCTACTACCTTTCTTGAATGTTGGTGTGACGAGCTTTGTTTCATTTACTAGGAACTCTTCAAAGCAGTCACACAGCTCGTGTTTCGTTCATTAGGCGGCAGTTCGGAGTTGTATGGAACGCCTTTCGGAAGTCAAGGAACATTCAGTTGACCGGTGTACCGCTATCCATCGGTTTTGCATCTCGTGGATGAACAGAACGAACTGGAATTCACATGACTGTTGAAACTTCCTGGCAGATTAAAATTGTGTGCCAGACCGAGACTCGAACTCGGGATCTTTGCCTCTCGCGGGCAAGTGCTCTACCAACTGAGCTACCCAAGCACGACTCACGCCCGGTCCTCACAGCTTTACTTCTGCCAGTACCCCGTCTCCTACCTTCCAGACTTCACAGAAGCTCTCCTGCGAACCTCGCAGAACTAGCTACTCCTGAAAGAAAGGATACTGCGGAGACGTGGCTTAGCCGCAGCCTGGGGGATGTTTCCAGAATGAGATTTTCAGTCTGCAGCGGAGTGTGCGCTGATATGAAACTTCCTGGCAGATTAAAACTGTGTGCCCGACCGAGACTCGAACTCGCGATCTTTGCGTTTCGCAGAAGTAAAGCTGTGAGGACGGGGCGTGAGTCGTGCTTGGGTAGCTCAGATGGTGGAGCACTTGCCCACGAAAGGCAAAGGTCCCGAGTTCGAGTCTCGGTCTGGCACACAGTTTTAATCTGCCAGGAAGTTTCATATCAGCGCACACTCCGCTGCAGAGTGAAATCTCATTCTGCACATGACTGTTGTTTGCGGAATCCATGCTGATTCTTCCAGATGTTTCGAAGCCTCAAGAAATGTCATAATAAGCGAGTTCTTTTCCAAAATTGCTATGGCCGAGGAGATTACGCGGCTGAACACAAAATGTTAAAGAAATCAAATGGGCTAAACTATGTTGATTTGATGCCACTCAATTCTATACTGACTTTGAAAACTGGATTTCTAATTTTCGAATCGCAGTCATTACTTATAATTGCTCTTTACCCCACTAAATACACACATTTAACCAGTCAGCAAAGTTTTTACACTATTTATCAAGGTTTACGGTACAGTGCCAGCAAACACTACTTTGTCATGCAACGAGACAGCAGATAGTTTTCAAGGTCATGATTACAAAATTTGCGAAGGAGAGAACTGAAGGATTAATAAAACGTAAATAAATGTGGAAGAATATGCGATTAATTAACACATTCCAGAGAAAAATTCTCAGTTATTCAAATGTTTCAAATGGCTCTAAGCACTATGGGACTGAACATCAGTCCCCTAGACTTAGAACTACTTAAGCCTAACTAACCTAAGGACATCACACACTTCCATGCCAGAGGCAGAATTCGACCCTGCGACCGTAGGAGCATCACGGTTCCGGACTGAAGCGCCTAAAACCGCTGGTCCACAGCGGCCGGTTTCTCATTTACTGAGTTGAATTCATGTAGAAAGTAGGAGTGTGGCACAAGTAAATAATTAAACGTAGATTTCAAAACTCTGTATTAATCACGCAATTCTTCAGTCCCTCTGGAAGGTTAATGTAGATGAAAGCTACTGATTAGCGCACACTTTTCTGTACAATGCTGGAAAAGTGTTATCCAAGTGGGAGATCGCTTTAAACTCTACTGTCCGTTAAATGAGTATTCCAGTTTCTTCTGAATGAATCACTATTGCCGACAACGAATCCCACAACGGAACATACGTACAGGGATGGCAGAGTTACGAGGGGCGTTGAGTGAGTGATGCAACACATTTTTTTCTGGGCCAATTTCGATTGAAAAAGTGAGGAATTTTTTGTGGAACAACGTGGAATGTTCCCGCTTCAGCTCCTACACTTTGGTGAAGTTCCGACATGCGTAGGCGCTACACGCAGCCTTCAAAATGGCGCCTGTGAAGGAGCTGAGTTCCAAGCACAGAGCTGTCATTGAGTTTCTTTTGGCGGGGAAACAAAAACATCGTAGATATTCATAGGCGCTTGCAGAATGTCTACGGAGACTGGCAGTGAACAAAAATGTGGTGTCACCGCCAGACACTACACTTGCTAGGGGGTAGCCTTTAAATCGGCCGCGGTCCGTTAGTATACGTCGGACCCGCGTGTCGCCACTATCAGTGATTGCAGACCGAGCGCCGCCACACGGCAGGTCTAGAGAGACTTCCTAGCACTCGCCCAGTTGTACAACCGACTTTGCTAGCGATGGTTCACTGACAAAATACGCTCTCATTTGCCGAGACGATAGTTAGCATAGCCTTCAGCTACGTCATTTGCTACGACCTAGCAAGGCGCCATTACCAGTTACTATTGATATTATGAATAATGTACCGTCAAGAGCGACGTTCACCATTTATGGATTAAAGTTAAGTATTCCACCAGCTACGTCCGTTTTTCTAAATTCTAATTTCCTTGTCCTGTTCCAGACCTCACGCCAGCCTGCGGCTTCCTCTAATAACACGGTGTTGGCTCTCCTGCCAACCCACAACAAAAAGCACGTTGAGTCGTTGGGCCAGGCGTCTGTTATCGTCGTGTCCGATCTCCCGCTTGCCGGCCGGCCGGCCGCACAGAGCTGCGATTTCGGCAGTGCTGGAACGTGCGGACACTCTCATTCAGGGTGGCGGACAGATGACAGTCAGGCTGTGTGTCCGCCGGGTTGCTCGCCGCCTAACAGGAGACCGTAGAGAGCAACGGAGGACCGCCTGTGCGGAACGGCTTGCGCCTTACAAGGTTGATCGTGACAAGCTTTTGTCGAACATCGTCAGAGGCGATGAATCGTGGGTTCATCACTTCGAACCGGAAACAAAACGGCGTTCCACGGAGTGGTGCCACATCACGTCTCCTCCCAAGAAAAAGTTCAAAATCGCACCCTCGGCCGGTACAGTTATGGCGACGGTCTTGTGGGACTCTGAAGAGGTTACTCAGTTTGATGTCCTCGCTCATGGTGCAAGGATCAACTCTGAAGTATATTGTACTACCTTCAGGAAAGTGAAGAAACGACTGCAGAGTTTCCATCGCCACAAAAATGCAAACGAACTTCTTCTCCAGAACAACGTAAGGCCCAACACAAATCTGTGAACCTGAGAGGAACCCACAGAACGTCATTGGACTGTTCTTCCTCATCCACTCTACAATCCGGATCTCGCACCTTCCCACTTCCATCTGTTTGGCCCCATGAAGGACGCAGTCTGCGGGCAGCAGTACGTGGTTGAAGTGAAAATTACTGATGCAGAAAGACGTTGGCGCCAACGTCGGCTAGCACAGTGGCACTATGCGGTGAGAACAAAAAATGCGAATAGGTCAAGTGGGTCCGCTAGAGAGAGCGAGGAATGTTTAACTTAAACGAATAAAAAAAAACTGGGTTATTGGCCGGAGTTGTGTATTATGTGCACATATGGGACCGAACGCCAGAACTTACAGCAGTGCGAACGTCAAGTCGCAATGCCGGATTGTCGCTCTGAAAAGCAACGTGATCGCACGAAAGCAACTAATGTACAGGGTGTTTCAAAAATGACCGGTATATTTGAAACGGCAATAAAAACTAAACGAGCAGCGATAGAAATACACCGTTTGTTGCAATATGCTTGGGACAACAGTACATTTTCAGACGGACAAACTTTCGAAATTACAGTACTTAACAATTTTCCACAACAGATGGCGCTGCAAGTGATGTGAAAGATATAGAAGACAACGCAGTCTGTGGGTGCGCCATTCTGTACGTCGTCTTTCTGCTGTGAGCGTGTGCTGTTCACAACGTGCAAGTGTGCTGTAGACAACATGGTTTATTCCTTAGAACAGAGGATTTTTCTGGTGTTGGAATTCCACCGCCTAGAACACAGTGTTGTTGCAACAAGACGAAGTTTTCAACGGAGGTTTAATGTAACCAAAGGACCGAAAAGCGATACAATAAAGGATCTGTTTGAAAAATTTCAACGGACTGGGAACGTGACGGATGAACGTGCTGGAACGGTAGGGCGACCGCGTACGGCAACCACAGAGGGCAACGCGCAGCTAGTGCGGCAGGTGATCCGACAGCGGCCTCGGGTTTCCGTTCGCCGTGTTGCAGCTGCGGTCCAAATGACGCCAACGTCCACGTATCGTCTCATGCGCCAGAGTTTACACCTCTATCCATACAAAATTCAAACGCGGCAACCCCTCAACGCCGCTACCATTGCTGCACGAGAGACATTCGCTAACGATATAGTGCACAGGATTGATGACGGCGATATGCATGTGGGCAGCATTTGGTTTACTGACGAAGCTTATTTTTACCTGGACGGCTTCGTCAATAAACAGAACTGGCGCATATGGGGAACCGAAAAGCCCCGTGTTGCAGTCCCATCGTCCCTGCATCCTCAAAAAGTATTGGTCTCGGCCGCCATTTCTTCCAAAGGAATCATTGGCCCATTTTTCAGATCCGAAACGATTACTGCATCACGCTATCTGGACATTCTTCGTGAATTTGTGGCGGTACAAACTGCCTTAGACGACACTGCGAACACCTCGTGGTTTATGCAAGATGGTGCCCGGCCACATCGCACGGCCGACGTCTTTAATTTCCTGAATGAATATTTCGATGATCGTGTGATTGCTTTGGGCTATCCGAAACATACAGGAGGCGGCGTGGATTGGCCTCCCTATTCGCCAGACATGAACCCCTGTGACTTCTTTCTGTGGGGACACTTGAAAGACCAGGTGTACCGCCAGAATCCAGAAACAATTGAACAGCTGAAGCAGTACATCTCTGCATGTGAAGCCATTCCGCCAGACACGTTGTCAAAGGTTTCGGGTAATTACATTCAGAGACTACGCCATATTATTGCTACGCATGGTGGATATGTGGAAAATATCGTACTATAGAGTTTCCCAGACCGCAGCGCCATCTGTTGTTGAAAATTGTAACTACTGTAATTTCGAAAGTTTGTCTGCCTGAAAATGTACTGTTGTCCCAAGCATATTGCAACAAACGGTGTATTTCTATCGCTGCTCGTTTAGTTTTTATTGCCGTTTCAAATATACCGGTCATTTCTGAAACACCCTGCAGTTGCCGTGCATTTCCTAACGACGAACATGTTGACCAAACCGGACAGTCTTAACCCAAGGGTCTTCCCAGGGTGGCGGAAGGCAAGGCTCGAATACCAGAATGGAGGCAACTGCCGCACTGCTGCTGTCTGCGATGTATACTCGTCCAAGATCGGCAACGGAATGAGCTTGGAGAGTGGCTCTGTCTTTCGACTCCCAGGTCGGAGCACACGTTTGCTAGCCAGTACGTCGAACAAAGGAGGAACTGGTATGTGTCTGCAACCGCATGGCCTCAACTTATTTTCAAATGTAACGGCCAGGAACTTTTAAAGAATTTCGCCATCATGAGCAATTGGTATAGTAAACAGATGATGAATGTGGAAATTATTTCGTCCCCTTCATCCGATGGTCGTCCAAGTAGGCAGTCCATCGGTAGTATCCGTGTGCCGAGGAAAAATAATGACTGCATAAATTCATTAATCAGCGATGAAGTCTTCTCGGGTTATCGGCGGAGTCAAGGCGTCGTTCTGCGGCAACGTTTCGACAAGTTTCCTACTCGTCATCTTCAGGTCATACAACGGCGCCTTGACTCTGCTAGTAAGCTGAGAAAATCAACGACATTCGCTGACAAATCCTGCATTCCCATATTCACCAATTAACTTTTATAACTTCTTAATTAATTATTGTTCCTGTCTGAGATTATTACGAATGAAGTCGAAATGTTGTAGGCAGTCCGAATCTGTGGTCGGAACTATGAAATTAATTTTATGTGACCGTCTTTCTCTGAGAGAGAGACTAGCCTGGGCAAGCATTACGGCTGCGTCACACGCCTTATATGCTTTCAAGAAGCGCCCGCGTTAAACCATTTGGTATGCGGCAACTATGTGCCGACTGAGCAGAACTCTCCCACCATTCTGGATATCGCCTGCTTGGTGGCATCCTCAGCGGCTGCAGGCAGTGCTCAGTTTCTGGGGGTACGCTCGGGGATGCGCCTCCTCTAACTTTTTGAATTCTCCGAGAGGAAAGAAGTTACATTTTATTTATATTAAAAGGCAAAAAAATCACACGTCAGTGACATTATTATCAAAAGCAGCTAATGACAATAGATTTTGTCTATATCTGGGGCCTATTTAAATGGTATGTCGGTATTCGTTTCAGGTGCCATGACGGCCATTCTTATAGCCTTCTCCAAAAGTGACTGGAATAGCGACCTTTACAGGATTGTTGAAGTCTGTTCACATGTGACTGTTAAGAAGTACAGAAATAAATTGTAGCCTTATGCGGTCAGATTTCAAAATACATTTTGAGAAGGCATTGATTTTATTGTTATGCAGCAGCGTCGTTTGTTCACTTTCGTATTCAGTGTTGGAAAAATCGAGGCGAAGTGTGGAATTCTATTAGAGTTTGAGTGGAAGTGAATCGTAAGATTACGCAGTAGTTCTGATACCCAGCGAAAACATCAAGTTCTATTAAAGTTATGCAACCGAATGGAAGATAGACTTTTAAGTAATGAAGAGGCTATTCTTCCAGAAGTGCTAGTTCTGTAAGATCCGCAGATGAGTTTCTGTCAAGTTTGGAAGGCAGGAGACGAGGTACTGGCAGAATTGAAGCTGTGAGGGGGAATTGTGAGTCGTGCTTGGGCAGCTCAGTCGGTAGAGCACTTGTCCGCGAAAGGCAAAGGTCCCGAGTTCGAGTCCCGGACCGGCAGACAGTTTCAATCTGCCAGGAAGTTTCAATTGATTATTTCTTTACGCACTAAAGTACTAGATATTTATTACTGATTTGACAACGCTGCAAGAACTTTTGATGAGGAAGCAATGAAAAAAAAACCTTATTTGACGGATTCAGACTTCCTGAAAGAAAAGCAATCAGGGGTTTTTGAGACATCCTAGAAGAAATGTCCAGCTCCCTACTGCCTCTGATAAACACAATTAATTGCATGCCGATATCCAGCAGTGAATATGGGAGGGTATTTTCACAGATGAGCCTAGTTTTAACCTCATCAAGAGCATCACTGCACCTAAAGAGGGTTGCCAACTTGATGTTTATCAAATCAGTGGAATCTCCTTCACAGCTGTTCTATCCGAAGCTTTATCTGTGTGGAGATCTGGTTCGTGAAAGGAGGACACCTCGCTACAGACAGAAAAAGTAAGGATTGGAAGGAGGAGAAATAAGACAGTGACATTCTGATGCCGATTTTAAACCTGCTTTAAACAAGCAGCTTCATCTAGAAGCTACCTCTTTTACCTTGAATTCTAGGTATTATATATAAATCTGAATTAGTTACCTACTTTAGGGTACTATTGAAAAGAACGTTACAATTTCTTACAACAATAATTTGTAAACGTTAGATATTGCCAACAGGGCACTCAGGGTACCACTTCTTCCCAGGAAATTAGCGTTGATTACGGGTATGTATCGTGTGTGACGACTTACACAGCAACTGTTGTCAACTGCAGCTACCTGTCTCTGGATCAACGGGTCCCGGGTTAAACTACCGGTTGGGTTGGGGATTTTCTCTGCTCGGGTACTGGGTGTTTGTATTGTCCTCATCATTTCATCATCATTCGTGACAGTGGCTAGATTGGACTGAGTAAAAAAATTGGACTGTGTAAAAATTGGGACTCCGTACGGGCGCTGATGACCGCGCTGTTGAGCTCCCCACAAGCCAAACATCATCATCATCATCATCATCATCTATCATCATCTATCTTCATCATCATCATCATCATCATCATCGGCAGCAGCTACTGTGAGTGGACGGAACAAATGTGTTTCGGAACAAGGCACACAATGCATTCTGTCGACATTTGAGCTGATGTGCGAATATTTTCAGTGAAATGGTGACTGGAAGGGAGGGGGGGGGGGGAAGGGAGAAATCAAATGAAACGCAGTTGGTATGTAAGGAACCATAGGAGACCATGAAGCGCTTCTACCAAAACACCCAGATAATAATCCTGAACAACCTCCGAAATACAGGATAGTTATGACTTACATATGCAGAAGTAACCTTTGATTATGAAAGGGGTAAATAACTTGCAGAAATTTAATACCGCACTGAACTGAGTATATCTTCAGGTTTTATTCCCGCCTAACAATATTACTTTCCAATGTTCTCTGTACGTGGTGTGCCCGAATGAATTATTCTAACAGTCATCGTGGAGTCATACGGCGGTGCAGAGGGTGCGCAGTGTTTTTTTGTGTGTGGTTTCGTGAATTCAAATCCGCTACTACAGATCAGAGACAATTAAGGACTAAATATAGCAAGCCACCAACTCAAAGAGAAACTGCTTTGATTGGTCAAATCGTTTCACCGAAATTAGCTGTGTATCGCGTAGGACGCTGAGCTGGGACCGGCCAGTAGCCTCTGATGCGGAAACTGAACAAGTTCGGCAGACCTGCATTCACAGTCGAGGTAAATCAACGAGATGTGCCACCTTAGAATTGTGTCTAATATTCATCTGCATCTACATCCATACTCTGCAAACCGCCGCAAGACGCATGGCAGAGCGTTGCTTCCCGTTTTATTTAATTATGGAGCGCGGGAAGAATGATTGTTCGAATGCGTCTGTGCGTGCTGTAATTATTCTAATCTTGTCCTCACGATCCGTATCCGTCGATACGTAGGGGTTGTGGTACATTCACAGAGTCATCATTTAAAACTGGTCCTTGAAACTTTGTTAATAGACTTCCTTGGGTTAGTTTACGTCTATCTTCAAGTGTCTGCCAGTTCAGTTCCTACAGCATCACTGTAACACCCTCCCACGGGTCAAAGAAACCTGTGACCATTCGTGCTGCCCTTCTCTGTACACGTTCAATATCCCCTTTTAATCCTATTTGGTACGGGTCCCACACACTTGAGCAAATTCTAAAATGGGTTGCACAAGTGATTTGCAAGCAATCCTCTTTATAGAGTGATTGCACTTCTCCAGTTTTCTACCAAAAACCGATGTCTACCACCTGCTTTACCCGCAGATGAGCCTATACGATCATTCCATTTCATATCCCTGCAAAGTGTTACATCCAGGTATTTGGTGGAGTTGGTCGATTCCAATTGTGACCCATTAATACCGTAGTTTTGGGATGCTACGTTTTATTCGTTTTGTAACATGCACAATTTTACATTTGTGAACATTTAAAGCAAGTTGCGAATCTTTGCACAACTTTGCAATCTTAGTATTACGGTGGTAGGTATTACAGAAACGCCGAACTTGTTCAATTTCTGCCTGAGAGACTGCTGGCCGACCCTGACCTGGTGTCCTAGTGACACACAGCCAGTTTCGGTGAAACGATCGTACCAATACACAGTTTGTCTTTGAGGTGATGGCTTGCGATATTTGGTCCCGAATTGTCTCTAAACTGTAGCAGCGGATTTGGTTTCGCGATGACTGTTGGAATAACTCATTTGCGCATGTCACCTAGCGGGAATGTCGGAAATTAACAGTTTACGCGGCAATAGAACTTAAGAAGGTATACTGCATTCAGTGCTGTACCAAACATTTCTGTAAGTTATTTACCCTTTTCATAATTAAAGGTTACTTTTGCGTAACTAATTTATAAACAATCCGCATTGTCGGTGCTCCTAGGGGTGAGCCTGTGGATAATACGAGTCAATATTCTGGAGGCGTGCCAGTGTAGCGAAGGAAGCGCTCGGCTCTGACTCTCGTGGCAGGGCAAGCGGCTGTCTCTGGAACTCACCTCCGTTGTAGCGACAGAGGAGGTGCCGGCGAGGTTGGCTCGGACGCTGAACGCGTAGGAGCCGGCACGCAGGAACGCGTCGATGGTCAGCTGACAGCCAGTCACGCCCACCGGATCGACGCTCACCCGGGACGCCACGTAGTCTGCAACACAGCCGGTGGTCTCGTTGTTTCATTCATATACGAGGCTACAAAAGTTTAGCACACTGGACGACAAACTACACTACTGGCCATTAAAATTGCTACACCACGAAGATGACGTGCTACAGACGCGAAATTTAACCGACAGGAAGAAGATGCTATGATATGCACATCATTAGCTTTTCAAGGCATTCACACAAGGTTAGCGCCGGTGGCGACACCTACAACGTGCTGAAATGAGGAAAGTTTGCAACCGATTTCTCATGCACAAACAGCAGTTAACCGGTGTTGCCTGGTGAAACGTTGTTTTGATGCCTCTTGTAAGGAGGAGAAATGCGTACCATCACGTTTCCGACTTTGATAAAGGTCGAATTGTAGCCTAGTGCGATTGCGATTTACCGTATTGCAACATTGTTGCTCGCGTTGGTCGAGGTCCAATGACTGTTAGCACAATATGGAATCGGTGGGTTCAGGAGGGTACTACGGAACGCCGTGCTGGATCCCAACGGCCTCGTATCACTAGCAGTCGAGATGACAGGTATCTTATCCGCATGACTGTAACGGATCGTGCAACCACGTCTCGATCCGTGGTCAACAGATGGGGACGTTTGCAAGACAACAACCATCTGCACGAACAGTTCGACGACGTTTGCAGGAGCATAGACTATCAGCTCGGAGACCGTGGCTGCGGTTACCCTTGATCACAGACAGGAGAGTCTGCGATGGTGTACTCCACGACGAATGGCAAAACTTCATTTTTTCGGATGAATTCAGGTTCTGTTTACACTATCATGATGGTCGCATCCGTGTTTGGCGACATCGCGGTGAACGCGCGTTGGAAGCGTGTATTCGTCATCGCCATACTGGCGTACCACCCAGCGTGATGGTATGGGGTGCGATTGGTTACACGTCTCGGTCACCTCTTGTTCGCATTGACGGCACTTTGAACAGTGGACGTTACATTTCAGATGTGTTACGACCCGTGGCTCTACCCTTCATTCGATCCTTGCGAAACCCTACATTTCAGCAGGATAATGCACGACCGCATGTTGCAGGTCCTATACGGGTCTTTCTGGGTACAGAAAATGTTCGACTGCTGCCCTGGCCAGCACATTCTCCAGATCTCTCACCAATTGAAAAAGTCTGGTCAATGGTGGCCGAGCAACTGGCTCGTCACAATACGCCACTCACTACTCTTGATGAACTGTGGTATGGTGTTGAAGTTGCATGGGAAGCTGTACCTGTACACGCCATCCAAGCTCTGTTTGACTCAATGCCCAGGCGTATCAAGGCCGTTATTACGGCCAGAAGTGGTTCTGGGTACTGATTTCTCAGGATCTCTGTACCCAAACTGCGTGAAAATGTAATCACATGTCAGTTCTAGTACAATATATTTGTCCAATGAATACCCGTTTATCATCTGCATTTCTTCTTGGTGTAGCAATTTTAATGGCCAGTAGTGTAGTTACCTGCAGGAGACATCACGGTAATATTGTGTAACTTCGCCTCTAGCCTCGGTAATGGCAGCGGCTCGGTGAGGACGAGAGCCGACAACTTTCTTCAAGTGAGAGGGCTGATCAACAAAGACTGTAGCTTCAGTGACAGTTTCCCATCTGTGCTATGAATATTTGAAAAGAGCGAGTTTTAATGTCTAATGATCACAGGCCGCCGCACTCTCGTATCTTTAGTTTGATAGTAAGGGGACATGGCGTTCATTACGTGAGCAAAAGGTGGTGATGGGAGGCCGGGGAAAATCTCACCAAACCTCATTTAAAAGGGACAGGGGTTAATGGAAACCTCACGTCAACTTCTGAATTCTGAGAATATACAATATTACACTGCAGAGCCAAAGGAACTGGTACACCTGCCTAACATCGTGTAGGGCCCCGCGAGCAAGCGGAAGTGCCGCATACGACGTCGCACGGACTCGACTAATGTCTGAAGTAGTGGTGGAGGGAAATGACACCATGAATCCTGCAGGGCTGTCCACAAATCCGCAAGAGCACGATGGAGTGGAGATCTCTCCTGAACAGCACGTTGCAAGCCATCCCAGGTATACTCGATAATGTTGGAGTTTGGTGGCCAGTGGAAGTATTTAAGCTCAGAATAGTGTTCCTGAAGCCACTCTGTAGCAATTCGGTAGAGTGTCGCATTGTCCTGCTGGAATTACCAAAGTCCGTCGGAATGCAGAATGGACATGAATGAATGCAGGTGATCGAACAGGATGCTTACGTACGTGTCACCTGTCAGAGTCGTATCTAGACGTATCAGGGGTCCCACATCACTCCAGCAACACACGCCCCACACCATTACAGAGCTTTCACTAACTTGAACAGCCCCCTGCTGACATGAAGGGACCATGGATTCATGAGATTGTCTCCATACCCGTACACGTCCATCCGCTCGATACAATTTGAAACGAAACTCGTCCGACCAGGCAACATGTTTCCAGTCATCAACAGTCAAATGTCGGTGTTGACTGGCCCAGGCGAGACGTAAAGCATTGTGCTGTGCAGTCATCAAGGGTACAACAGTGAGACTTCGGCTCCGAAAACCCATATCGATGATGTATCGTTGAATGGTTCGCACGCTGACACTTGTTGATGGCCTAGCATTGAAATCTGCAACAATTTGCGGAAGGGTTGCACTTTTGTCACTTTGAACGATTCTCTTCAATCATCGTTGGTCCCGTTGTTGCAGGATCTTTTTCCGGCCGTAGCAATGTCGGAGATTTCATGTTTTACCCGATTCCTGATATTCACAGTTCACTCGTGAAATGGTCGTACGGGGAAATCCCCACTTCATCACTACCTCGGAGATGCTGTGACCCACCGCTCGTGCACCGACTGTACCACCACGTTCAGACTCACAGCTGCCACTGTAGCAGCAGTAACCGATCGAACAACTGTGCCAGACACTTGTTGTCTCATATAGGCTTTGCCGACCGCAGCGCCGTATTCTGCCTGTTTACATATCTCTGCATTTGAATACGCGTACCTATACCAGTTTCTTTGGCGCTTCAGTGTATAACGGATAACATTTTGTTTTATGTAGTTAATCCCCAGGATAACAATATTAAGGTCCCCACCAATCTTTATGGCCTCTCTGAATTGAACTGAGAGCTTCGCACATCTGCATACCCAGGTTTCTCCGTTTTGAAACAGGTGCCGTACAAGTGTTACACTTAATTCGAGGAGTTTTGTGCCTTGCCGGTCGAAATCACTGCATGTCAATGAGTGAGCTGTTCGTGATATTCTGCAAAGCGTCTGAAGCCTATGTTACTGAATTCAACATTAATTTTTGTAGTTTTACAATCCTTTTATTAAGCAGTATGCGGACAAGTAGAAACACACATGCGAGTAAGAAGTTAACGGTTTATGGATAGAAGCTAAGCTGAAGTTGACCGACAAGAATTCTTTTAGTCATCATACAAGCCTAGAGATTGTAAAGATACGTAATCGTATGGTTGAAATGAAGGTACGAACAATGTTGTCCTTCATCTCCAAAGTAAAGGTTCAATAAAACTTAATGTTTATAATATACCAACAAAAGATCTATTTTTTTAAAGATTAGTCAAAACGGTTAACAACGTACTATTTTCGTGGAGTCTTTTTGTCCGCCTCTTCTCTCTCTGTCCGCCCGTCTGAATACTACCCAGGGATGGCATGTTTAAAATGCAATGGTTTTAAACATGTGTTGAAAACATTTTTTATGCACTTTACAAATAAAACATGGTTTTATTAAAGTGTTTTAATCAATGTTGAAAACAAATAAAAATTTCATTTTTACGTAGTTTTACACGACTACGGGGTTAAACTTCACGTGAGGGGGCAGAGGGTCCTACCACATCTCACCAAATCTTAGGAAGAGGCGTCCAAATTTTGAAGAAAACCTACTAACGAATTATTCGGCATACCCTAATGCTCTATTTTTTTCTAGATGTTCTTTGCATTTCGAATACCAAACAACGGAGGTGACGTGAGAACAGCAGTACTGCGCAATGAAAAATTCTATGTTCGTTTTAATCACACAACACGGAAATTACAAGCGGTAAGCGTACGGCAAAGGCGTACTGCCTCGTGCAACAGTGTTTAGGTGGTTCAAAGACTTCAAAGAAGCACAACTTGTCTATTTTAAGCAAGGAGGGTTCGATGTTTCGGTTTCTGCTATGACTGAAGTCGAGACAACACAGCTGCCGTGATCGTCCGTGAAGATAGGCGGATAACGTGTCGTAACCTCAGTGAAGTGTTGAGAATTTCGTATGGCAGTGTCTTTACGATTATACATAACCATCTTACGACCCGTGTTTGTGCCCGTTGAATGTTGGTTAACTCCCGAACAAAAGACTGTGCGAATGGAGACAAACCGTGAGGCGCTCCGTCTCTTTTGCTGGTGGAGGAGACGTGGTCACCGATGATGAGTCACTATGATGCATCTTTATGATGTTGAAGGTAAACGAGCGAGTACAGTGCGGAAATCGCAAAAAAAAAAACAACGAAAATTCTTCCATCTCCAGGGAAAGCGAAGGTGATCAAATTTTTTGAGTGTCATGGAATGATTTACCGGCATGCAGTTCCCCCTCACACTACTGTTACAGCAGCATACTACATGTTAGTACTGCCTAAACCGTAAGTAAACGACCACAACTTTCTCGGATTCGGTGGCGATTTCATCATGACAGTGTGCAGCCCCAGGTCACAATTGAAGTCACACAGTTTCTGCATGACCTGATACATCGAGTGCTCAATTCAGCATTATCTGTGCACCGCATCCGCCGTAAAGCCCTGATATTGCACCCTGTAATGTTTATCAGTCCCATCACATCGGCGCACTCGATTTGAGAACTCTGAAACGGTACTCAAGAAATGTGAAGCGATTCTCCAGAACATGACAAAGAATGACTTGCACCATGTGTTTGAGGACTGGCAGAGACGCTATAAAAAGTGCATTCAACTAGGAGTGGAGTACTTAAAAAATTTTTTGTAAACATTGAAATGGAGTTACAAGCATCTATGAAAACATCAGGTCTCAGTCTTTGTTGATCAGGCCTCGTTATGTCATGTCCACTTGAAGACATTCATTAATAATTAGATCCCGTAGAACTAAAAAATTACGGGAATGAATAAAATATTCTCGATTTACAAGCCATGTCACTTCGAATAAAACACTCAGGCTTTCGACAGTTACCTCATCAGAAGTAAAATACCACTTCCTGGGATATACACTACTGGCCATTAAAATTGCTACACCACGAACATGACGTGCTACAGACGCGAAATTTAACCGACAGGAAGAAGATGCTGTGATAAGCAAATGATTAGCTTTTCACACAAGGATGGAGCCGATGGCGACACCTACAACGTGCTGACACGAGGAACGTTTCAAACCGATTTCTCATACACAAACAGCAGTTGACCGGCTTTGCCTGGTGAAACGTTGTGGTGATGCCTCGTGTAAGGAGCAGAAATGCGTACCATCACGTTTCCGACTTTTATAAAGGTCGGATTGTAGCCTATCGCGATTGCCGTTTATCGTATCGCGACATTGCTGCTCGCGTTGGTCGAGATCCAATGACTGTTAGCAGAATATGGAATCGGTGGGTTTAGAAGGGTAATACGGAACGTCGTGCTGGATCCCAACGGCCTCGTATCACTAGTAGTCGAGATGACAGGCATCTTATCCGCGTGGCTGTAACGGATGGTGCAGTCACATCTCCATCCCTGAGTCAACAGATGGGGATGTTTGCAAGACAACAAAACCATCTGCACGAACAGTTCGACGACGTTTGCAGCACCATGGACCATCAGCTCGGAGACCATGGCTGCGGTTATCGTTGGCGCTGCATCACAGACAGGAGCGCCTGCGATGATGTACTCGACGACGAACCTGGGTGCGCGAATCGCAAAACGTCATTTTTTCGGATGAATCCAGGTTCTGTTTACAGTATCATGATGGTCGCATCCGTGTTTGGCGACATCGCGGTGAACACACATTGGAAGCGTGTATTCGTCATCGCCATACTGGCGTATGACCAAGCCTGATGGTATGGGGTGCCATTGGTTACGCGTCTCGGTCACCTCTTGTTCGCATTGACGGCACTTTGAACAGTGAACGTTACGTTTCAGATGTGTTACGACCTGTAGCTCTACCCTTCATTCGATCCCTGTGAAACCCTACATTTCAGCAGGATAATGCACGACCGCATGTTAGAGGTCCTATACGGGCCTAATATATTTGTGCAATGAATACCCGTTTATCATCTGCATTTCTTCTTGGTGTAGCAATTTTAATGGCCAGTAGTGTAAGTGGGACAGCGACGTCTGGAACCTTCCAGTGGGGGCCGAAGTGACGTTTTGCGCAGGAAGGCGAGTTGGGCAACTCACAGCAGCTGCGGCCCACCGCTGGACCAGTGACGTGAGGTGCCGCACAGCCCCGGCGCCACTTTTGGAGCTATCACTGCCACCTAGCTCGACATCCAAGTCCGGACTCGTGTACATCTAAATCTACGCACGGACTCCGCAAATCACCGTACGGTGCGTGGCGGAGGGAACCCTGTACCACTACTTCCTTCTCTGTTCCAGTTGCAAACAGAACGAGGGAAAAACGACTGCATATATTCCTCCATATGAGCCCCAATTTGTCGTATATTATCTTCGCGGTCCTTGCGCGAAATGTATGTTGGCGGCAATAGAATCGTTCTGCAGCCAGCTAAATTTACTCAATAGTGTTCCTCGAGAAGAAGGTCGCCTCCCCTTCAGGGATTCCCATTTGAGTTCCCGAAGCACCTCCGTAGCACCTGCGTGTTGTTCGAACCTATCGGTGGCAAAGCTAGCAGCCAGCCTCAGAATTGGTTCGATACCTTCCTTTAATCAGACTTGGTGGGGATCTCAAACACTTGAGCAGTATTCAAAAATAGGCCGCCCTAGCGTCCTATATACGTCTCCTTTACACATGAACCACACAATCCTAAAATTTCTCCAATAAACCGAAGTCGACCATTCTCCTTCGCTACCACAATCCTCACATGCTCTCTCCATTTCACAACGCTTTGCAACGTAATATCCAGACATTTAAACGACGTGATTGCGTCAAGCAAGGACACTACTAATGCTGTATTCGAACATTTTCTTTTTCCTGTTCATCCGCATTAATTAACATGTTTCTACATTTAGAGCTACCTACCGTTCATCACACCAACTAAAAATTTCGTCTAAGCCATCTTGTATCCTCCTACAGTCACTCCATTTCGACACCTCCCCATACACCACAGCATCATCAGCAAACAACCGCACGTTGCCGCTCGCCCTGTCCGCCAGATCATTTATGTAGATAGTAAATAGTAGTGGTCCTATCACGCTCCTGAAGATGAACACTTGCCGTGGAGCGAATGCCTGTTTTGTATCTTTGGTTTCATTAAAATTTCTGCAGTTTATTTTATTCTCACTCGCCTCCTTTACAACGTAATCACAATAATATGAGGTACGAGCCAAGACTCTCGTCTTTTCAGATAGTATTCTCTGTTCGCTTTCCAGGCAATGTTCAACAACGGCGGTCTCCTCAAGCTCGATGTAATTTGTCATGTGTTCTCAGCACAACACTCAGCAATAGTGCTAATAGCTTGACCTGCATAGGTGCTGCATTATTCTTAGGGGACAGCATACGCAAAGGCCACTCGGAAGATGTATGTCGTCTTTAAGTGGGCGTAGCGTGCCTCGCACCTTGGAGACGGACCAGAGCGCTGTTGTCAGTCGGTGCCTCTGCAGCACGTATGCGGCAGGCTGTTGCCCCAAAGTGTGGAAGGAACGACCAGTCTCCCTTTGTGAGTTGCACCTGAAACGTATGTAACACCGTGCTGTCTCCGCCAGTCAGTGGTTCCTTACTCTTGACGACGATCGTCGAACGACCGCGTGCTTTATTCGAAGTGACATGGCCTGTAAACTGGGAATATTTTGTTCAGGCATTCCACGGCGAAAAACTCCGAAAACAAATTCCAGGGATACTGACTGCTAAGTTTCAGCCAATGCCCCAAATAGCAAATAGTCTCAGGCATCATGTATGGGATTAAGGCTCGGTGATTTATCAGGCCAGTCGAGATGTGATAGTGTTGACACAGCTTACTCATCATGGAGGTGTGGACGAGAAACAACACTTGGTCACCAAGAATGTTGAAATAATCAACCTGGTTCATCTTGTACCCTGGTGTAGTCAGTCCACTTCGACACCACCCCATACACCACTGCATACCGGAGATCGCTGCCTACCTGTTCGCCAGATCATTTATGTAGACAGCAACGTGAATGAGCGAGCCCATGTCGTGGGACGAAAAACAGCCCCAAAATATCACAGGATCTGCTCTGGCCTGAAACCCCCCTCCCTCCCCCCCCCCCCCACCGTCTCAAATTCACACATATACGGGCAGCAGACAGAACTGGGTAAAAGCTTCATTGGGCAACTGGTGCACTCGATGTATCGTATCATTTCAAATCGCAAAAACGTGACTCATTGTGCAACGCTGAAGGCTTCTTGTCAACTACTACCCAGTTTGTGTGTTGTCTGACCCCCTGATGACGTGCAGCTCAGTATGCAGGCGAAATCAGAGAGTGTAGTGTTGTTGGACGCTGGGGTCTTGAGTGAAGTCGACATTCTGACTCACCCCACAGGTGCTGCGCCGGGTTCAGGTCGGGACTCTGGCCAGCCTACTCCATTTCAAGGATGTATAGTCGACAAATCGTTACCTCACGTATGCTGCCTCATGACAGCGTCCACTGCCATGCTGATCAAACGGCCATTGTCTCCGAAGTGCTACTTTACTGCATGCACTACACAATGCTGTAAACTGTATTCATATCCTTCTGGATTCAGTGTTGTCTTAAGCGCAATAAGGGGACCATGCCGCGACCACAAAAAAACTCACGTACCGTAACACCACCTCCTATGTTCTTAACTGTTGGCACTACACGCGATGGCAAGTATCGTTCTCCAGGAATTCACCAAAGCCAAAGCGTACCAGCGCATTGCCTCAGGGTATACGTGATTGATCAGTCCAAATCACTCGTTTGGAGTCTTCCATTCTTCACACCACCTCAAGCGTCGCGTAACATTGAGCACACCACCGTGCCCCAGGCTTTCCAACTCCCTACGTACAGTCACGCTGCTCTCTGGACTGCTGAGTGATTCCTTCCGCTGATTCCATGCGACTGCTGCAATGGTCGACGGTCTCTGTCATTCACTACGCAAGGCCTGCGTGGTCTTTGTTTTTCCTTCGCGTTTTCACTTCACAATCACATCACTAATAGTCGACTTGGACAGCTTTAGGAAGGTTGAAATGTCCTTGATGGGTTTGTTACTTAGGTCACACCTAATGATGCCTAATCCATGTTCGCCTCTAGTGGTCAGTTCCGCATTGCCCGGGTGTGTCCGTATACTGGGGGTGTCTTTGACGCGGGTCTTCACCTCAGTCTATACTGTATATACTGTCACCGGCATTCACTGGAAAGTGCTTACGGTATTCAAACCTCGGTCTAAAAATGGTTCAAATGGGTCTGAGCACTATGGGACTTAACATCTGAGGTCATCAGTCCCCTAGAACTTAGAACTACTTAAACCTAACTAACCTAAGGACATCACACACATCCATGCCCGAGGCAGGATTCGAACCTGCGACCGTAGCGGTCGCGCCGTTCCAGACTGAAGCGCCTACAGCCGCTCGGCCACACAGTCGGCTCAAACCTCGGTCTCCTACAACTTTTACCTTAGTTACCGAACTGATGGTTTGTGGTTGCCTCAAAATGTGTCCGTCAACTGATCCGTTTGTTTTTAGTCAAGTTGTTTGTCTTGTCTTCCCATTTCGTCTCTACACCTCTTCATTATTTACTCGAAGAAATCCAATCTTCAGAATTTTCCTGTGCCACTAAGTTCCAAGAGTTTCTGTGCTACTCTTTTCTGTACTGGTTATCGTTCACATTTAATATCCGTATTAGGCTAGATTCCAGACAAAAACTTCCCGAAAACACATTCTAATACACTAGATGTTAGGGTTCTTTACCGCCAATGTGCATTTTATATCCTCTCCACTTCAGCAATAACCATTTGTCTTGGTTCCCGAGTATCAAAACTCGCCTACCGCTGCTTGTGTCTGATTCTTAATCTAATCCTCGCAGTACCACGTGACTCAATCTTATTTTATTTTTATTTATTTATTTAACGTAAGCTTACCAGGGCCATCGGACCCTCTTTCACCTTGTAGCAGGATTTCACACGTACAGTACCTTTTTTTTACGCCATAGTTACCTAAGAAATAACAATTTTAATGTGACAAACAGTATTAAAATGAGTGAAGTGGTGATCTGAGTGAATAATAGTGACTATGAACTAGTACAGTTAATTCTGGCAGTACTTGAACTATTGAAGCTGCTGCCACTAATGATGACAATAGTAATAATAATAATAATAATAATAATAATAATAATAATAAAAATATGGCATTTCAGTCTTTGATCGCTATTTTTTATTTTCAATGACCGGTTTCAGGCTAGCTGCCCATCTTCAGATCATTTATTGCAGTTACAGAGTAACCTGTCAGTACAGAACTATTCGTTCGCTGTCGAACCAATAGTTCTGTACTGACAGGTTACTCTGTAACTGCAATACACGATCTGAAGATGGGCAGCTAGCCTGAAACCGGTCATTGAAAATAAAAAAATAGCGATCAAACACTGAAATGACATTTCTATTTAAAGAACGATCGCGGCAATCCCAGTAAGACAATCTTGTTTAATAATAATAATAATAATAATAATAATAATAATACTAAACCCAACTGCATTTGTTTTGATATTGTTGACGTTCATCTTATAACGTGTTTTTCAACTGAGCTTCCAAGTCCTCTTGCCGTCTCTGACGAAGTTACAATGTCATCGGCCAAAGTTTAAGTTTTAACGTTATCCTGAACTAAAATCTGTCCACCGTAAAGTTTTTCTGTAGGCACACTACAATCTTTTACCGATCCTGCTCAGAAGTATCACATACTTTGTACATGTTTTTCATAGGCATTTCAGTATTTGCTTTCGATACTGAGGATGAATTTCGCGTAAAGGTTTGTGGAGATAAATGCAAGAGTATTTGGCATGTTTGCGTTGCATATCAGAGGTCGCTGTTTTTTGCTACAGGAAAAGAAGGGATAGTCCCCTCAGTTGTTTTGGTTTTGTACTGTACTTGATCGTATCTCTCTTAAAAAACTATACTGTGGCGGTAATGCGAAAGAAATTGCTTCCTAATCCGACAAAGCGAAAGTGAGCCGAAAAATATCGAATTTGTATTGGCGACTTACACTTATCCACTATTTTCCTTTATCGATTTTGCTTCACTTATTTTTATAATAGACAAGGACACAGCTTGTTACATGTTCAAGTATTCTTCAAACAACGGCGTGGCGTGTTCTCGAACGACGCCTGCATATGAAGCCTTAAAAGTTGCAGTTGCTGCAGCAATTGCGTCTCGGCGACCGTAAAAGTCCTTATGAATTTTGCATTTCAGTTCTCCAGGATATGGCAAAGGGTACCTAATCTGAACGAGTCACCTTCTGGACGAATCGACGTTTCAATTGTCGGATAAAGTAAATCATGACAATGTCGTCGAAAATGAAAGAGACTCACTGAAACTGAATGTATTTTGTGCTGTTTCTCTTCACAGAGTTTATTCACCTTCATCTTTGCGGAGGAAAGAGTGACAGGAATGTTATTCCAGGATATGCTGCAAAATTGATTGCTGCCTCAACTTCGTGAAGATCCCACTGATTTCATTTTTAAGCATGACGGCACCCAGCGTCACTTTCACCTTGAGGTGCGGTGTTATCTTAAGAACAAAATGGTTCAAATGGCTCTGAGCACTATGGGACTTAACCCTCTGAGGTCATCAGTCCCCTAAAACTTAGAACTACTTAAACCTAACTAACCTAAGGACATCACACACATCCATGCCCGAGGCAGGATTCGAAACTGGGACCGTAGCAGTCGCGCGGTTCCAGACTGAAGCGCCTAGAACCGCTCGGCCACTCCGGTCGGCTATCTTAAGAACACCATCCCACAATGTTGTATAGGAAGAGGTGTACAACAAGATGTTGTTGACTGATTTTGGCCTCCCAGGTCACCAGACCTAACACCTTGTGATTTTTTTCTGTGGGGATGTATAAAAGACAGAGTCTTTGTCCTATGGTAGCTACTCTTCAGGATGTCAGATGTCGACTTTTAGAAGCTGTCGATTCAATAAACAGGGACCTGTTGATTCGTGCGTGTAATGAAGTGGACTACCCTTTCGATGTTTCTCGAGCAGTGTATTGTGCTCATGCTGAGTGTATGTGCAGTGTCTTTCCGAACATAAAACTCTGAACCTTCTTGTATCCAGTGACTTGCGGCATGTGTTTCCGTCTTTCGTAATTTGTCTGTAGTAAACAGCTGAAATCTGCTCTTTCTATCTGAATCACCCTGTACATGAGGAAGACTCGGCCCTTGAAGATGACGTAGCTGGAGAGCAGTCGCTTACCCGTGGCGTCCATCAGCTGGCAGTCGAGGCTGTGGCCCTCCGAGTCGTAGTCCTTCAGCTTGAGGTTCGCCAGCGTCCCCACGTAGACGGAAGAGACGGTGTCACGGTACCTGCTACTCTCAAACTCTATCGGCGGCCCGTCTGGCAGAGCTGCGAACATGGGAAACGTTCAGTAGCACATGCACCTGAGAAACGTCGAGGAAGAGCAGCCGTATTAGACTCTGTCTGCTCCTTTGGCGTTTCTGCCGCCATCGGGAAATATTGCCTCGTTGCTGCGAGCTGGTGACACAGTTGTTGCTCACTCAAATTCTGACCAGCTCCGCAACATTTCCCAAGAGCCGTACAAACGGATATTCAGTCTGTAAAAAACATAACGACTACTTCTTAAATATACATTTAGTTAGTGAATACAGACATACACTGAAGTGAACGAAGTCACAGGATACCTGCTACTGTCGTGTCGGATCTCCTTTTGCCCGGTGAAGTGCAAAAACTCGACGTGGCGTGCGCTCAAAAAGTCGTTGGAACTCCTCTGCAGAAACACTGAGCCATGCTGCCTCTATAGCAGTATATAATTGCGAAAATGCTGCCGGTGCAGGATTTTATGCACGAGCTGAACGTTCGATTATGTCCCGTAAAAGTTTGATGGAATGCATGTCGGGTAATTTGGGTGGTCGCATCATTCGCTCGAATTGCCCAGAATGTTCTTCAAACTAGTCACGAACAAGTGTTCAAAATGGCTCTGAGCACAATGGGACTTAACATCTATGGTCATCAGTCGCCTAGAACTTAGAACTACTTAAACCTAACTAACCTAAGGACATCACACACACCCATGCCCGAGGCAGGATTCGAACCTGCGACCGTAGCGGTTCCAGACTGTAGCGCCTAGAACCGTTCGGCCACCACGGCCGGCGTTTACGTACATATGACTTTGTCACCTCAGTGTACTTTGCATTCGGAACGTCCTTCAGTAAGTTTTCGATGTTCTTGTTGTTGTTGTTGTTGTTGTTGTTGTTGTTATTGTGATTGTTGTTGTGTTCTTCAATCCAAAGACTGATTTGATGCAGCACTCCATGCTAGTTTGTATTTTACAAGTCTTTCCATAGTGATTGCAATCTACATCATTTGGGACCAATTACAACAGATGGAAATTGAAATTAATGTTGGATTGGAGAAACATTTCAATCATAGTAGGGAATCAATAAAGAAGTTTTTTTCATAAATGGGTAATCAGTTGGGTGACCAATTTATCCAATTTGGCAAATAAATTAGAACCAGAGCAAATCATAATGGGTTTGGACAGTAAATTACCTGTGAACTGGACAATAAAATTATTGGTGCTCCTAGAGATGATGAAGGAAAATTCATTAATTATTTGGAAAGAGTAGAAAAGCTACTGTAGGAAGGGGACCAGGCCAATAAAGAATATAGGTGCCAGATAAATGTGGGAATTAGGACAAATGTAAGTGTTAAGAGAATGGAAGTGAACAGGAAAAATAATTGTGTTACTGGAGCCAGGAGTGGGCGCAAATCTCCACCAAATACATCGTGAATAGAGACCAAGGGATCATTTTCATTTTACTTCAGCAGAAGTTGACAGTTTAAATCTATATACTAGACGGAATCTTGGAGTTAGGTTCAATAACAATCCAGGACAACAGAATGCAGGAAACTAGTCCCCATCTGTATAGATGCTAGCATTTCCACAATGGGGAACATAAATTTGAATCTGCTATCTAAACTGTTTGTGAGCAAAAATTAATTAGCTATGGAATACGATGTATAGGGAAAGCGTGATACAGTCCAATAGGAATAAGTTAAAAAAGTTCGAGTTTGTACGTTTTGTGGTCACATAGAGGAGATTTATGACAAATAGGGGTTGAAGACATTTAGTCTGAACAGAGAGGACAAAAGGGTAAGCCAGGAAAGTAATGTGATAAACAGTAAGTGAAATGGATGAGTAATTGTCAGAAAGCTGGAGAAGGTAAGAGTTGTTTGAATTTTCAGAAGCTGGAGGAAGGGAGATTAGAAGAAAAGAGGAAGAAGAAGAAATTTTAAGAAAAGCTGAAGATTATATGTTGCTGTATAAAACAGTGGAACAATTAGTTGGGGGTCATTTATCAAGTGGGGACAGTGTGGACGAAAATGATTGTGCACAGAGTATGGTAAACGAAGACATTGGTGATGCTGAAAGGGAAAGAGAAAAGACGAATTTAGTGAAATGTTTTGATTTTTCCTTCGTTGACGGATTAGTTCGGTACGGGGGACAATCCTACTGATGTATGTGTAATCTCCAGTCGCAGATAAGTTTTTGAAAGATATGAAGTTGTGCATACCTTATTACAAGAAGCTGAAATTAATTGTAAAGGTGAAAAAGCAGGGCATCCAGTATCAAGTATATTAATGCAAAGTGAAGAAATTCAATGCTTACTAGACAGTGGCAGTGATCCGGGTGCAGTATCACGAAAGTTTGTAAATACTCTCACAGACAAGAAATATGTAATCGTCATGCAAGTTTCTGGTATTCATGTTATAGTAACAATAGGAAAAGTGGAAACAGCGGTAAAACAAAAGGTAATATCGTCTATAACAATTAAAGGAGTCTAGCTGCATCATATTTTTTTGATTATACGATGTCTAAATGTAGACTTCCTGGTACGAATGGATTTTCTCAATAAATATAAAGGAAATGTTATTTTCCATGGAGATTATGTAACATTAGAGGGAGATAGGAAGAATCCAATCCCAAAGAAAGTAGGTGTTAACTGGTGTGAAAATTACCGAACTATCAGTTAAAAAGTATGGTTGCAAAATACTAACACGAATTCGTTACAGACAAATGGAAAAACTGGTTGAAGCTGACGTCGGGGAAAATCAATTTGGGTTCCACAGAAATGTTGGAACATGCGAGGCAATACTGACCCTACGACTTACCTTAGGTTAAGGAGAGGCACATCTACGTTTCTAGCATTTGTAGACTTAGAGAAAGCTTTTGACAACGTTGGCTGGAATACTCTCTTTCAAATTCTGAAGGTGGCAGGTGTAAAATGCAGGGAGCGAAAGGTTATTTAAATTTGTGCAGAAACCGGACGGCAGTTATAAGAATCGAGGGGCATGGAAGGGAGCAATGGTTGAGAAAGGAGTGAGACAGGGTTGTACCCTGTCCCAGATGTTATTCGATCTGGTTATTGAGCAAGCCGTAAAGGAAAAAATGAAGAAAAATCTGGAGTAGGAATTAAAGTCCATGGAAAAAAATACAAATTTTGAGGTTTACCGTCGACTTTGTAATTCTGTCAGAGACAGCAAAGGACTTGGAAGAGCAGTTGAACGGAATGGACATTGTCTTGAGAGGAGGATATAAGATGAACATCAACAAAAGCAAAACAAGAATAACTGAATGCAGTCGAATTAAGTCAGGTGATGCTGAGGGAGTTAGATTAGGAAATGAGACACTTAAAGTAGTAAAGGAGTTTTGTTATTTGGGGAGCAAAATAACTGATGATGGTCGAAGTAAAGAGGTTATGAAATGTAGAGTGGCTGCGGCAAGGAAAGCGCTTCTGAAGAAAAATTTGTTAACATCGAGTATAGACTTAAGTGTCAGGAAGTCTATTCTAAAAGTATTTGTATGGAGTGTAGCCATGTATGGAAGCGAAACATGGACGATAAACAGTGTAAACAAGAAGAGAATAGAAGCTTTCGAAATGTGGTGCTGCAGAAGAATGCTGAAGATTAGAAGGGTAGATCGCGTAACTAATGAGGGGGTACTGAATAGAATTGGGGAGAAGAGGAATTTGTGGCACAACTTGACTAGAAGAAGGGATGGGTTGGTAGGACATGTTCTGAGACCTGAAGGGATCACCAATTTAGTGTTGGAGGGAAGGGTGGAGGGTAAAAATCGTAGAGGGAGACCAAGAGACAAATACACTAAACAGATTCAGAAGGATGTACGTTGCAGTAGGTACTGGGAGATGAAGAAGTTTGCACAGGATGGAGTAGCATGAAGAGCTGCATCAAACCAGTCTCTGGACTGAAGACCACAACAACAACAACAACAACAACAGGAAGATAGTGGTAGCCCCATTTCTAGGAAGGAAAGAATTAACAGTGCCAGAGCGTTATTGCAGTAAGAAAAACAATGAGGAGTATAATCAGTATCGAGAGGGCGTAAGGCCTCAGGAGATATGTTCTGCTTTCAGTGTCAGATAATTGAGGATCGCTAGGTGCCCGAGGTTCTGGCAGTATTACCTCACTTTCCTCTCATGTTGTCAGTCATTCTCTTGTGTCTATCAGGACTGAGTCTCCCTTATTAGTCTTCTTCGTCTTCTCCACTGTTTCAAGAAATGTAGACTGAAAGGCAACTACAGAGCGCAAATGATTATCAGAAATTTAGGAAGTGTTATGGATTTTGTGATAAGAGAAATGAGAAACGATTAAGTTTTGAGAGAAAAAGTTATCAGTGGTGAAATAAGTCAGTAAGAGATACTTGGTTGCAGAGATGTACACGTTTTCAAAAATGGCTCTGAGCACTATGGGACTTAACTGCTGTGGTCATCAGTCCCCTAGAACTTAGAACTACTTAAACCTAAGTAACCTAAGGACATCACATACATCCATGCCCGAGGCAGGATTCGAACCTGCGACCGTAGTGGTCACGCGGTTCCAGACTGTAGCGCCTAGAACCGCACGGCCACTCCGGCCGGCTTACGTTTTCTGTAAATGTGTTCTCGAAGTAAGTAACTAGTGATATTTGGACAGTATTTGTAAAAGAAGTAGCGTGTGGGTAGGCAAGAGGATGTACACTATATGATAAAAAGTATGCGGACATCCCTACGGAATGCACAATTGACCACTAGTGTGACGAGTGGCGGATCAAGCGGTATTGAATTAGGTGGGGAGTACTGTGTTGTCAGTAAGTACAGAATGGGTTGGTGGCGAGAGCTCTAGGACTTCGAAAGTGGGCGAGTCACTGGATGTCACGTGAGTATTCCAGCCCTTCTAATGTTGCCCAAGTAGACCGTGGGCGATGTGACTCTGAAGTGGCAACGCGGAGCAACAGCCGCAGCTGAATGAAGAGCGGGCAGACCTCACGTGCTGGTGGACGGGGACGGTCGAGCATTGCGAAGGGTGGTCGTGAACAGCCACGTGGAATCAGCGGAAGGGCGGACCAGCCGTGAGTTCCAACGTGCTGCCAGCTGTAAAGCCGTGGCTGTGTAACTAAAAAGTATGGGGCACAATGGTCGAGCCACATGTAGGGTGAGTCACTAACTATGGCCACCAAGAATAGCTCCGAAAGTATGACAAGAGCTGAAAAGTTTGTGGGACAACGGACGCCATAATATGACGTTGGTTTTTGTTGCTAGGTGGGGTCGCGTCAGAGATATGAAGGTCAACTTTGCTTTTTAATTGGGTGCTATAGTTTGAAACTTATTTTCTGATAGCCACTATCGAGACGAATCCAATGATGTGTAACAGCAAGGCGTTTGAATGTCAACCAAGGTTACAAAGGTGGCATGGACGTCGGTTTACGGTAGGGGTTCGAACAGATGGCTGTTGGTATCAATGCAGTGCTGCAATCTTCTTATCATGGATTGAGTGGTATTCCTTATCACATTGCCGGCCGCTGGTGGCCGAGCGTTTCTAGGCGCTACAGTCTGGAAACGCGCGACCGCTACGGTCGCAGGTTCGAATCCTGCTTCGGGTATGGATGTGTGTGATGTCCTTAGGTTAGTTAGGTTTAAGTAGTTCTAAGTTCTAGGGGACTGATGACCTCAGAAGTTAAGTCCCATAGTGCTCAGAGCCATTTGAACCATTTTGAAGCACACGCGCTGACAATTCTCTTTCCCATATCTTCAGGTGTAGTTGGAATTTCTTTGTAAACAATGTCTTTTACGAATCCCCATAAGAAAAAGCCCAGAGGCTTGAACTCTGGTGAGCGAGCCGGCCACGACACATCTCCTCCACGTCCAATCCAACGATTTAGGAATTGTCTCTGCAGCTCATTTCTAGGCACCAAAGAAAAATGTGCCGGACACCCATCGCGTTGATACCACATTCTGAGCTAATGATTCTTGAAGGAATATGGTTTACTTCCTACCATTAAGATTTCCTTCGATGAAATAGGGCCTATAATTCTGTCCTCCAGAATCCCACACCGTACATTCACTGACCACGGATTTTTGTGTGCAACTTGCCGCAGCCAGCATGGATTTTCAGTTGCCCAGTAATGCAGATTATGCGGATTAACATGGTTTGTGAATGCAGCCTCGTCAGTAAATAAAATCAAATTAATAAATGTGTGATCCATCTGAATCTGAAGTTGGGTCCATCGGCGGAATTCGATGCGACGCGTACAATCTGTACCAGTTAATTCTTCGTGGAGACTGATATGGTAAGGATGATATTTATGGCGATGCAGAACTCGAACAACACTACTCTGGCTCGTGCCAGAGTCCCTTACGATTTGACGTGAACCAACACAAGGATCTCGAATCACAGTGGCAAGAGTACCAATTTCCGTTTACTCGTTAGTAACTTTCCTCTGACGGATAAGTTTCCGATGCGTTGAAGATCCAGTTGTTCTCAATTTATCGCACACATTAGACTTGACGCTTACAATAGAAGACAATAACATCACTTTCAATGTTTTTCGAAAAGAAACGTATACTGGCCAAATCGTGCCTGCTTCCTCTTTTCATCCACAGTCTCAAAAAATGGCCTTTTTTTCACTATGCCGTCCACCGAGCCACCTCCATACCACTTTCAACAGAAAAGTTTAATGAGGAGATTAATTTACTTAAAACCATAGCAGTCAATAATGAATATACGCCTAACATAGTGGACGATATCCAAAAAAAGGAAACTGCAAGAACTACCACGCTCAACACCCCATGCACTGAAATTAACCCAGAAAAACGTTTTTCTATTCCTTTCATAGGACCCAATTCCTATCAGACTCAGTGCATGCTTCGCAACAAATACAACTGCAATGTTGCCTTCTCTACTAATAATAATCTAAAGAGAAACTTCATTCATAATTTGAAATCCATTCGCTCCCCTACAGAAAGGTCTGGCGTTTATAAGATCATCTGCGATACCAGCTCCTCCTATTATATAGGGCAAATCGGACGTGCTTTCACCATCAGATGTAAAGAACATCTTTTGAGAAAGAATGGCACCAGTCCCCTAAATTCATCTTTTGCCGATCATCTCTTAATTACTGGACACGTGCCTAAAGCCATAGGCGATAACAATATTCTGCAAACCGAAAAGAAGGGGCGTAGGTTAGATGTCTCAGAGGAATTGGAGATTTTCAAACATCTCACTCGTCATGAAGGCCTCACTCTCAATGAACAGCTCCCGCTGCGAAATAAAAGCTTTTTTGACTGTATAAAGCCATTGCTTGATCTTTGATTCAGATTTCCTCACGCATTGAAATGTTGTTTTCCTGTCACATCTTTGCTGTTTTATTGTATGTCATAACTAACGTTTTTTCCGTTACAAAATGTATCTCTGTTTAAAGCAGATAAATATGCAACTTCATCCTGTTATTATTAATGCTTACGTTATGCCTGAATCAGCTGCATCGCAATTTCATGTGTCTAATTTTGAATGTACAGTAGCCTAGTTGTTTCTGCGGCTACTAGATGGCGCTCGTAGCAACACCATGTTTACTTGCCCACACTTTCTAAAGTGGGCACCTCAGTCTTGTTGCAACCCTTGTCCACAGTACGAGCAGCCCTTAGCGGCTCGCCATCTCACAAGTGTTCATGACGTCGCCTTCCGGCTTAGATCTTTTTTAATATGTGACTTGTAAGTACTGCATCTTTTCGAGTCAGTACAAACTTTAATTTTATTAATGTACTATATACCTAATGTTTTAGTACAGTTAGTCTAATTCTGAAGACGACGCTCATAGTAGCGTCGAAACCACGTCAATTTTGACTTAATATTTGTGACCGAGGGCTTATTTGTTACAATATACCTATTTAAATGTGCGACGTATAGGGTGAGTAGGTTGAGGATATCTTTCAGCGTGTAAGTCTCTAGCTCTCAATGAATTTCATTGGCATTCTCCGTAAATGAGAAGCGTATCGACTTGGTCTTCGAAGGAATACATCATTCACATTCGCTTGATTCGACGATACTAGTCTTACGGTTCCTGTTAGTGTTGTATTGCGAAACCGTCGAATGGTGTTTACATGTCAATGGCACGTTAGATGGATACGCCGTATTTGGCGAATATTTACTATTTGCACGATATACGAGGGAGAATTGTCAGAGTATGTGCTTCCATAAGTGCCGAGGTGATAAGGAATACCACTCCATCCATGATAAGAAGATTAAAAAAAAAAGGTTCAAATGGCTCTGAGCACTATGGGACTTAACTGCTGAGGTCATCAGTCCCCTAGAACTTCGAAATACTTAAACCTAACTAACCTAAGGACATCACACACATCCATACCCGAAGTAGGATTCGAACCTGCGACCGTAGCGGTCGCGCGGTTCCAGACTGTAGCGCCTAGAACCGCTCGGCCATAAGAAGATAGCAGCACTGCATTGATACGAACGGTCATCTCTTCTGTAAATCGACGTTCATGGCACCTTTCTGACCTTCGTTGCGCTTCAAAGGCCTTGCTGTTACACATCATTGGATTCGTCTCGATAGCCGCTATCAGAAAGTAAGTACCAAACAATAGCATCCGAATTAGAAAAACAAAGTTGACCCTGATATCTCTGACGCGACCCCACCTAGCAACAAAAAAACCAACGTCATATTATGGGCCCCCGTTGTCCCACAAACTTTTCACCTCCCATCATACTTTCGGAGTTATTCTTTGTGGCAACAGTTAGTGACTCACCCCGTATATGTGTAGTCAGTGCTGAGGGATACTTGAGGTGGTGTAAAGAAGGACGCCACTGGGCAGCAGATGAATGGAAATGAGTGGTTTGGATTGATGAATCACGGTATATCCTATGGCAATGCGATGGAAGGCTTTGGGACTGGTGAATGCTCTGGAGAATGCCACCTCTCATCATGTACTCGTATAGTGCTAACTATCAAGTACGGAGGGGTTGATGTTGCGATATGGTGGTGTTTTTTTGGTCAGGGTGCGATCCCCTTATTGCGCTCAAGAAAACTCTGAACAGGGCATGATATGGACACATTTTACAGCTTTGCTTACTCTGTACAATAGAGGAACGATTAGGGGACGATGATTATATGTATCAGCATTACCATGCACCCAGTCGTAAAGCCGCATGTGTGAGGCAACGCTTTGCAGACAATAACATTACTGAAATGGACTGGCCTGCACAGAGTCCCGACCTGAACCCAACGCAACACTTGAGAGATGAGTTAGAGCATCAACTTCGTTCCACACCTCAGCACCCAACACCATTACCTTCTCTGGTTCCGGCTCTTGAAGGATGGGCTGCCGTTCCTCCAGAGGTTCAAATGGCTCTGAGCACTATGGGACTTAACTTCTGAGGTCATCAGTCCAATAGGACTTAGAACTACTTAAACCTAACTAACCTAAGGACATCACACACATCCATGCCCGAGGCAGGATTCCAACCTGCGACCGTAGCGGTCGCCCGGTTCCAGGCTGAAGCGCCTAGAACCGCTCGGCCACCCAGTCGAGAATTTGGAATACCCCAGCCAACTGTGTGGAAAGTTCTTAGATGGCGTTTGCTGTACAAGTCCTACCGATTACAATTTGTGCAGCCTCTCCACCCCAGTGACAAAGAGAAGCGTCTCGCGTTTTGTGGTTTGTGCTAGCAAAGATAGAGGATGACGCATTTCTACAGCGTGTAATTTTTGGCGATGAAGCGTCGTTCCACCTTATTGGAAAAGTCAATAGACACAGTGTTCGCATATGGGGTTTGGAAAATCCACATTCACCGTAACAAGTCGAAAGAGACTCACCGAAGATCAACGTGTTCGATGTTGTATCCCGTACAAAGGCTTATGGACCATTTTTCTTTGCAGAAAGAACTGTAATGGGAATCAGGTACCTGGACATGTTGGAACAATGGCTGTTCCCTCAAGTTATGGAAGATTCCCAGGACTCCATTTTCCAAACATTATGAAAAAAAAACTTTGAAACTGCCTCTTTTCATTGGTATAAAGCGTATTCATTTTGGATTTGTACTTGAGTACATACGAAGTTTTGAAAGTGGGTCCATCATTTAGAATAACCCTGCATTTTTGTGAAGTGTACTGTGAGCTATCAGAGGTAATCTTTTGATAACATATGGTGAAGAGTGTAGGTAAGGAGTAACCAGTAAAGTATTTGCATACATTCGATTCCTCAGGGTGGATTTGTTTGTATGTTTTTTACTATACAGTCAACTGAGCTGTGGCAACCATCTCTATAACCGATATCGTTTTGCATGACCGTGCGGTTGAACTCATGTTAGTGGTAACCATTTCTAGCTCTCGTGGATGGAAGGAACTTTCACCGCTACTCTCTGGTCGAAAGAGGGAAGGCAGTTAGTGGCCTACAATACCTGAGCCACAGACTGAGCACCAGTGTTCAGCATTAAGTTCCAAACAATCTACACAGCGCCACGTGGAGTGCTGAAGGTGGTGCGTGTGTCTGGTGTCAGATAGGAACTTTAAGCTCGATGGAGTCCTCGATGCTATTTCAGAGGTATTTCAACCACTCGCTTGTCAATCATGAAAATCACCAACAAGAAGACAACTGTTCCGGATCGTGCCGAATATACCAGGTAATGCTATGTTAATAATTACAAAGTAATCAAACAGAAATAATACTCAAATGATACACATCAAACAAGTATACTGACATAGAATACATAAGAAAAACCTGTACACAATTAGAGTTTGAAGGTGTACAGCCATGTAGTAGCTCTTTTGACTGGAGAGGTTAGGCACGTGACATAGCTGTGGAGGGAGCATAAGGAACGGGTGTTGAGCGTTTTTCGGTGTCTGTCCACGGTCAGATAATGTGATAAGGTCTTGTGCCACCTGATAAAGTGTCAGCATTGGATGTAAACTGGATGGGGCATTGAAAATATTCAGTGCATCAATTTTCAATTTGGTGATGTGTATTTATTGTGAATAAATATAGGCTTTTGAGACTGAACTTTGCTATCGATGAACTTATTTGCAGGTAGACTTGAATGAATTATTTAATGTGGGGAATTTATTCAGGATAACGTGTTGGTGCACTGTTCGATGTCATTGGCACGTGTTAAAAGTGTCCTGTACATTCTTTGATACCACTGCTATTTCAAGTCGCATTTTCTTTTTGACTGAATAAACATTTTGGTCTCTTAAGGTCAAAGTTCCATGTAATAATGTTAACTTGTGATGAATAAAACTGCGGTTGAATTTCACACTATTGTATGTGTACATTATTGTCCAAACGGACTACTCCCACTAAATAGCCGTGTTTATTGTTTACATTTGTTTGTTATGCTACTTAATCTTTAACTGTTCCATAGTATGGGCTTTATGACTCAAATAGATTTCACTCGGGCACAATGCAGTGGTGCACATGACTAGTGTAAAGCCATTTAATCAATTTATGGTTGTGCGTTTGCCTTCCTGTGGCCGGATAGTAACAGATCAGTTCCGGTTAACGATGACTTCCACTTTATAGTTTTCTTACCGAAAATCCTCTCTGGTACGCCACAACTGTCTGATTTCATGCGGAATTAGAACAGTTGTAGCACGTGAAGCTGCAAACGGAATCTGGTATACCTATTAAAAATGTTTTCGCCTGTGAGCAGTTAATGTGGAGGCGCTGAGCTTTAGTCATTGCAGTAGCAGCAGCAGTTGCAGAAGTGCAATTGTTATGTTTGAGTGCACATATGGGATAGCAGCGCTGTTGAGTTTGGCCTCCAAGCAGAGAGGCAGTTTTGAGACTGCACTTGAAAATGGAAGCAAGACTTCAGAAAAATCAAGACACATTCGTAGTATTTATCTGCCTGGAAAAAATGTAAAATGGTGCAAGATGTTTGAAATTCTCAGAAACATAGGCATAAGCTATTGGGAATGAAGCGTATTTACAATACATAGAAGAAGCAAGACAGATCAATAAAAAAGACGAAGTGCTCAGATTAAAAAGGATTGTAAGACAGGGATCAGTCTCCCCCATCCCCTTCCCGCCCCCCTCTCCATTTGTTCATTCTGTTCGTGTAAGATACAATGAGGGTAATAAAGAAAAGGTTCAAGCATGGGATCAACTTTCTGGGTGAAAGGATATTAACGATATTTGGTGATGACATGGGCATCCTCAGTGACAGTGAGAAGGAAAAACAGGATCTGTTGAATGGAATGAACCATCTAAGAGTACGAAATGTGGGTTGAGAGTAAAATAAAGAAAGTGGTGAGGAGTAGTAGAAGTGAGATTGACGATAAAGAGAGTATAAGAAGCAGATTAATACAGGTGAAGAGGTTATTGCTCGCTAAAAAAGTCAAATAGTACGAAACATAGCCTATAATTTGAGGAGGATTTTCTGAAAATGTTGTTTGGAGCACAGCATTGTACGGGATGGAATCATCGACCGTGGGAAAACCAGAAAGAAGTTAATTGAAGCGTTTGAGGTATGGTGCTGCAGAAGGATATTAAACAATAAGTAAACTAACAAGATGAAGATGCGCTCCACAGATGTGGCAATGAAGGGAATATGTGGAAGACACTCATTAGAAGAAGGGACAGATTAATAGGATATGTGTTAAGGCATCAGGGAATAACTTTCGTGGTACACAGATGGCTATGGGGATAAATACTATAGAGGAAGAGAGAGACTGGAATATATTCAGCAAACATTTGAGGATGCTGAGAGTAAGTGCCACTCTGAGAAGAAGAAATTGACACTGGCTGAAGGCCGAGGCTGAATGCATCAAATCAGTCAAAAATCTGATCCCCCCCCCCCTTCCAAACAAAAAAATGCTGTTTTACTTTGTTTAAGGAATCACCGTAATATTCTTCCAAAATGGTTCAGGGATAAATCTGAGTACTAGTATTAAATATGTTTGGCGTTGTGTGAACTACTGGGGCGATCTAAATTGTTATATTATTCTGAAATGTCAGGTACGTCAAGACCAGTTGTAAATATTTATTGATTACCCGTTTCGACAGATCTATGCTGTCATCATAGGATCTGAAAGTTAAATAAATAAGTATTCCAAGTCAAGGTAGCAACTTTATATATGATCTCATTTGAACACTGTACTCATTACTGAAGCATTAGAATGTACCTTGTAACACATTAAGGAAATTTCACATTTTTACAAACTTGCAAGTCACGTAGTGATGTTGCGTTGTTTAACAATAAAAGGTAGCCAGGAACATCAGCTTGTCGAATAAAAAATACCACAAATGTAAAACACACATCATGTTGTGCTGATGCACTAGCGCAACCCTTTACTTAACATCACAATGGTGACTGAGCTAGAACGGTATTTGTACAGATAAGTCTGTAGACAGTTGTTTTACACTGCTGTACTCGACAATCGATATGTACTCTCATAAATTACCTGTGCTACAGCACAAATTCTTTCTTCACTTCAATCTCATTAAAATTATTTTCGACAGATTAGGTAAAAATTTTAAAAATACAATTTTACGATAAATTGTATTTTGAAAATATACAGTGTCATTTTTTAAAAGTATAACTTTACAATAAAAATATAGTTCAGATTATTTATGCTTCGACAGCAATTGACAGAAATATAGCTCTGCTTGTTTATCTACACACAGTATATGTATCGAAAGCAGCTTACGGAAAAAGGTCAACGTGGTAACTGCGTACAAAGCAATGTAGACCACAGTCAGTGGATAGGGCTGAACACAAGATACTGTGGAGCTGGTGGTATAAATTAGATATAGTGCCTGATGCCTACTCAAGATTACATCCATAACCAAAAACCATGAAATATGTGTACTATATGGCAATGAATACGACCGTTTTTACATAAAAATTTCACGACAAACTTTAGGTTTACATAAAAGAAATCATGCCACGCAAAATAAACTACAAAACTTGTGTGTGTAAATGCTGCAGTGCTCGAGGTCTACGTACGATATGTCTATTTAAGAAATATTGGTAAGCGGTTAGTGCACCAACACAACGAACTGAATAGAAGGTATTGTGGAGCGTGTGTTATAACTCGATATGGTGCCTGAACTTTACTTAAGATTATACGCACAACCAAAGTCTGTGAAATATACACTGACGGAAAAAAATGGTACACTCTTTTAAAGGAATCCAATCCACTCAGGGTTTGTCGTTAGTACATGATGTGGCTTCCACAGGCGGCAATGCAGGCCCAGAGTCTGGCGTCCAGTCGAACGTGCAGATGGCGAATACTGTCCTGGGATACGTCATCTCACACCTGCTCGACCTGTTCACATTGTCAGGTGACGAGTTGTGCGAGTCACTTCCCGTCCCATCATATCCCACAAGTGCTCGATAGGGAGTAAGTTCGGAGATCGCGCTGGACAGGGAAGTTACTGCACGTCTTGCAGAGTGCGCCGAGTTTCACAGGCAGAGGGTGGGCGAGCATTATCCTGAAGGAACAACACATCTCCTTCCTGTTGCAAGAATGGCAAAAGAACGAGTCTGTCAACACTTCGCAGGCACAGAGTGCTGGTTAGCGTCTCCTCCAGAAACACCAAAAGTGAACGAGAGTTGCCGTTTATCGCACCGCGGGCCATAAGGCCTGGGGCGGGCCAGTGTGTGTTGGACGAACGCACTCTAGGAGACAGCGCTCACCAGTTCTGCTTCGTTCGCACAGGCTGTGTCTGCTTTTGTCGCTGAAGACCACGGCACGCCATTCCATCTCCCAAGTGATCCTGTGACGGCACCGGTAGAGCTCTGCACGTCGACGATGTGGCGCGAATGGCAGGTGGGCTAGAGGCGTGTATGCCTGCAGTCCCACTGCTATCAACCGGTTCGCAACAGCTCGTGTTGACGCATCTGGGCTTACAAACCGTCTTATCTGCGCTGTGGTAGCTGTACAATCTGCAGCTGCTCTCCTTACTGTCCGACGATTCTGGTGGACGTCTGTGCTGTGTGGACGTCCTGAACCTCGTCTACGGATGTGACAATGTTCACATGACCAGTAACACCCACATCGTTGCACAATTGACGCAGCCCGTCGAACTTGTGTGGCAGTTCTCCGAAAGGACCATCTCACGACTCGGAAGGCCACAGTCTGGCGACCGCTTTGAGACTCGCTCAGTTGGCTGTAGAAGGCCCGAGTGTGTCTCTGTGGCATTGTTGTCTGCTTGCTCCACACGTCTGCACCACACGGAGCCTTTTGACTGTGAGCTTTCCCTATTAAAGGGTAGACACGTATGGCGCTCTTGTAGCTATGCCGCTACACTATCTGTTGGTGGACGACGCTGAAGCCATTACCAGTACATCCACTATCCCCCCAAGTGGCATTATACCGTCATCGTATCAGATTGACGTTGTCTTTTAAGGTGTACTTATTTTTGTTCCCAGATGTGTCTGTACGATACGGCAATGAACACGACTCCTCTTACATAATCATTCTATGACAGACTGTTAGGTTTAGATAAAAGTAATCATCACACCACACAAAATAAACTACAAAAAAAACCATACAGGCAACTGATGTGATGTTCAAGGTCTATGCAAAAGGGTGCTATTTAATAAATAAACTCAGAATAATGCGATGCACAACCAATAGGTTGACATGACAGCAATGATGCTGCATTCGTCTACTGTACATGTTCACATTCAATAAAAGACTAATAAAAATGTCACAGAAATCTAACTCAAAGTATGATTTGGTTCTCGAGGTTTGTGTTAATTACAGTACTCGAGGGTTAGTTAATAACAGGCCCAACTGTAGATAAATTAAGAAGTCAGACATGAAATAGTACTGTAATGCAAATGTTCGTTAATGATCTATAAATGAACTATGAGGGTCCTATATGCGAATGATGCAGTGTTTGCCAGCATGATAGCAAGTGAACACATATAAAGAAGTCAAACGTGCTATAATAATGAATTACAATGTTTACATTATTACTTTATAATACATGACAAAAAATAAATTTTTAAAATCCTACATACAAATGTTGCAGTTGTCAAAGTCTACATAAGGGGATGTGTAAGGCTTACAAAAAGGGATCATCGCAATTTCTTGTATACTACATGCTCACTCACAAACACATTGATATGTGTTGTGGAGTCTGAGGTGTAGATATCATACGGAGCTCAAGGTTTGTATCTGTTGTAGTATTCAAGTTTTAGAGAATTTGAAGTCATTTTAACTATTTTTCGACTGTGACTGTCTCAAGAAATATGTAAAGTTTTTTTAAAAAAAATTACCGCTACCAGTCACAAACTTTGTCAACTTTTGTATTATTTATTTAGCGACATGTTTCGAGGGAATACCTTATCTTCAGACTAAATGGCATTACAAAAAGAACTTTACAATAAGGTTATACTGATGTTATATAGTCTTTTCGTAAATGCTGTGTTCTTCCTGTGGAAGAAGAGAAAACTCAGTAAGAGGCGATGTCGCTTTCGAAGCAGGACTGGTGTTTGCACGAAAATGTTTTTTAACGGACGCTCACTTTGTTCTTCTGGCGTGGCAGTCTCGTTGTGATGCATTGCGGTGTTTCCATTACCGTGGCGCTCTTGGCTTTCTTGGTCACTGTTCACAAATTGTCACTAGTATAGCAGTAACTTGGAAACACGATCACAAACAGTTCTGTAGTGCAGTGGGCAAGATGGCGGTCGAAATACAGCTGGGTTCGATTTGACTGTCGGTTTGTCGATCTATGTGCTGTCAGATGTTTACATGTCTTCTGCATGTCTTGATATCGTATTACAGGTGTTGGTTGACGAAATACATTAGAGATTGAGCACCTGTTGCAATATTATTGAACACATCGTGATATAAACTATTCATTAAAATAAATATTTATGTAAACATCTGACACCACATAGATCGACAAATCGATAGTCAAATCGAACCCAGCTGTATTTCGACCGCCATCTTGTCCACTGCACTACAGAACTGTTTGTGATCGTGTTTTCAAGTTACTGCTTTGTTAGTGACAATTTATGAACAGCGACCAAGAAAGCCAAGAGAGCCACAGAAATGGAAATACCTCAACGCATCACAACGAGACTGCCACACCAGAAGAACAAAGTGAGTGACCGTTACAAAACATTTTCGTGCAAACATCAGTCCAGCTTCCAAAGTGACATCGCCTCTTACGACAGGATGAACACAGCATTTACGAATAGACTATGTAACATTTGTAAGACCTTATTGTAAAGTTCTTTTTGTAATGCCATTTAATCTGAAGATAAGGTATTCCCTCGAAACATGTCGCTAAATAAATAAGTAATACAAAAGTTGACAAAGTTTGTGACTGGTAGCGGTAATTTAAACAAAACCTTTACATATTCAGGTTTTAGTTTAAATAGGCACAAGGTACATCCAGAAATCATATCTGATACGGTAAAAAATTTCAATATTGCTTATGTAAGAACTTCCTGATACACGACTGAGAAGACCTATGTGCAAATGATGTGGTGCTCAATGTTTATGCTTATTACAGTACTCGAGATTTAGTTCAATGTAGACCCGGCAGTAGACACATCGCGGTAGACGGCCATACCACACCTAAGAATTAAAAACAGTTACGTAAATACATTCACTACGAGTAAAATAAAATAGAAATAATACATGCAAATGATGCAGTGCTTGGAATCTACAAAAGAGCATGTCCACTCAAGAGCTTCTCGACAGAGTCAAAATAATTCGGTGCAATTCTGTCAGAGGTAACTTTAATGAGATTGGAGTGAACAAAGAATCTATATTGTGGAACATATAGTTCGACATGTATTCGAGTACAAGTCGATTGTCGAGTAATGTAAGCGGCTGTATACGGACTTATCTGTATAAATATCGAACTATCTCGGTCGCCATTGTAGTGTTAACTGAACGAGTGCGCTAGAACACCAGCACGACATGATGTATATTTTCCATTTGTGGTATTTTATGTTTGACATACTGATGTACCTTGCTTCCTTTTGCTGTAGAACGTTGCTACATCATCACTATGTAACATCCATATGCGCAAAGATCATGAACTTCTTTATTGCACTACAAGGTATTTTCTAATAGTTCAGTAATGTAAAATTTTTTTTTTAAGTCAGATCATGTCATTATTAGCCACCTTGACATAGAATTTTCGTTTATTAAACTTTCAGATCTGATGATGACATCACAGATGAGTCGAAACTGGTAAACAATAAAAAGATTTACAAGCAATCTGGCCATAGCCTATATTTCAGAATAATATTGTGTACTAGTGCCGAATCATAACTTTGTCCTGGTTTGCCTGAGATACACATCCAATATTATAAAAGAAATGAGATGTTTTGTGTTTTTGAACAACGGGTAAATATCCATAATCAGGCTATATAAATGTTTTAATGATTTTTTTAGGTAACATAGATTTCTGTTTCATTATTTAGACTAATTCAGATATCTACTTCAATAATTTACGACGAGTGTAGTAGTAACAATGAAATCACACAACTAAGAAGAAGTATTGCAAAATTTCTTTTGTAGTAAGGTCAAGTTTTCAGTTACTGAAGCAGTCATGAACAATATTTTGTACCAGGCTTTCAGTGGAATGTCAACACAGTCTTTGCTTTGCGACCTGCAAATTGTCAGTTGCATGCATATTCACTTGTCAGAGAGAGTACCCAAACTGTTTTCAGCTACCTTACCTGGTGTGGTAGAAGTTGGCTCTGCAGTGGTACAAGGCTCGCATGTTGTACATGTCGTTGGACATTGTGGGCATTCACTACTGTCAGATGGTGAAGCTGTGTTAGGAGAAGTTGGCGGACACTCTGTCGTCGGACATTGTGAACAATCAGTTGTAGAACCTGTGAAATAAGGAGATGATGAGCGTAGGCTACATGTCATTGGTCGTTCTGGACATACAATAGAGTCAGATGGCAAACCTGTGTCAGGACAAGTCGTTGAGATGGATGGACATGTAGTTGGACATTCTGGACATTCAGTAGCGTCAGTTGGTGAACCTGTGTTAGGAGAAGTTGGCGGACATTCTGTCGTCGGACATTGTGAACAGTCAGTTGTAGAACCTGTGAAATAAGGAGATGATGAGCATGGTCTACACGTCTTGGTCTTTCTGGACACACAACAGAGACAGATGACAAACCTGTGTCAGGCCCAGTCGTTGAGATGGATGGACATGTAGTTGGACATTCTGGACATTCAGTAGCGTCAGTTGGTGAACCTGTGTTAGGAGAAGTTGGCGGACACTCTGTCGTTGGACATTCTGGACATTCAGTAGCGTTAGATGGTGAACATGTGTTAGGAGAGGTTGGCGGACACTCTGTCGTTGGACATTGTGAACAGTCAGTTGTAGAACCTGTGAAATAAGGAGATGATGAGCTTGGTCTACATGTCATTGGTCGTTCTGGACATACAATAGAGTCAGATGGCAAACCTGTGTCAGGCCAAGTGGTTGAGATGGATGGACATGTAGTTGGACATTCTGGACATTCAGTAGCGTCAGTTGGTGAACCTGTGTTAGGAGAAGTTGGCGGACATTCTGTCGCCGGACATTGTGAACAGTCAGTTGTAGAACCTGTGAAATAAGGGGATGATGAGCAAGGGGTACATTTCATTGGTCGTTCTGGACATTCAATAGAGTCAGATGGCAAACCTGTGTCAGGCCAAGTCGTTGAGATGGATGGACATGTAGTTGGACATTCTGGACATTCAGTAGCGTCAGGTGGTGAACCTGTGTTAGGAGAAGTTGGCGGACATTCTGTCGTCGGACATTGTGAACAGTCAGTTGTAGAACCTGTGAAATAAGGGGATGATGAGCAAGGGGTACATTTCATTGGTCGTTCTGGACAATCAATAGAGTCAGATGGCAAACCTGTGTCAGGACAAGTCGATGGGCAGGTTGGACATATAGTTGGACATTCTGGACATTCAGTACACTCAGATGGTGATCCTGTATTAGGAGAAGTTGGCGGACACTCTGTCGTCGGACATTGTGAACAGTCAGTTGTAGAACCTGTGAAATAAGGGGATGATGAGCATGGTCTACATGTCATTGGTCGTTCTGGACATACAATAGAGTCAGATGGCAAACCTGTGTCAGGCCAAGTCGTTGAGATGGATGGGCATGTAGTTGGACATTCTGGACATTCAGTAGTGTCAGTTGGTGAACCTGTGTTAGGAGAAGTTGGCGGACATTCTGTCGTCGGACATTGTGAACAGTCAGTTGTAGAACCTGTGAAATAAGGGGATGATGAGCAAGGGGTACATTTCATTGGTCGTTCTGGACATGCAATAGAGTCAGATGGCAAACCTGTGTCAGGCAAAGTCGTTGAGATGGATGGGCATGTAGTTGGACATTCTGGACATTCAGTAGCGTCAGTTGGTGAACCTGTGTTAGGAGAAGTTAGTGGACACTCTGTCGTTGGACATTGTGAACAGTCAGTTGTAGAAGTTACTGGACACTCTGTCGTCATACATTGAGAACAGTCAGTAGTAGAACCTGTGAAATAAGTTAATGATGAGCATGGGCTACATGTCACTGGGCATTCTCGACATTCAGTAGAGTCAGCTGGCAAACCTGTGTCAGGATAAGTCGATGGGCTGGTTGGACATGTAATTGGACATTCTGGACATTCAGTACACTCAGTTGGTGACCCAGTGTTAGGAGAAGTTAGTGGACACTCTGTCGTCGGACATTGTGAACAGTCAGTTGCAGAACCTGTGAAATAAGAAGCTGGTGAGCATGGGCTACATGTCACTGGACATTCTGTATACTCAGTAGTGTCAGGTGGCAAACCTGTGTCAGGAGAAGTCGGTGGGCTGGTTGGACATGTAGTTGGACATTCTGGACATTCAGTCGTGTCAGTTGGTGAATCTGTGTTAGGAGAAGTTAGTGGACACTCTGTCGTCGGACATTGTGGGCAGTCTGCTGTAGTAGTTAATGGACACTCTGTCGTCGGACATTGTGAGCAGTCAGTTGGAGAACCTGTGAAATAAGGAGCTGATGAGCATGGGCTACATGTCACTGGATGTTCTGGATATTCAGTAGTGTCGTGTGGCAAACCTGTGTCAGTACAAGTCGGTGGTCTAGTAGGACATGTAGCTGGACAGTCTGGACATTCAGTAGCATTAGTTGGTGAATCTGTGTTAGGAGAAGTAAGTGGACACCCTGATGTTGGACATTGTGAACAGTTAGTTGTAGACGTTATTGTACACTCTGTTGTTGGACATTGTGAAGAGTCAGTTGTGGAAGTTATCAGACACTCTGTCATCAGACATTGCGAACAGTCAGTTGTAGAAGTTAGTGAACACTCTGTCGTCAGACATAGTGAACAGTCAGTTGTAGAACCTATGAAATAAGAAGCTGATAACCATGGGCTACATGTCATTTGACTTTCTGGACATTTGATAGAGTCATGTGGCAAACCTGTGTGAGGACAAGTCGATGGGCAGGTTGAACACGTAGTTGGACATTCTGGACAATCAGTAGAGTCAGTTGCTGGATCTGTGTTCGGGGAAGTGGGCGGACACACTATCACTGGACATTGTGAGCAGTCAGTTGGAGAACCTGTGAACTGAGGAGTCGTCGCCGGCCGAAGTGGCCGTGCGGTTAAAGGCGCTGCAGTCTGGAACCGCAAGACCGCTACGGTCGCAGGTTCGAATCCTGCCTCGGGCATGGATGTTTGTGATGTCCTTAGGTTAGTTCGGTTTAACTAGTTCTAAGTTCTAGGGGACTAATGACCTCAGCAGTTGAGTCCCATAGTGCTCAGAGCCATTTTTTTGAGGAGTCGTCATCATGGCCGACAGTTCACTGGTTATTCTGTACAGTCAGAAGAGCCAATTGGTAAACATATTTTTAGGGTAGCTAATGATGTTGGCCACAACTGCAGGGAAGACCACAAGAGAGTCTGGTTCTTTACTATCTCGAAGCTTATAACAAAGAGAAAGAGCAATTTAGAGACAAACAAATGGAGAATTGCTGTCTGAATCGAAGAAAAGGTACAAAAATTAGAAAATGATATTTAAATGTTCAGAAACAATAACGAAATTTGAAGTCTACCTAGCACGAAGTGTCGCTACTCTTACGATGCTCCATTATTAATGCAATCATTTTAAGATTTTACTGCCTTTATAAATCATTGACATATGATGTAGAATGCCTGCCATGCCCACTATCTTCTCTGAACACAGTTTCACCAGCTGACTGTATCGAAAGTTCTGAATATGCAACATGTTGTGGTCAGCGAAGCTAGTGGGCATGGCACGCATTCTACGTCATATGTCAATGATTTCTGATGATAGTAAAATCTTAAAATAATAACATTAATAATGGAGCATCGTAAGGTAGACTTCAAATTTCGTTATTGTTACTGCTACAACCTTGCGCCTGTGGCTAAAAATGGGGTGAGATGCGAGTACAAGAATTCAACAAGAGAGTTCTCTTAGGCTCACTCACCTCAATTCTCCACAATGCTACCTACACGTGGTGCCCCCGTTACACTGAGCAACCCAGTGGAAGGTTGGGTAACCAACCCCAGTGGGAAACTGGGTCAGCGAGCCGACAGGATGTGGAGCACAGTGGAAAGCAACGGGATACCACCACTCGAATTAGTTCCCTAGACGTTCATGGGATGGACCTCTTTGTACAATATTCTGGAGGTAAAGCTTCCCCTCAATCGGATCTCTGGGAGGGGAATACAACGAGGACTACAGAGATTAGGGCAAATGGAAAAGGAAGGAAGAAGAAGAAGAAGAAGGAAGACTTATTGAGGATTGGGACTTGGAATGTCTTAACCCTTCTCCATGAAGGGAAATTAGAAAACGCCAAACATGAAATGACAAGAAGCAAATTGGATGTACTCAGAATGTGTGAGGTGAGATGGGGTGGTTGTGGAGCACTAGAAAGTGACGACTTCCGGTTGTACTATTCAGGTGGAGATAAAAATGGAATGTATCGGGTTGGAATTTTGATAGGTAAAAGACTGAAGGGCAAGGTTATGTAGATTGAATATGTTAGTGGAAGAATAATGGTAATGAGACTGAAAGGGAAAATGAAAGTTATCATCCAGGTCTATATGCCAACAAGCAATCACGCAGATCAATGTTATGAGACTATAGAAAACTTAGCAGAGACAGAGAAAAGAAATGCATGTATTGTTATAATGGGTGATTAGAATGCAGTAGTTGGTGAAGGACCAGAAGGAAAAGCTCTGGGAAAATTTGGACTGGGAGAAAGAAATGAGAGAGGGCAAAGATTGTTGGAATACTGCAATGAAAATTTCGTGGTAGTTGGAAATATTCTATTTTTTAACCACAAAAGACGACTTGGATATCTCGATTTGACAACAAAAGATATCAAATTGATTATATAATGATACAACAAAGATACCGAAATTGCCTGAAGAGTGTCAAAAGGTATCCAGGGGCATATAATTATTCAGATCATATATTAGTGGTAGCTGAGGTTCTAGTTAAATTGAAAGAAACCTGGAAAGGACAGAAGAGAGAGCACATTAGCTTTGAGAAACTGAAAGACAAAGACAATTGTGAAAAATTAGAGAATGCATATTGTGAAATCATGATGCAAGGACAGGAAGCGGAATGCACAGAAGGAAGATGGGATCGTTTTAAAAATTGGATCAAAAAGGCAGCTAAGGAAATGCTTGGGGTCAAGGAGAGGAAAAAGTAAAGAGAGAATGGGTAACACCAGATATGATAACCAAGTTGGATGATCACAGGAAATGGAAAACTGTAAACACAGAAGAAGGGAAGCGCAACTACAGGAGGTTAAATAATGAATTAAGAAGGAAGACAGAAAAAGCAAAGGAGAAATGGCTGACAGAAAGTGTGACAAGATAGAGAAATTAGAGAAAGAAGGAAAATAGGATTTAATGTACAAAGAAGCTATGGATTTGACTTTCAGGGCCGGCCGCGGTGGTCTCGCGGTTCTAGGCGCGCAGTCCGGAACCGTGCGACTGCTACGGTCGCAGGTTCTAATCCTGCCTCGGGCATGGATGTGTGTGATGTCCTTAGGTTAGTTAGGTTTAAGTAGTTCTAAGTTCTAGGGGACCTATGACCACAGCAGTTGAGTCCCATAGTGCTCAGAGCCATTTGAACCATTTTTTGACTTTCAGGGAAAGAGAAACAACAATGGACTAACGGAAGTAGAGGCAGCAGACGGTAAAATGGTGAGTGAATCCCAAGAAATAATGAGAAGATGGGAAGAATATATAGAATGGCTATACGCTGCAGACAGCAGACGTGATGAAGACCTTGGGATAGAAGAAGAAGATAAAGTTGCAGATGATGACAAAGGAAATGCAATACTAATTGGTGAGATTGAAGAATCTATGAAGGAGATGAAAAAGGAAAGACAATGTGAATTGATGAGATTCCTGCGGAACAGTTAAAGTCATTAGAGAGAGAAGGGAAAAGGGAGTTGATTGAATTGTGCAAATCAAATATACATTACAGGAAAATGGCCAGAGGACTTCTGAATACCTAGGGAAAAGAAAAAGAACAGCAAAAAGTGTGAGGAACATGGAACAGTGAGCCTGATATCGCATGCAGCCAAAGTTTTGCTGAGGCGGCTCAATAGAAGGATATATCGAAAGCTGAATTGCGTAATAGGGGATGAACAATTTGGTTTCAGGCGAGGAGTGTGAACTAGAGATGCCATTTGGCTACTGAGAGTGATAGGGGAGAGGTACATGGAGAACAAAAGGAAGGTGTACGTTGTGTTCATTGATCTTGAAAAGGCTTTTGACTGTGTCAAATGGAACAAACTGATGGAAATCCTAAGGAAACATGGAGTTGACTGGAGGGATAGACGGCTAATTAGAAATTTATATTTGAACCAGAGAGCAAGAGTTAGAATAGGAGGTGTGATGAGTGAAGAAATTAAACTGGGAAGAGGTGTAAGGTAAGGTTGTTGTTTATCACCAACACTGTTCAGTATACATGTCTGGAGGAAATTAGTAGTGAAAGTTTTGATGGAAGGAGAGGAGCTTGTATAGGGGGTCGGAGAGTGGAGTGCATAAGATTTGCAGACGACACGGTTGTGATGGCAGAGAGTGCAAGAGAAATGGAACAAATGTTAGATGATCTAAACACAAAATTAGAATAATATGGAATGAAGATTAACAAGAAGAAAACGAAAAGTATGATAATTGGAGGAAAGGGGAGAAAATGCCGTATGAAAATAGGGGGAGAGGAAATAGAGCAAGTGAATAACTTCAGTTACTTGGGAAGTGTAACAATGGATGATATGTATTACTCAACAGAAATTAGGAAAAGAACTGCAATGGCCAAAGAAGGATTCAAAAGGAAACAGAAATTTATTTGTGGACCACTAAACAAAGATCTGAGGAAAAGACTTGCCAAATGTTACATCTGCAGCGTTGCACTATATGGTGTGGAGACCTGGACATTGAGGAAGGAAGATGAAAGACGACTGGAGGCACTAGAGATGTGGATACGAAGGATGGAAAAAGTGGAATGGGAAGACCGATTAAGGAATGAAGAAGTGTTAAGAAGAGTTGGAGAAGAAAGAAACGTGCTGAAAGTTATTAGAAAGAGAAAACGGAACTGTATTGGACATTGTTTGAGGAGGGACTGTTTATTGAAGGAAGGAATAAAAGGAATGGTGGAGGGAAGAAGGGGAAGAGGAAAAAGAAGATATCAAAGGCTGGACAATATTAAAGGAGACAAATATTCAGAAATGAAAAGACTGGTTATGGACAGACAAAAGTGGGAGAGGCTCAACCCACGACAAGACCTGCCTTAAGGCAGAGTACCGTACTACTAAATATTATTTTCTAGTTTTTGTCCTTTTCTTCGATCCAGACAGCAATTTTTCATTTGTTTGTCTCTAAACTGCTCTTCCTCTTCGTTGGAAGCTTAGAGACACTAAAGAACCAAACTCCCTGGTCTTCCTCCTCCTGCAGTTGTGGCAATACGTATAAACTTCAGGACCACATAGGGTTCGCTGTGCTCACGAGGTCGGCTTTCACGAGATACCACAATATGTTGGGGATGTACGACTTTTGCGCTGCTAGTGGTTCAAAGCCATTCAAACTCCAGTTAGTCGCACACTCGGGTATTATTGTAAATGTAGTCTGTTTACCAGTGTAGCTGACTTGCACGTTTGTTCCTAGTTGGTTCTGGAACTTTAACGAAGCAACTGGATTCATGTCACGTGCGTTAAGGGCCCTACCGCGCTGGGATGCCCCGGCAGCTCTAAAGATAATGCAGAAAAGGAAGTGGCTCTTTCTTTGCTTCACTGACGACTGCGAAATAAACGATTTATTACATTAAGGTAGTTGTTTGCAGTGCTTTTCTTACAGTTTTGGTTGTAACTGTAATGTATACATAGAAGTGATTTTTCAGTTTTTACATCAAAAGCACTTTATAATTAACGCAAATTTTATACTACAAATATTTCATTTGCTTACACGTCTTATTTCTTAAAATAACTCTCCCGCATCTGTTGTATTGAGAATACTTGTGGGTTCAGTACAGACAATAAAAGCATTTTGTGTTCGTCTTGTACTTCTTGCCACTCGCGTAATTTCCTTTGCTGTGCACTTGAATTAAGCATCTTCATTAACAGAACATCCTCATCTTCTGTCTGCCTTTCTTTGCAACGAAACTACACGAGATACGGTTATTTTTTTCGTCTTCGAATGCATGTTCAATTTGTTCTTGTTCTTTCATGCCGGCAATGATCTGGAGAAACAGCTCCTGATCGAAAAAAATAGTGTCCCCCCCCCCCACCAAAAACACAAGGAAACACACCGACAAGCTTTAGGGACATGTTTCTTACACCAAAACAAGACAAAAATGTCGAGTAAACATGGGATCTAAAATGCATACCGAAAGAGCTATGAGAAATTGTTCATCTTCGATACTATAAAATACATCTCTTCTACTTAATCTCTTTGCTTTCCATGTTTTTGGAAGAGATAGTATCAATCAAAACAAGAGAAAAGGTCTAGTAAACAGGAACTCTAAAATGCGTACCTTACAGGCTACGAGCGCTTGTTCAGCAGAAAGTATGCATTTTAGACACTATTTTTACTAGACTTTTTTCTTGGTTTGCTCCATACTACCTCCTCACAAAAATGTGGAAAGCAAAGTCCTTGCAGTTGAAGAGATCTTCTTCAATGAATAGAAGATGAACAAGTGCTCATAGCTCTTAAAGTGTGCATTTTAGAGTTCATGTTTAGTAGACTTTTTTTTTCTTGTTTGAGTGTGAGAAACCTGTCTGTAAGGCTTGTCCGTGTTTTTCTTGGGACGCCTTGTATATTCACACTTCCTTACGGACAACTCTGATCCTGACTTTACGGCGCAGTTCACGACCAAAAGAACCCCTGAGATGCTTCCTCCTGTTCTGTGGCGAACAGTGAATGGGTTACATACCAAGGCAGAGGAGGACAATCATTGTTTGGAATGAGAGACAGATTTGCAGAGCGTTTCCTTAAACAAGCAAAATACCTATATTCACTAAAACGAAGAAAATAAAATAAAATATTTTTGAAACGTCCAGATCTTTTTTGTCTCCCAGTCAGGGGCTCGCATTGTTAGCCAATAAACAGATTGTAATTATACTTAGAAAAAGTATTTTTTGTACGAATATACACTTTTTTAAATGTAACAATGTCTATGGACATTAAGAAACTAATAGTAGGGTAAATTAGAGTGTCGGTGTTTGTTGCAGGATTGCGAGTCATTTCCGAGGTATCATACTGTGGAAGGCTTGTACAATACCTGTGGTAGCACTGACCAGTAACGAGACAACTGACCCCCACAGATTGTGTTCAGACTGACCACCCGCAGCGGCAACACGCGCTTCCAGTGTGGTACAGAGTGACTGCCGCAGTCGTGCCAACATTTCAGCGCAGATGTCCGAGCGTGCTTAATAATACGTCGTAGGATATCATCGGCTGCAGTTGGTATGTCTTTGTAGGCAGCATCTCCCAGCTTTCCCCAGAGAAAAATGTCCTGGGAATGGGCCGGACGAGGTGAAGATCCTTTGCGTCCAGTCCAATGATTTGGAAACAATTCGTGAAGACAAGCTGTAGCACTTGGTGCACTGTGTGCTGGACAGCCATCATGTTGGTACCAGAGGTTCCTCCTAGTTTACAAACGAACGTCTCCGTGGAATACGGTCTGTTATGTGGCTGCGATATTTGTGCGCGTTCAGTGTTCCGTCTACGAAGAACGGGCGAATCAGCTGATGATTCACTATCCCACACTACTCGTTTATTCTCCATGGATGCTGACGTTCCACCTGACGACGACAACGAGGATTGTCAAGAGACCACCAGTGTATTTCTCGGCTGTTTACCTGACCACCATTGATAAACGTCCTCTCATCACTAAACAAGATACATTAAACCTCTGGTGTATCCTGTCTTAATGCTCACGTACAGAAGTTAACACTATTCTCCTAATCGTTTCCATGCAGTTCTTGATGATCAGAGATGTGATGTGGATGGAACGTGTGTCAACGGGGAATGCGTAGGACACTTGCCTGACTCTTGCCACTTCTTTGTGCGATTGCATGGTAGCTACCGTGCGGATCAACTGCAACAGCAGCAAAAAACGTTTATTACCCCCTCTTCTGTCGTCACTTGTTTCCTTCTGTTACGTTGTTAAGGTGTTACAGTACTGCTTTCACGCAACTGGTTGAGGAAGTTGATAAATAATTGTCGAGATGATTGGTGTCTATTTGGATACGTTGCCGCATACACTGCATAACAACGAACTGCGTTCCTCCTACACCCTCTGTAGACCCTGAACATGTCGCCTTCTTCTGCCTTCGTGAATTCCATCGTCCACTCACAACTTACTGCTTGGACTGCCACACGCTGACAGACTAAGAAGTCGCAACGGACTCAAGGACCACACAAGCACACTGTAAGCAAACACAATAGCATCGTACCTAGCAGCTACGCAAGTTGAATGGCAAAAACAATCGTCAGTGTGGAATCGTTTCAGAATACGATATCTCGTAAACGACTTACAATAGAATTCTGCAACTAACACCACTGACATTCAAATTCACCGTATCTTGAGCTTGCTACTGTCAATACGCATTGTTCCATTTAAAAAGGTGTGTGCCTGCACAAAAATGAGCTTTCTAAGAATTATTACAATCTGTTTATTGGCTAAAAGTACGAGCCCCTGACTACCTATCCATTCTGTGAAAAGAGCACATCGTAGCTGTTTCCATTTCCACAATATTTGCGGTGCAAGTTTTAGGTGATTCACCCTGCATAAAACTACCGTAATCTTGAAATATGTCTACATGTATTACTGGATCTGTGTATGCGTACTGAACTGGGGACCTAGAAACGACCGAGAGGCATCGCTCCGCCTTAGCCCTCAGTGGTCCCCCCCACCGGAACGTGATAGAGTAATTATGGTGTATGCCTACGTGGAGATAGTGTTTGCGCAACAACCGCCGACGTAGTGTAACTGAGGCGGAACAAGGGGAACCAGCCCGCAATTCACCGAGGAAGATGGAAAACCGCCTTAAAAACCATCCACAGGCTGGCCGACACACCGGACCTCGACACTAATCCGCCGAGAGGATTCATGCCGGGGACCGGCACGCTTTCCTGCTCGGGAATCAGCGAATTATACCGCGCGGCTAGCCGGGCGGGCTTATTAGCGGATCTACAATACAATATGTTAAATAGAAAGTGAATTCTTTTACCGATGAAACTTTCTGCATCACTGAATACTGTTGGGTACTACAGGAGCTATTTATGCAGATAAATATCTTTCTGTTTTCTCAAAATAACTGTCTCTTGACTGAAGGACACCGGCAAGGCGAGTACAAAAGAGTTGAAACTACCCGTCGCTGCGAGTAAACACCAAATCTGGTGGCACAAAACGGAGAAAGACAAGTATAAGAAGCAGCCCGACATCAGATGTATTTGTAGAAGGAAACGACGATCTTCTCGAGCAACAGGAATGTGTACCGCTATCCAGCAAACACTCCATCATTCTCACAATCACCAGATGAGTTTGGATGACTCCTGGATTAGTGTACAAGATGCAACAGTAGGACACTTATTTCTACATGACGTCTGTTCAGCCCTATGAGTCCTCATTTGTTGACAGCAATTCGAATGAGCTAGAAAAGACGCCGCAGAGGCGTTCTTAATAAGGTAGAGCAACAACGGAAGTGAGCAATGGGAAATCTGGAATGAAGGTCGTTTATTTCAGAGGCAAGTGTGTTTCCCACCCCGACCACGGGCGGTGGGGGGAGTGGAGGGGGGGGGGACAGTATATGCATGGAAGGAAATTAGGATTTAACGGCCCGTCGACGACAAGAGCACTAGAGACAAACTCAGGTTCGGGAAGGAAATCAGCCGTTTCTGGGATTTTTTTTTTTTTGTGGTTTTAGGGCGCACAACTTCAACGGTCATTAGCGCCCAGACTACGTTAGGAATGCACCGCGAGACACAAGTTTAAAACAGCAACTAAAAAGGAAAACACGATAAAAGATCGACAGGCATAGGATTAAAAAAACAGCATAATCAAATGTCCTTAGACAGGTTGGTCAAGTTGATAAAACGAAGAACGCGAGCAGCTGCTCCTGGGTCATCCGCTAAAATGGCATCGAGAGTACATGGCAGGCCAAGATCAAGACGCAGTGTAGTAAAATCCGGACAGGACGTTAAAATGTGGCGGACCGTCAGCAATTGCCCACATGGGCAGAACGGCGCCGGCGCAGCCGTCAGCAGATGGCGATGGCTGAACCGGCAGTGTCCAATTCGCAACCGGGCCAAAACTACCTCCTCCCGCCGAGAGGGGCGTGAGGAGGACGTCGAAGCCGCGGGAAGAGGTTTCAAGGCCCGAAGCTTGTTGTCCCTAAGGGCAGCCCAATCGGCATGCCACAGCGATAAAATGCGCCGACAAATGACCTTGCTACAATCCCATGAAGGGACACAACAAGAAGCTGTCCGAAGCTGGAGGACCGCAGCCTTGGCCGCGGCATCTGCAGCTTCGTTCCCAGGGATACCGACATGGCCAGGAACCCACATGAAGCGAACCGGAGAACCGTCGTCCACCAGCTGCTGAAGAGAGCGTTGGATCCGGTGCATAAAAGGGTGAACCGGATACGGATCACTGAGGCTCTGGATGGCGCTCAGGGAATCAGAGCAGATGACATAAGCAGAATGTCGGTGGCGGCACGGCCTGGTAGAGGGCAAAGAGCTCAGCTCTGAAGACCGAACAATGGCCATGGAGCCGGTATTTGAAACTTTGTGCCCCGACAATAAAAGAACAACCGACCCCGTCATTGGTCTTAGAGCCATCTGTATAAATGAAGGTCATATCAACGAACTTCGAACGAAGTTCGACAAAACGGGAGTGGTAGACCGAACCGGGGGTAACCTCCTTTGGGAGCGAGCTGAGGTCAAGGTGAACGCGAACCTGAGCCTGGAGCCAAGGTGGCGTTTGGCTCTCGCCCACTCTAAAGGTTGCAGGGAGTGAAAAATCAAGGTGTTGAAGGAGGCGACGAAAGCGAACTCCAGAGACATACAACCCGTACTGACGATCGAGAGAGTCGTCAAAAAAGGAACGATAAGACGGCTGGTCGGGCATTGACAGTAGCCGACAGGCATACCTACAAAGCAGTATATCGCGCCGGTAGGGCAGTGGCAATTCACCGGCTTCAACATGAAGACTCTCGACGGGACTAGTATAAAATGCTCCGATCGCAAGACGTAAACCCCGATGTTGTATGGAGTTGAGGCGGCGTAAGATGGACGGCCGTGCAGAGGAGTATACGAAGCTCCCATAATCCAGCTTTGAGCGGACGATCGACCGATATAGGCGAAGTAGGACGGTTCGATCCGCTCCCCACGACATACCACTGAGAACACGAAGGACATTTAGAGAACGGGTACAACGGGCAGCCAAATAAGACACATGTGGAGACCAGCTAAGTTTCCTGTCAAATGTAAGACCTAAAAATTTTGTTGTCTCCACGAATGGGAGAGCAACGGGACCGAGTCGTGAGGACGGTGGGAGAAACTCTTTGTAGCGCCAGAAGTTAATACAGACCGTCTTCTCGGCAGAAAAACGGAAGCCATTGGCGACACTCCAGGAGTAAAGTTGGCCAAGAGAACGCTGAAGACAACGCTCCAGGAAACATGTACGCTGCGCGCTGCAGTAGATGGTAAAATCGTCCACGAAAAGGGAGCCTGATACATCAGCTGGGAGGCAATCCATTATTGGATTGATCGCTATGGCGAAGAGAGCGACGCTCAAAACTGAGCCCTGTGGCACCCCATTCTCCTGGCGAAAGGTGTCCGGCAGGACAGAACCCACACATACCCTGAACTGTCGATCCATTAAAAAGGAACGAATAAAAAGAGGGAGGCGACCGCGAAGGCCCCATGTATGCATGGTGCGGAGAATGCCCGCCCTCCAACAGGTGTCGTAAGCCTTCTCCAAATCAAAGAACACAGCCGCGGTCGGGCGCTTCCGCAAGAAGTTATTCATAATGAAGGTCGACAAGGTAACCAGATGGTCAACAGCAGAGCGGCGCCTACGAAATCCACATTGTACATTGGTAAGTAGGCGTCGAGATTCGAGCAGCCAAACCAAACGAGAGTTAACCATTCGCTCCATCACCTTACAGACACAGCTGGTAAGCGAGATGGGTCGATAACTGGAAGGCAAGTGCTTGTCCTTCCCCGGCTTAGGAATCGGTACAACAATAGACTCGCGCCAGCATGCGGGAACATGTCCCTGAATCCAGATGCGATTATAAGTACGAAGAAGGAAACCTTTACCCGCAGGAGAAAGGTTCTTCAGCATCTGAATATGAACAGAATCAGGCCCTGGAGCGGGGGACCGTGACCGGGCAAGTGCATTTTCGAGTTCCCGCATGGTGAATGGGGCATTATAACTTTCACGATTCGAGGAGCGGAAGTTTGGTGGCCTAGCCACCTCTGCCTGTTTTCGGGGGAGGAAGGCAGGGTGGTAATGAGCGGAGCTCGAAACCTCGGCGAAAAAGCGGCCGAAGGCTTTGGAGACATCCTCAGGGGCTACAAGGACGTCATTCGCGACCGTCAAGCCAGAAACTGGTGAGTGGACCTTAGTGCCAGATAGCCGGCGCAGGCTACCCCAGACAACAGAAGAAGGAGTAAAACTGTTGAAGGTGCTTGTGAAAGCAGCCCAGCTGGCTTTCTTGCTTTCTTTAATAATACGACGGCACTGTGCACGTAATCGTTTATAAGTGATACAATTCGCCACTGTAGGGTGGCGTTTAAAGGTGCGTAAAGCACGTCGACGAGCACGTAAAGCGTCTCTACATGCTGCGATCCACCAGGGGACCGGTACGCGACGTGGAGAAGACAGAGTGTGAGGGATGGATGATTCAGCAGCAGTGAGAATGACTTCCGTGAGGTGTGCGACCTGACTATCGCAGCTTGTGAAGGTTTGATCCTGAAAGGTCGCCCTGGAAGAGAAGAGCCCCCAGTCTGCTTTGGAGATGTTCCAACTAGATGAGCACGGAGAGGGGGTATGCTGCAGGAGATGGGTAACACACGGGAAGTGGTCGCTCGAATATGTATCAGAAAGTGCATACCACTCAAACCGGCGTGCAAGTTGGGTAGTACATATAGAGAGGTCTAAATGGGAATAGGTGTGAAATGTGTCCGAAAGAAAAGTAGGGGCGCCAGTATTGAGGCAGACAAGATTGAGCTGGTTGAAAAGGTCTGCTAACAGGGAGCCCCTCGGGCAGGATGCTGGAGAGCCCCAAAGGGGATGGTGGGCATTGAAGTCTCCAGTTAACAAAAATGGTGCAGGTAGCTGAGCAATAAGTTGCATCATGTCTGCCCTGGTAACGGCAGACGACGATGGCGTGTAAACGGTACAAATAGAAAATGTAAAAGTGGGGAGAGTAATTCGGACGGCAACTGCCTGCAGGCCGGTGTGCAATGTGATGGGATCGTAGTAAATATCATCCCGGACCAGCAACATAACCCCTCCATGAGACGGAATACCTACCACAGGGGGTAGGTCAAAACGCACAGAGGCGTAGTGTGCCAAGGCAATGTGATCGCATGGGCGTAGCTTCGTTTCCTGGAGGGCTACGACGAGCGGACGGTGCAAGCGGAGCAGCAACTTCAAGTCCTCTCGGTTGGAGCGAATGCTGCGAACATTCCAGTGAATAAGTGCCATCGTGAGAAGAAAAGGAAGATGAAAGAAGGGGTCACCTCGAAGGCCGCTGAGGGCCTGGCTTCGAGCGAGTTCTGCCGCCGCTATCAGTAGGCGGACAGTCATCGTCCATTGGTTCTATAGGTTCATCGGCCATCTCGTTAAGATGGCCGGGAGGAGGAGCTTCCTCTGCCGATGGACGGCCAGATGTTCGGCTACCAGCGGTGCGGCCAGGCGAAACGGATGACGGCCTGGGGCGGCAACCGCTGGGTGGCGCAGGAGAAGAAATGCGCCGTGGCGGAGAAGGAGAACTGTGCTTCCTATGAGCCTTCTTGGAAGGTCTTTTAGTGGAAGTACTGGTCGACGGCTGGGAGGTTGAGGTACGTAGGAAGTCTGCACGGGACGGTTCCTTCTTGAAGGCCTGTGCATCTGACTTCTGGGTCTTCGTCTTGGCAGAAGCTGATGAAGGTGCTTGAGTTGGAGGGGCGACGGGAGGAAGAGGAGACGTCGACCGCGCGATCTTAGCACTGGCCGAACGGACGACCATGGTGCTGAAGGTCAGATCGCATGTCTGCGTCGCCACCTCCCTGGTAGTCCGAGGAGAGGCGAGGACAGTACTGTATTTTCCCGCTGGGAGCAGCGTGGGCTTCCTACTAGCAAATAGCTTGCGAGCAGCCGAGGTGGACACTTTCTCTTTGACCCAAATTTCTTGGATACAGCGTTCTTCCTTGTAGATGGGACAGTCGCGGGAGGACGCTGCATGGTCAACCTGACAGTTCACACAACGAGGAGACGGAGGTGGACAGTCACCCTCATGGGCATCCCTGCCACAAGTGACACATTTAGCCGCATTGGAACAAGATTGGCGAGTGTGATTAAAACGCTGACACTGGTAGCAGCGCGTAGGTGTCGGGACATAGGGGCGAACAGAAATAACCTCGTAGCCCGCTTTGATACGCGACGGCAGCTGAACACTATCAAAGGTCAAGAAAAGTGTCCGGGTCGGTACAAGGTCATTGTTGACCTTTTTCATGACCCTATGGACAGCCGTCACGCCCTGCTCAGCGAGGAAAGACTGAATCTCCTCGTCAGTCAATCCGTCGAGTGATCGAGTATATACCACACCATGAGACGAATTCAAAGTGTGGTGAGCCTCCACCCGGACAGGGAACGTGTACAGGAGTGTGGCTCGAAGCAGTTTTTGTGCCTGAAAGGCGCTCTCAGTTTCTAGTAACAAGGTACCATTACGCAACCTGGTACAAGATTTGACAGATCCGGCTATGGCATCGACGCCCTTCTGGATAACGAAAGGGTTGACAGAGGAAAAATCCTTTCCGTCCTCAGATCGAGAAACGACGAGGAACTGTGGGGCAGGCGGTAGTACTTTTGTCACTGGTAGCTGGTCACGTTTCCGTTTTTGGGCAGAAGTCGAGAGAGATGGAGTGAAATCCATTGCGGAAGAATCCCCCATGATTGCCAGCGTCTGCGATGGCGCGCTCCTTCCTCGTGGGGACCCTCTCAGAGGGCACTCCCGCCTTAGGTGAATGTTTACACCTCAGGTCACACCTCCCGAGAAACAGACGGAGGGACCAATCGGCATGGTCAGAAGGTATCAGCTCAAGGCAATAACCCTCCCTGGGCCTGGCCTTTACCAGGGGGTACGTGCGTGCCTTACTTGTCTACCCAGGGCGGGGAATTACGCGTTACCCCGTCACCGGCTACGCGTGCGAACGCGTGGGTCGGCCTTCAGGCGCGCACAGGGAGGAAGGAAGAAGAGGAAAAAGAAGAGAGAGAGGGAGAGATAGAGGACAGAAACGCCGAGGCGGAGACCAGAGAAGGCAAGGAGAAGAAGGCAAGGAGAAGAAGGCAAGGAGAAGAAGGCAAGGAGAAGAAGGCAAGGGAAAGAGTAAGGAAGACAGTGAGATGGAGAAGAGCAAAGAAAGGAACCAACCAAAGGAAGGAAGAAACGAGAATAAGTGAAAAACCGAAATGACCGCAGATAGAGGTCGTGGAACCGTCCGTCTCCGGACGCAGGCGCGAAGTACCCCCTTGAGGGGGAGGGACTCCTTTTAGTCGCCTCTTACGACAGGCAGGAATACCACGGGCCTATTCTAATCCCCGGACCCGCAGGAGGAGTTTCTGGGATTTGCCTTCAGTGAGTGATATAATTCTATTGAACTCACCGCTATTTTCTTAAAACACAGATCGATAGCGACAATCGATATATTCCAAACTGAGGATTTCAGATGTTAACGTTTTGTTTGCCATCACCTGAATTCTACGAAATGAAAATTGGTTCTGATGCAACATAGCCGGCCGGTGTGGCCGAGCGCTCTAGGCGCTTCAGTCTGGAACCGCGCGACCGCTACGTCGCAGGTTCGAATCCTGCCTCGGGCATGGATGTGTGTGATGTCCTTAGGTTAGTTAGGTTTAAGTAGTTCTAAGTTCTAGGGGACTGACGACCTCAGAAGTTAAGTCCCATAGTGCTCAGGGCCATTTGAACCATTCTTTTGCAACATAACAGTCACTCACGGCGATTACATAAAACTTCTTGAAATTACGAGGGGCGTTCAGTATGTAATGCAACACATTTTTTTGAAAGGAGGTTGATTATATTCGGGGTTACAATACACCATATTATTCCCTACTCTTTTGACTTCAAAACCCAACTTTGCAACATAATCTCCGTTCAATGCGGCGTCCTGACGCCACCTTTATGGGAGGGCTTGCATGCCCACACGGTACGACTCTACCGGTCGACGTCTGGCTGCATCAGTAACCCCCCCATAACCGTGCTTCCCGTGGAGTGCGCCCTTCATTGGCCCAACAGACGGGGTTGAAAGATGCGAGAGCTGGGCTGTAAGATGGATGAGGACATTAGAAGCAAGTTTTGTGAGCTCATCTCTTGTGCGCAACTTGTGTGATATCTAGCGTCGCCATGCAGAAAGAGAAATTGGTTTGCATTTTCGTAGCGACGAACACGCTGAAGTCGTATCCTCAGTTTTCTGAGGGTAGCACAGTACACCTCATAGTTGATCGCTGCACCATGAGGGCGGAACAAAACAGAGTAACACCTTCAGAGTCCCATAAGACCGTCGCCATGACTTAATCGGCTGAAGTTGCGGCTTTGAACTTTTTCTTCGGAGGAGAGGCTGTGTGGCGCCAGGCCGTGGACTGCCATTTTGTTTGCTATTCGAAGCGATGAACTCGTGTTTCATCGCATGCGATGATCAGAGGCGCCTCCGCCATCGACTCACTATGCCGATAACTCCGCCCAGACCAAATTCAGTTTGAGTTTTGTAGCCCTCGTTTGACCATTGCTCAGACTTCCGTGTGGAAGACACAGTAACGATGATCGCTGGTGTAGAGAAGCAGCTGAAAGACTGAAAGGAAATAATTCGCCAGGCCTGGGTAGAGTCCCTGTTCCTTTTTACAGGCACTGCTCTACAGCGTCGGCCCCTTACTTAACTTGCTTTTATCTCTCGCGCAGCGCAAAGTCCCAAGCGACTGGAAAAAAGAGCCAAGTGACTCCTGTATATATGAAGGGCAAAAGAACAGACCCACAACATTACAGACCAATGTCTAACATGGGTTTGCTGTAGAATCCTTGAACATAGTCTTAGTTCGAACATAATAAATTTCCTTAAGAGGCGAAAGCTTCTAACTAGAAATCAGCACGGTGTTAGAAAATATCGCACGTGCTAAACTCAGCTTGCCCTTATCTCACATGAGAGCCTGCAAACCGTGGATGAAGGCAACAGGCAGATTCGATATTGCTAGATTTCCGAAAAGCATTTGACACAGTGCCACTCTAACGATATTAACAAAGTTACAAGCACACGTAATAAGTTTTCATGTATGTGAGTAACTAGGGTATCGTCACGAGTGTATCAAGGAACTGTGATAGGGCAGCTGTTATAGTCTACACATGTAAATGATTTGGAGGACAAGGTGAGTAACAGTCTGCTACTGTTTGCCGCTGATGCTTTGGTGTATGGGAAGGTGTCGTCTTTCAGTAACTATTGGAGGAAGCAAGATTACTGAGACTAAATTTCTAGTTGGTGTGACGAATGACAGCTAGCCCTAAATGTAGAAAAATGTAAATTAATACAGATGAGTTGGAAAAACGAACCCATAATGTTCGAATAGAGTATTATTAATTTTTTGTTTGATACAGTGAGGTCGGTTAAATGTTAAAGCGCAACGCTGCAAAGCAGTATGAAATGGAATGAGCATGTAAGGATTGGAGTAGGGAAGGCGATTGGTCGTATTCGGTTTATTAAGAGAATTTTTAGGCAAGTGTGGCTCACCTGTAAAGGAGGCTGCGTATAAGACACTAGTGCGACCCATTGTTGAGTACTGTTTGAGTGTTTGGGATCCACACCAGGTCAGATTAAATGAGGGCATCGAAGCAATACAGAGGTGGGCTGCTGGATTTGTTACCGGTAGCACGGTCTAACATAACAGTCGCGACACTCACTGCTGTGAAAGTTGTTGCCGTTTGAGAGATGGAGCGACATTAGCGCTCCAAGCGGCAGGTAAGGTGAACGTCAGACGCGTCGTAAGCATAATGTTTGTTTGCATCCATTTCCTACGTAATTTCCAAATTATTCGAGTTATTTTCTTGCCTCCAAGAGTTTGTGTAGTATCAGAAGGCATATATGTTTCTAAAAATGATTCTAAAATAAGCGCAAGTATGGACAAAAACCATGAATAGAGTGGCAAGCTATAACACATTCGTGAAGAAACACTTGTGACATTGGACAGAATTGCAGCTTACCATGTTGATATCAAAAGAATATAAACACACAGATTCACATGTAAGAAGCACAGACATGTACCTCTACATGCAAAAGCGATCGACAGCTCGCTTTTCGTTCTGTAGACCTACTGTGTTTGTCATTGTCGCCACAGGTACGACCTTCATCTTTATATTATTCTAAGTGGGACAAGCAACTGCCAAATAGCGGGAGAAATATACTGAAAACATTATAATGAGCTGATTACATTACATTTCACGAAAAACCAAATATTTGAATAATTTTCAAACAATCTGTCTATAGGCATTTTCCTTGTCCCACAATAGTTTCGCTCGAAGTCTAGCGATCTGCACATTCTGACACTTCACACGCTTTTGTAAGACACGAACAGCTGCACTAATCTAACCACTTCATCGTAAAAGCAGGTCTGTGTTGATGATTCACACGAGTCTGGCACTGATACATGGAGAGTTGAACTGGCTGCTTCTGTGTCATAGGACTGTTTTATAGCTTTAGAATGACTGTCGAATCTTTGTGGCAGTTTCCTCTTCATCGTCAGCTGAGGTGGCTTATTTGGAATGTCAAACTGTGTGGGTACTGCATTCCATACGAGTGTGTTATTGTCTGCGTTCATGAACTGGTTTTGTTCGAAGTGTAGCGAACAAAACCTAATATTAGGTAAACTGGGTCTTTCTTTATAAGGTCTTCTCGTCTGCTATTAACTAGCCATTTTCTGCTCCTAAAACTAAACAGTCACCATTTATACACATACAGTTTGCAAGTGAATCCTGACGATACAGTTTAGTAACATGATGGTATTTACCTCTCAGGATCCTTAGGAAACATAAAAAAGACAGCTGTGGTGTCTTCTTCCTGTTGCTGCTGCAATTTATTGCGCTACAAACGCTCCCGATGGTAAAAACCATTTTATAAATCAAAATAAACAATCACTATTCGCTTTCACGATCGCGCCGAACTCACAGTTCAACCTACCGGCCGCTTGGGGCGCTGCTGGCGCTGAAGGCAACAAAATCGAGGCGAAGTGTCGCGACTGTTATGTTAGACTGTGCCGGTAGGTTCTGTAAGAGTATTGTCATATCGCTGGCTTGATTGTGGAGTATCTTTGCGGGCAGCGCGTTTGCAGAGTCGAGCACGGGACACGGAGCTGTTATGTTGTGCCGTCAGTAGCTCTACATGTAAAAGGCATTGTTACGGAGGTTCAAGTGTTGATACAAGTGCTGTTGCAGTAAAGTAATGAGATATGGAGGTGAATTCAGTGAAAAGGGCCGCAAAGAAGTAATTAAATATGAGCAGTGCCGCCGATAACGTACTTGTGTGTCCGCTCGTCGCGTGTCGTACCCCCTACAGCATCAATCATCCACGCCGTGTTCGGTCTCCCAGATGAACTAATGTGAATCAGTAATACTATTTACCACAAAAAAGAGCATTTAAGTGCCAGTGAGCGTGAGAACGTGCGTTCGGTCATCGCGTTTCGCATCAGCAACAATCATCCGCGCCACGACGGTTACGCGCACGCTCGCACAAGTGAGAACTGAAAATTTAACTTTATGAACAGTGTTATATTATTACTAGTGTCAAGGAGGACTGTCACAAAAAATCTGTGTATGCGTGACGAGCGTAAGAACTTTCGTGTGACCATTCGGCTTCCGCATCATCAACAATCACCAGCGTCGCGTCGGTTACGCGTACGCTCGTCTGAGTGATATTATGGACTGGTAATCATCCACTAATTGGGATAAACACTTATGACTTAGAATGTAAACAGTGCAACCTGCCATTTTCTTATCGTCTCAGAATATAGTTGTTCATACCAGACGTAGGACAGTGTTGTGTTTAATGTTGTGCGACTCCTCTAAATCAGTTTGTATATTTAGATGCATAATTTGAGGCAAGCCAGCAGCAATGTGGAGCAGAACAATATGACCGCCGCGGGAGTATCAGGTACGAGGTGTGGCCAGGGCACATGGTCAAGAAACGAGTACCCCCGGCCGTGTTATATGGTTACGAGTCTTTAGAACCTGCAATTTTAGGATAAGTAGTGCCGTATAATTCGGAGACTAAACTGTTTGTGTATAAACAGTGACTGTTAACTTGGATTGTTGAGAGACATAACGCGAGCTGTAGGATGTGTACGCCAAAGAACTTGTGACACAGTAAATACACTCGTCCGATTAGTGACAGTGCAAAGAACTTTTGCTACGAAGTAAACGTACTCCGTACTTATGACGACCCTAGCGGCACCTATGAGCGGAAGTGGAAACATTTTGGCAGCCGACGTGAGCGGCGCCTAGGAGCGACTCTGCAAACATAACCACGCTTTGCAGAGAGGGTGCAGGGCTGACAGCGGCACGGCGTCAACTGAGTCGGCGCTACGGAACGGCCGCGACTACGGAGCCAGAAGACAACGCAAAGTAAGTTGCGCTTCACAACGTTACCTCACGCAACTGAAACAATGAGAGTAATTAACTGGCAGTGCAGATTGCGTTCTATAATTACGTAATCACAAACAGTGACAGTTAAAATTCTTTTGTATCACTAAGGTACGGGACATTACTTACTGTGCCGATCATATAGTAAAGTAAATGTCACTGCCAGACCCTGATTACTTAGTGGTCTAAAATTATAACAGCAGTTAATACAACTGCAGGACAGTATTCACGCTAGCTTATATTTCACTCTTTTTCTTCTGTTACGTGATCTTGTGTGTTATGTGCGCTTCTGAGCGCGAATTACAGCATTGAATGCATACGGCGTTGTAGTTTGGTTGTGGTTATTGCTGTCCATTCTGTGCTACGAGTGTTATTGTGATTTGTTTATTTCTTGCTTGGGTGACTTATTCGTTGTTCAATATGGCAAATAATGAGGTTGGTGCAACTGCAGTAGACAGGGAGGTGAAAGCAGGCCTTTTAGGTGAATAATCAGGTGGAGACGAAAACAGAAGCAAATAGTAGAGAAATGTCATAGGATTCTGGTATAGGGGATAATAGTTTATCAACAGAGTTGGGAAGTCCAAATGCAGTGCCATCACCAGTCATGGAGACGCCCAAACGAGAAGAGTGTAGATTTAGGTCTCACCTGTCTATCGTTGACACGTTCAAAGCATTATTACATGATAATAAACAATTGAAGGAAGATATTATACGATCGGTTGAGCATGAGAACAAACAATTAAAGGAAGATATTAGGCGATCACTAGGCAACCAGAAATTATTATTGCAAGAATAACAAACAATTAAAGGAAGATATCAAGCAATCAGTGGATCAGATAAACGAACGAGTCAGTAAAAAGATCGACAAGACTAATGAGGCTCTAAGGAAACTGGCTCAGTTGAAGGATAGATGAACTTACCGTTCGGTTTGAGGAGAACGTTGCAGGCAATGGTAAACGTTTTGAAAGGGTAGAATCGCATGTCAAGGAGGTGAAGGATGGACTTACTAAAAATGTTGAGGTTTACGACGAGTATTTTGAACAACTGGATGAGGAATTGAAACACTGTAAACACAGGGTATCAGCTGTTGCACTAAACCAGGATGCTTATGCACGGGGAATAGAAGAAGTGTGCAGTGAAGTAGGAAAGACTAAGGAGCAGGTCGGTCAGCAGGTGAAGAGCGAAGTGAAATCACCATTACGTGATGGAAACATTGCCGAAGATAGCTTAATTGGTATACAAAATGATTTCGAACCAAATGGAAGATGGCATCCTAGAGATTTCCTAGATCAATTTAAGGGCGTGTTACATGAATTATGGGATGAGCAGAGAAAGGTGCGCTTTGTTGCAGCAAGATTGGAAGGTGAAGCTGGTACCTGGGGTATGAGAATAGGACATAAGTGTACAACCTTTGCCGAATTTTAAAAGGAATTTTTGCAACAATATTGGTCGCGACGGAAGCAAAATAAAGTACGTAACAGTCTTTACCAAGGTAGAAGTTTTGAGAGCGCCTGACCAGAACTTAAACAAATTTTTTCAAGATTATTATGAGAGGAACTTGTATTTAGGTGAACCAGTGACGACAGAAGCAACAGTGTCCCTGCCTGTACGTGAACTACCGACAGGAGTTCAGGATAAGTTGTCAGCAATTCCTAGAGATGACGTAGAGGCAATGAAGTCAGCCTTAGGACAATTAGACAACGATTCACAAGGAACAGGAGGAGGAGAAGGTGACAGTGGAGTATCAGGGGACAACGAATCCAATACAGATACCCATTCGAAGCATAACAATAGACACAATGGACGACACTGGAATAATAATAATGACAGGAGACATTACGGTGGCTATGGCGCTCAGAGGCGACCGTGGTGGCAGAACTCAAGGCATGACGCGTCGGATGACCAGCTGCGAAACTGGAAACATAGCAAGTGTTGTCACCAGCATTCTTTATCAGCTCTGCAGGGATGTCATCAACACCCATTGCTTTGTTGTCCCATTGTCCTTTTAGAGCTTCGTCAAATTCTTCTTGCAGAATGTCATCTCCCTTATCATCTTCGTCTACTTGCTCTTTTCTTCCTATTACTTCCTCCAAAAGAGGTGTTCCTGCATACAACTCCTCTATGTATTCTTTCCATCTCTTCACCGTGTCTTCACCAAACAGCATTTTCCCCTCTTTGTTTTATATTGAGCCTGAGAGTGTTGTTTCACATTAAAAAAAAATGATTTGCTGTTTTGTAGGCTAAATCAGTTCTTCCATTCTGCATATTTTCTTCCACTTCCTTGCACATTTCCTCAAGAAAATTTTCTTTTGGGTCCCTAGCTTTCTATTAACTAAATTCCTTAATTTTCTATATTCACCTTTTCCTTGTTCATCAGTTGCATTTTTGCATAGTCTCCTGTTTTCTATAAGCTCAATAATATCTGCTGTAATCCATGTCCTTTTGTTTCTGGGTTTAGTTTTTCCAACTGTCTCTTCTGCAGCTTTTTATATACTAGATTTAATTTGATCCCAGTCTTCATTTACTCCACCATGTTGAAAATTTTTAGCTAGGTTGTCTGGTTCGTGATCATAGCGGTTTGCCAGTCCCTCAGTTTTCGGTTTTTCTAGTTCCCAATTGAGTTTTACTGGCTGCTTCTTCAAACACTTCAATCTGAGTGAACTTTTCATCAGGAACAGGTTATGGTGTGAAGTGCACATTAAAGTGAAAGAAAATGCGCAGCCGCTACTATTTCGCGCACGCCCTGTCTCCCATCCAACACGTCAGAAAGTTACACAAGAGTTACACAGGTGGAAAGACAATGGGATCATCCAACTCATTTCTCCAAGGTAGTGGGCACAACCTTTAGTAGTTTTAACGAAGCCTTCAGGTGGTTTACGTCTGTGTGCTGATTTTAAAGCATCAGCAAACCTACAAACTGTCATGGCTTCTTTTCCTCTTCCACGTCCAGAGCAGTTGATGGTCAGACTGTGACAGGGCAGATACTTTGCATAAACTGATTGGTGTGGGACACACCTACAGCTACCACTGGACAGCAAGCAGTCCAACCAGTGCTTTGTGATGAGCGTTCCCCTAGGATTTTTCCAGTTTCAACGACTACCGTTTGGAAGTGCTTCGGTTACTGCAGTTTTTCAATGGTTCCTGTAACAGATAACTGGAAAGGTGCCGTCTGCACAAACTATTTAGACGATATTGTAGTCACGACTCCTACGCCTGCTGAACATTTAGTAAATTTAGACTGTTTGTTTCAATTCTTTCTGCAGTTGGCATAAAGTGCAACAAAGGAAAATACTCCTTTTTCCAAGAAGAACTGGACTACATAGCTCACGCTACTACATCGTAATTGGCTGCAATTAGAGATCTGCTGGTACCCCATAATGTTAAAGAGTTCCACTCACGGGGAATCCCACGCACTATGTCAGAGATATTCATAACGCTGCGCAAACTGCCGCACCACTCTGCCAGCTGCGCCGGAAAGATGTTTCTTTTGTGTGGTACAAAGAACGCCAAAATTAATTTAAAAAGGTAAAAGACGCATTCTTAAGCCGGCGTCGTTTGATGCACTTTGGCCCAGCTAAGCATTTCACGTTAGCTGTGGATGCACCTTCTCATCTTCTCATGGGATCGGAGCAGTGTTCCCCAATGAAATTGGTTCTTCTGATAGACCTACTGCTTTTACCTTGAAAACTCTGACCAAAAGGCAATGTCAGTACAGTCATCTTAAAAAAGAGGCACGCGCCATTGCCTATAGTATTACGAAGTGCCACCAATATTTTTACGGCCAGGAGTTGTATTTGATGAGAGATCATCGGTGTTTGTCAATCTTGCGAAGACTTTCCCACCTCAGGCAGCGCACAAATTGCAACGTTGGACTCTGATATGGTGTAACTATCTGTATGAGTTGTTGTAGACGCCCAGACAGGGTTCGCAAGTACTCCAAGCCTGCGAGGCCACAAAATACAGTGACAGGGAGCATCACAGTGCCCTTCAGTTGAAGAGGAATGGACATTTCTGAAAGGGGCGGTCACAGAAGATGGACAGAGGCACATAGGCACAAGCAAGGTAACTGCGAAGAAACATTGGGTAACAGAAGGAATATTTCAGTTTATCAACGAGAGAAGAAAGTAAACGAAAACGTTAAGGGAAATGCGGGAATATAGAAGAATAACCCATTTTAGAATTAAAGCAATAGGAAGTTCTGGGAAGGCAAGACGAAATGCCTACAGGAAAAATGTGAATGAATCAAAAGAAGACCGTCGTCGTAACACAGATTCAAGGTATATAA